>NC_088925.1:56952500-57302500 GCF_038396675.1 Hydra vulgaris
ACAAAAGTGCAGCAAGAAATAGGGTGACTGCTACATAATATTTTTCAACGAAATTTGGCAGGTGCATAGATAAATGAATAACTTAAAAATAAAAATTGAATAGATAAAATATAGACTATATCCTGGACATTAATTTCACCACAGAAGTACAACTAAAACTTTGACATCAATAAACTCGGTAATATATCAATTGAGTATAATTAAAACCAAATTAATAATAAGCTTCAACTATTCTTCTTTCTAAAAATACTCTATGTTGATAACGAATACTAAAAAGTTATTTCAGAAAGCCTTCCTCAAGCACGCTAACTTTGAAGAGACTGCGAAAATCGTGGCACAAAATTTTAGCACAAAATTCGGTTCCGTAAAACGCAATTGTCACGTACCTAATATTATGCTCAAAGTTAAAAAGTTTTTGATAAATACGTGTATGCAGTGATATATGTTATATAGTTGTTTTATAAATGTGTTTATATAAATGTGTTTTTATAATAGTACGAAATGCATTTTATCTAATGTGTACATGATTGTTAAATGAGATGTTTTTATATGTTATATAACATTTAAAAAAATATTTTGTTTTATAGTTAGTATAACTATAAAAAACTATATACTTGAGATATAGATGTAGAGCAAGATTTGTCAACCTTACCAGTCAAGCGGTGTTACTGCTTTAGGTCTAAGTGTTGTCTAGCCTTCAACATAACTATTCTGAAAATACATAACATTATCTTTGATAATTTTTTGCGTAATGTTGTTACCTTTGGCTTATTTTTATGTTAGTGTCTGTTGTTAAAAATCATTAATAGGTAGTTTCATTAATAGAACTCACTGCTTTTGTTTCTTAATATAAATAGCACTGTGAATATTATTATTATTAGTGCGCATAGTTATGCCTATTATTCAACATTAGTTACGGTTCTGTAAAATACACTATTTCTTAGTTTTTAAGTAGTTCCCAGACTTTTCTTAACCAAGTGATGTAAAGAAGTCACGACCTTTTATGGTACAAGTTCAAAATGTTTAAGTAGACATTAGGTAGATAATGTTTAGTAGCTTGAAATGATAGGTAATATAAAATCTTTTTAAAATTTTATTAAGTAATAATTTATTTTAATCTTTTTTTAAATTGTACTTTTAAATTTAAAGCTTCGTGTTATAGATGTTAATATTGAAAATATTGATTACTATAATTCTTAGATGGGGTCTAGGCAGGGTTGCATGGTTTTAACCAAATGGTTTAAACCATTCGTTTAAACCATGGTTTAAACTAATTAAAAAAATGTTGGTTTAAACCAAATTAATGTTTTTTTAAAAAGATTTGAACTTACAACAGAAAACTAAAACAGGGTTATGTTAAAAAATATAACTAATCTTCAATATATATATTTTTTTAAATCCATTATTTTTGTTTCTGTTTTTTCATAGAATAGAGTCCTCAGTGTTTTTATAGAACAGAGCAGTAATAAATTAGTAATAACACTTATTTATCTGTTTTCTTCTACAGGGTTTTTCTCCTTCATTAGGCTCATCAAGAAGCATTGCTTCCTGATGAACTTATTTCATCAGGAAGTTTTCTTAACGATTTATATTTAAATGTTTAGCAAAACTATAAGTAGTTCTAACATAATTTATTGATACCACAAAAAATGTCTCAAAAAACTGCGTGCAAATGTGATATAATTTGGTTAAAATATAAACGAGTGACTAAAGAAAGGGGTGTAGAGCAGTTTAAAATGCGTGTAGAAAAGAAATGGAAGGTCAAATTCAAAGGATGCATGAACATATAAAAAAGTGCAAGCAATCACAACCCCATGAAATTATGGAGTAATGGAAGATCAACAACTTCTTGAAGGTAGTTAAATTACTGCATTGCCATTTTAAATTTTAAATTTTCCCTAAATTGTAAACATATATATTTAAACTATCTCGTATAGACATACTAACTTAGAATAATTCAATAAACTGCAATTTCATTTTAAAGGTAACTCACCATCAACATGACAATAATAAATGAAAAGGTCTCAGTCCAATTCAACATCAGTTGATAAATATTTGAAAATTGATAAGTTGTTCACATGAACAAGCCTCAAAGAGAAAGATTTATTTGATCTGCGACTTGGTAGATTTATATAAAGTACAAACTCTAGCTTCAGAACAGTTGAACACAAATAATTTTATATATAAAAAATAAAAAAATTTATCAATATGCTTTATCCAGGATACAATCTAACCTAATAGAACTCAAAATGGAGAAGAAATATTAGATAGGCTTTACGCAGAAGAAATTAAAAAATGTAATGTATTGAATGGGAAAATTGTAGCCATGTCTTTAGATGGCTGGAGTAATGTACATAATGAATCTATCGTTTGTATCTCTGTAATTACAGATAAAATTAACATTTTAGTAGAAACAATCAACACTTCTGATCATTCACATGCTGGTGAATATCTTACACAATTAGCAAGAGAAGCAATAGATTCTGTAAGATGTAAATTTGGATGCACAGTAAAAAGCTTTGTGACTGATAATGCAGCTAATATGAAATCAATGAGACAAGTACTGTCATCTGAAAGAGATATTATCATAACTTATGGGTTTGCTGCTCATATGCTAAATCTTTTAGCAAATGATCTTAACATTGAAAATGTGAGCAAATGTTACATAGATAATAGAATATATAAGAAATAATCATAAAGCTGAAGCAATTTATAAATTAAATGGAGGAACAAAATTACCACTTCCTACTGATACTCACTGGAGTTCTGTATGTGGTTCACTTGAAAATATGTCAACAACTGGAGCATCATTTTCACAATGTTTGAAAAAAATAAAGACTTAGATCCCATGATTGGTAAAAAAGTAAGTGATATACAGATAAAGCGAAACACAGAAGATATATTAAAAATATCAAAACCAATTGCAGTAGCTCTAGATAAGTTGCATAGGCGTCATACAAAAATAAGTGACACTGTTGAAATTTTTAAAGATTTGATAAACAGTTTATCATTTTTAACAAACGAAAAAAAAAAAAATCGAATCTAGATACCTTCAGACTGTCAGTGATGCTCATTTCCTAGCAAATACAATAGATCCTAGATATTTTGGATGTAATCTTTCTGAAAATGAAACGAAGCTGTCATGAGTTTCGCAGATAAAGATTTCAAGAATTTGTTACCAATAATATTTAAATTAAAAGCCAAATCTGCTCCATTCGATAAAAGCTATTTGTATAGTGAATCTATTTTAAAAAATGTATCACCAATAGAATGGTGGAAATCTCTAAAAATTGCGGATGGTAACATAATGGATATTGAAGGTTTATTAAATGCACCAGCTTCTAGCACTGGAATCGAAAGCATTTTTTCAACTTTTGGCCTTGTTCATTCTTAGTTAAGAAACCAATTGGGGGTAGAAAAAGCAGTAAAAAACCTATGGCTTTTGGTTTTTTTAAAAAAAACCGGTTTTTTTGCAACCCTGGGTGTAGGGTTAAAAGATATGGATAGTTTCATGCTTTTACGCGCTTTTAATAATTCAGATAAAAGCCATGACAACATTTTGCAATAAGTAAAATTTATCTATAGTATTGTTAAAACCTTTGCTCTTTAAAAAAAATGTTTCTAGATTTTCATTAAATGTATAATAATTTCTCTTGCATGAATGAATTGTGGTTTAGGATATAATTGTGTTATTTAATGTTTGTTTTTCTATATTTAATCTTAATATGAATTCACTAATTTTATAGTAGTGTCGTTTCACTTTCGTTTTTAATAAAGAAGTTTCTAGGCTTTTTTAAATAAAGTTTTTAATAAAGAGGTTTCTAGGCAGTACATTTTAGAAACCAATAACATCGCAATAAACTTTGCTTACATAATTTAATGTTTTATTTGTAAACTATAGTTAGTGAAGTTGCAGTTGTATTCGTTGGAGAAGATGGTGTTCCACCTGCTTCTAGGGAAGTTATTTACCCAAAAGGTCATTTAGAAGTTATATTGAGTATGTCAGCTAACTTAGATCCTACGGCTTATTCACTTTTTTCCAAGAAATAGCATAATTGGTTCGCAACCCTGAACATGCAAATTGGTTAGAAATCCTGTTAAATCATGGCAAGAAACTATTTCAGCAATATGCTGCTGATGCATTTGTTAAAATTGAAGAGCAGTGTTATTCTTTCATAGAAATAACTAAAGCAAACTGAGAAGCATGCAATATGATGCCTTACATGAAGATGTAAGCAACCTTGGAAACAATCATGAGGTCAGACCATTATAGGTGGGTGCGTTATAGTTTTCTATTTACTTAGGAAGTCTTAAAAAAAACTATGAAAATGCTATGGTTACTATTAAAAAGTTAAAGTAATAAAAAGATCTGTTGAATTAAATTTTTTAATACTTTTGCCTGCAACTGCTATAATGGTGTGTCGTAAATAAAAAGTACACAAATTTATTTTCAAACTTTAATTAATAGTTTATGATAGGTATGTTTTCATGTGTAATAGAGTTAATGGTAATAGTTTATAAAATATAATATGTTGAAAGCTTATCTGTTTATATTCTGTTTTTTTATTTTATTTTTGGGTTTAAAAAGTCGTGTTACTTAGCAGTGTGTAAAGCAAGATTGTTATCCTTGCCAGTCGAGAGGTGTTAATAAGTTGTATTGTAAGTTACTAAGTGTGGTATTACTTGGCACTATATAGTGCTAGGTGGTCTTAATTTCTGTTAATTATTTTTTACTTAAGACACTTTAGAACTAAGACTAAGTATAAACCTTACTATAATCAGTATCAAAATATAAATACTAGAATTTGTTAAGCTACATATCTTTTTCTTTTTTTTTCTTTTTTCAAAGTTACCAATTATAATTTCTTGGACCCATCAGATAAGTGCTAATATTTTTATTTTAATTTAAATTCAACCTTACATATATCTACTTTTTATTATACTCAACTTTGTTTCTCATTACTTTTAGATATTCTATGATATCACGACTGATAATTTAAAGATTATTATAATAACTTTTTTTATGACTGTAAAAAAATTAGACTATTATCAGATTTGTTATATATATTTTAGTTCTAATATTAGTCACTGCATTTTTTTACAAATCAAATTTTATTGTATTTTCAAATAACTGATTATGATTATCCTAAAATAAAATGATTTTATATATTTTTTTGAAGTTCAAACATAATTGTATTCGTTTTTTATTTTTAATTTTTTTAGTCGTCATTGCTTTATTAGTTTACATTTTATATTTTTGCCGATGCCATGAAAAACAATAACTAATTTATTAATATAACTTATTGTAACTTTTTTTTAACACAGTGTCTTTGAAACACAGTCTGTCTCCTCTGTTTAACAAAAGTTTATTAATCTAGGAGATCACTATTGGAACACTCTGCTATTACTAAGCTCTAATGTATTTTTTGTTACCATAATTGATTTTGACCATGTTTAAGAAATGTTTTTACGAGTCGCTAATTCATGAACACAATAATAAATATAAAAAATAATGCTACCCTTTAATAATAAACTTACTTATTCTAAAATACAATAATAAATCTGTAAAATAACGCTTTTGTAATTTGAGATGATCTTTTTTTTTCTTTGGGTGTTGGTAAATTGTACTTGGCTTTCCTTCTCTGGTGCTTGCTGTTATTAAAAATAACCTAATATTTAAAGTTACGCGGTCTTTACTGAATGCCAAGACCAATAAATTGTCCAATTTTTACGGAGGAGTGCACAATGCTAAACTAATTAAAACTTTTATAGCGTTCTTTAGCGAAAAAACCAGGACAATGGCAACCCAAATAGATGAATTTGTATTAGATATTTCTTAGATATATCAAGTCAAATTGTTATTTATTTATTACTAACCCGTATTACAGGTTGCTTACTGCTAGTATATATATATATATATATATATATATATATATATATATATATATATATATATATATATATATATATATATATATATATATATATATATATATATATATATATATAAATACAAATATATATACAAATATATAAATATATATATATATAATTATAAATATATATTATATATTATATGTATATATATATATATATATATATATATATATATATATATATATATATATATATATATATATATATGTATATATATATGTATATATATATGTATATATATATATATGTATATATATATGTATATGTATATATATATATACATATATATATGTATATATATATATATATATATATATATATATATGTGCACTATAACATGTATATATGTATGTATTTATGTATGTATGTATGCATGTATGAATGTATTGTGTATGTATATAAGATATATACACACACACACACACACACACACATTTGAAAAAACCAGGACAATGGCAACCCAAATAGATGAATTTGTATTAGATATTTTTTAGATATATTAAGTCAAATTGTTATTTATTTATTACTAACCCGTATTACAGGTTGCTTACTGCTAGTATATATATATATATATATATATATATATATATATATATATATATATATATATATATATATATATATATATATATATATATATATATATATATATATATATAAATATAAATATATATACAAATATATAAATATATATATATAATTATAAATATATATTATATATTATATGTATATATATATATATATATTTGATAAGCAATGTAAGGGAAAGAATAATATTTACCTTTAATATACTTGTCATAAATATATAATTTTTTGTCTACAGACATTTTTTTTCATATAAATATACAGGACCGTACTAAGGGCGAGGCCAGACGGGCAGCAGGACTAGGCACCGAACTTAGGAAAACTCCATAAAATAAATTTAAAAAACAATTATCACTTGGAACAAATACTTGAAGCGCCTTTTTGAAAATGATAAAAGAATAATTTTCTCTCCTTACTTAAACTTTAACTTATAAAAGCTCATATACTGAACAGAAGAACGCCCTTTAGCAATAACATGTATATTTTGATAAATATTTTTCTTATTTTAATGAAAGACATTCTATACTAACTTTATATATAATTGTTATACTTCGAGACTATACAGACAGCCCCATTATCGGACAATGACGTTAAAATATTTTTACGAAATCGATTCAAAGAAAAAATTGTCGAAAGGTAAATGAACAAACAAATTGCTTAAGCATCACTTTTTTAAGTTGCAAAAAATGCATCATTGGTTTCCGAAACTTAGTTAAAACATAGTTGATAACTTATTAACATTAAAATTTAATAATGAACCGCACCAAAAAATAACCTGGCACTCAATTTAAGAAATAATCAAACAGTGCCTAGAAAGTGATAAGAAACTACAAAGTGGTTGGTAACAAACTCTGCAATGAACAAACAAATTATTTAAGATGTTATTTGTGTTGAAGTTAATAGCAATTCAACAGATAAGGTTTTTCAAACAGCTCAAATTAATGACTTGAGTTCAGATCATCATGAAATTAATTAATGGGGAGATTTTAATCAGCCAAGTTCAAGAAGAGTTTTTAAAAGTTGTTTATATATATATATATAAACAATTTTTAAATGTATTCTACAAAATAGAGTGCTCAATGTTCTTAAAAGAACAGAGCAATTATGCATCAGTAGAAAATCACTTAACAAAATTTTTTTTCATTTTACATTGTGTTTTTTTTAATAAAGACTCATCAGAAATGCTTTTACACTGTGTTTCATCAATAAAGACTCATCATTTCTGATGAGTCTTTATTGATGAAACTCAGTGTAAAATAAAAAAAATATTTTGTTAAGTGATTTTCTACTAATATATACCCCTTTCCCCCAAAGCTGTCATATAAGCATTTAAGTTGACACAAGCAAGTTTTGAACTAAAGTTGGCTAATTGCAAATATTGAGGACCTTTTCTTTTTGTGTGTGTGTCTCTAGTTGGCAAAAAATACAATTTTTAAATGTATTCTACAAAATAGAGTGCTCAATGTTCTTAAAAGAACAGAGCAATTATGCATCAGTAGAAAATCACTTAACAAAATTTTTTTTCATTTTACATTGTGTTTTTTTTAATAAAGACTCATCAGAAATGCTTTTACACTGTGTTTCATCAATAAAGACTCATCATTTCTGATGAGTCTTTATTGATGAAACTCAGTGTAAAATAAAAAAAATATTTTGTTAAGTGATTTTCTACTAATATATACCCCTTTCCCCCAAAGCTGTCATATAAGCATTTAAGTTGACACAAGCAAGTTTTGAACTAAAGTTGGCTAATTGCAAATATTGAGGACCTTTTCTTTTTGTGTGTGTGTCTCTAGTTGGCAAAAAATACATACAATCCCCCCTCCCATCCCCATGAGAGACCACTTCGGGACAGCCCTGTCTAACAGTTAAATTACCTTTTAAAAATTCAGAGTTTTTTCGAAAAAATTGTATGGCCTCCACGGATATGAAGGGCAAAGGTGGAAGAATATACTTAGAAACACTAATTTATATGGCTTTGTATGTTAATGTTCGTTTTTTATAAAGGCTACATAGATGCTATTGATGCTTATTACCTTTATCACAAATTTATACTTCTATTATTACGAAATATTTAAAACATGATGCTTTTTTAAGATTTTTTTATTAGAATTTAAAAAACTAATATTTATAACTATATTTATTTCCAATAAAAAACGTTTGTTCCCACCATTGGTGTTGCATTGTACCAAAATACCGCTACTAACGGACATATTTGTGCCCTCGCAGCTGTTCGTTTTACTGTGCGGTGGTTACGCTGCACAATCCCATTTCCTGATGGTCTATATGCACATCTATACTTCTTTTTTTAACACCATTTTTCACATGTTTGAAAATTCACTGGATTTAAACACCGCTCCATTATCCATCAACAGTTCTTGCGGTGGGCTATGCTCCCTAAATACGGATTCCAATTAACTTACTACATTTTTGGCATCTTTGCGAAGCAAGTTTCTTTAAATAGCAAACCTACTTGGTCCACAGTCAATCATTGTTAAATATGGCGACCCTTTATAGTGAGTCACATCACAAGCATTTCGATACGATATGTCTGGTACATCTAGCACTCCATTTTCCCATTTTATTGGCGCTGGATCAATTGAATTACATTGACAACATTTGCAAACACATTCTTCAACATCTTTTCTCAATACGTGCGGAAGTCTTCGTTGCACTGTAAACATTGTCCGATTAACGCCGAAATGATACTTTGAGTGACAATTACGAATTTCTCCAGCAATACTCCCTCCACATAGTTCTTTAGTATTTCTTCGCGAAAGCTCATTTAACCAAATCTTTGAAACTCTTGTCAACACGTCACCTTTGTTTTTGGAGGACGGAACCCATTTCAACGTGATATTTATATTATATTCTTTTTTTAAGTCTTGCGTTAAAGAAAGTCTTCTTTTAATAAGCATTTCTGATAATGCATTTGATCGAGTCCTATGACTTTCAGTCAGTACACTTTTTAGCCATCCATGAACTGTTACTGAATCAGTGAATACTGACAAACTCTTTATATCCCACTTAGCAGCTAGGTTTATTCCACACACCAAGCATCTAATTCAGCAATATTAATATGAATAACATCATTTGTACTTCGAAGCCAGGCTGCATCCTCAATTATAACGCCATCGTATTCTATAGCCGCCCCTATAGCCATGCTTGCATCACACTACAATGTTGCTCCATTTTGAATCCCTTTAGCATTCCATTTCCATCTCACAGAATCACAAACTTCTAATCGGCGCAATATTTCGATCAACCATGACTGAACTTGATCTCCTATTAGATCATCCCAAGCATTTCCTTGACTATGACGTTTTATAAAACTGCAGGCAATTCTGAGCCACCCTCCAACAGGATAGTGACCTAATTAGTGTCCACACATTGAAAAAAGTTTCCGCCGTGTTACTTTTTGAGTTTTGATATCTTGTGACTTTGGAATGTTTCCACGTTTCCAACAAAGCTCCTTTTTTTTATTTCTAAACAGTTGCAAACCCAACACTCGTGCAATATCACATTGCACCGGCTTTTTTGTTACCAATCCATAACACGCTAAATGATTTACGACCTTTTCAACTGATGTCTTTTCCAAGTTAACAATTATGTTGTCAATGTAGTGGTTAGTTGCTACACTAATACCTGCATTGAGAGATAACACACAGTCTAAGATTGAAGACATTATTTTTCAGGCAGAATTTAACCTAAAACCAAGACGTGTACTTTTCTTCTTTGTAGACTAGACTACTTTGTAGACTTTTAGTACTTTTCTTCTTTGTAGGCTACCTTCTGATGCTCCCACAAACTCGGATCGATGTGTATTTGCATATAGGCGCGTCTAAGATCAAGCGTTGCAAATTTGTCACCAACAGTTCTAAATTTTCTAACTTTTTCATCACATGCGTCACTTGATGCATTATGTGAATTAACATACTGATTAAATTTGCAAAAGTCCAGAACAGGTCGTATCTTTCCTTTTTTTTCCAGCTCAACAGCCATTAACGGGACAATGCCTATTGTACTTTTTTCATCTTTGTTGCATGGTTTCAACCAACCATTTTTTACCCATAAGTCCATCTCGTCATTAAATTGATTTAACAACTGGGGTTTTACCTTGTACTGCGCGACAGAATTTCTCAGTTGTGGTTGACCTTGTTTCCATTTGTATTTAGCAGTCCACATTGTACCATCAAAATAAGCATCAAAATCCTTTTCCTTTATACCAACAGCTTGTTTCTCTGCATAAATTGAAACAAAACCAAATTCAATTTTTTCCTTGTACAAATACACTCCTCCATAGCGAATAATGACACCCATACCAATAATAGCATCAATACCGTTGACAACACTTTTCAGAATCATTACTGATGTTTTGAGTTTTTTCCTTCAATAATTAGTGTTACTGTAGCTTCTCCCTCCGTTTTCACAAATTCTTCATTAACAACCAGCAACATTAGTCATTTCTTCTGATACGAACACCGGCTTTCTGAGCCATGTTGTTTGAAATTATAGTTCGAGTACATCCGCTGTCAACCAGTGCTTTTCCTGCAAAGGTGTTCACCTGCACAGTGCATATTAGAAGCGCCGTTAGTTGTTTAGAAAAACAGCTGGCGCTGGTAATTCCCTATTTGAGTTTCCCTGATGCAACGAATAAAATCTTGCAATGTGTCCAGATTCTCCACATTTAAAGCATTTTATTCTATCACTAACAATTTGTTTCTTCGAAAAACAGACGGGCAACAAGTCCAGGCTTGCCGCAACTGTAGCAGTTAAAATCAGTACCGAATGGTTTTTTAACATGTTTATAGAAACCAGAGATTGTTGTTGAAACATAATCTTCTTTTGTTTTTTTCCGTCATGAGTACTCGTGCATGGTTTAACGCATCCTGTAAACTGATCCCAAATAATTTTATTTGTGCTCATAGCTGCTTTGAAATTTCAACCGGCAATCCAGTTATGAACGCTCTTAGCAATAATTCTTCGCTTTCAATGTTGGCCAAACCTATAAGTTGACGCAAATTGGCCAAATACACATTAACAGATTCCCCGTCATTCCATCTCCAATCTCTGAACTGCTCGTAAGCTTGGAAACCATCGACTGCAAATGCATCTAGTAGACTAATAAATTACATCAATTAACTTTAACAATATTATGACAAGAATTTTATAAACGTAACTATAAAGTTTCAAAGCGATCAACTATTATCAGATAAATCATTAAGAACCACCAGAACAATAATCATTTCCAGTTTCTTTATCTAATTTTTGTCTTAAACTGTGTTTTCTAACTGATCTTAATTTTTTTCGGTTCCAAATTAATTGATTAAACGCTTCATTTCCATTTTGAGTCATGCGGTGCAAGCATTTTGTAAGCTCATCAGTATTTGCTAGATCTTGAAATACTGGCTAGATCTTTTCCATGATAGCAACTGGTAAATTTACCTTTTTCTTGTATGTTGCTTGACAAGTTGTTATATCAGACTGCCATGTACACCAGCTTTTTTCACCCTTGATGCAAAATATATGATGATATTCTTCAGAAGTAAAATTAGTGCAATGATGAAGTGAAGTTATTACGGAGTTCCTCATTTCCAAAAGACTATTTTAATTTTGCGGAATGGTCATTCCAACATAATTTTGCATGATGTTGATTACATTGTCCGGGAGCCGACCTTTACCAGATATACCTTTTCCATCAAACAGTTTTACCCGTTGTAATTCTTTTCTTTTAAGACGTTGTCGATTCCCTGTACGGTTATGATAATGCTTAATACATTCTAGTTTTATTGGAACAAGGTCATCACTATAAGGTTTTTGTGCAACAACTGTGCTAAATGAGGTAGTGTCTCCGTCCACAAGATATTTAGAATAGCGAATGTTATATTTATTTACTGAAGAGTAAAATATTTCTGTTGCACCAGCTAATTTAATGTGATTTACTTGGCAGGAATGATTAACTTTTCACTGCTCATATTTAAGTGTCCCTTTTTTTGCTTCCCAAATTTGACAACCTTTACAAAAATTAGATAATATAACAGTATCCAATACCTTGTTGTTTTCGTGAGACGTTACACCATTCAAAGAAAAATATCCTCTCCGCTGCCAAGTACCATCGATAGAAACACCACAATCAATAACATCATTCATATTAGAGTCAGGTTTCAGTATTCTCCTAACTTCCATAGCAGTATTTTTCATACTTTACTCACCAATTGATTTATAATCATCATAAAGTTTGCTATCAATACAATCAAAACTAGGTTTTGATAGAGGTGGTGGCATGTTTATTATGGAGGTAAAAGTTAACACTGCATCTCTCCCTCTGCCAATCTCCCAGAATGCCATAACACTGCGTATATTAATTTCACTAGTAATTATACCAGGTTTATTGTTTTTGATAACAGGAGAAAAAAAAATGTTTCTTTAAATGCGCAACCACTGCGAGAAATTTGAAAAAACAAAGAAAACCCCAAACGTCTCGAATAATCATGTAACATGGAAAGCTTTGTACCACATATATTACAAGAAGCATACTTTTCAAAACAACTTTTCATTTGTTTAAAAATGCATAAAAAATATAAATTCATCATTATCAAATATTGTTTTTTCAAGATTATTTTTCAGCTTTTTACTACTTGTAGAACAAGTTCCTGTGTTTGTATCAAATTGCTTATTGGTGTTATTGGAAGTATTATGCTGATTGCCATTAAACTTTCTTTCTTTGGTCTTATTATTCTTTTTTTATTTGCCACAATTTACTTTTCAACCTTTAACTGGAATAGGTAGATACAAAAACTAAAAGCATTATTTTATCTAAATTCTAAAAGAAAAACAATGTTAAACCGTTTAAAAATAGCGTTTAAAATAATAATGTTACTTAGATTTAAAAATTTAGCGTTTAAAATAATAATGTGACTTAGATTTTTTAAAAATTTTACTTAGATTTATGAGATTTAGACCAATTTAAACTTAAAGCATTAAAAAAAGAATAGTTACAGATTTAGTTTTTTAGGGACTTAAAGGATAAAAAGGTTGCAATGGTCGTTGCTATGTGGTTAAAATATACCTTAAAGTGTTTAAGAAGAATATTCTTAACATTCTAAGATTATTTTGGAAAAAATATTTTTACTTTTGAATTCTACAAGGTTCAATTTTCTAAATAACATTTTTTCAAACTTTTCATTTTTCATCAAAATAATGGCTGGATACCACCTAAAACTCATTTAACATTGTAAGAGTTTTAAGTTCAGTCGTGAGTATTTTATTCCATGCCTTTGGTCCTCTAATTAAAAATTGAAAACTCAGTTGCCGCAAAATAACTTTTGGGCATTATATAGGTGTTATTTGAATATCTAATTAAGTATTTATTCTGATTTGTTTTGAATAAGAGATTAAAAGTTTTTGGAATAATACTTTTATTAATTTTGAACATAAAAATTAGAGGATGATAAATATTTATTTGGTAGATATTTAGTATATTTAACTTATTTAATTTAATTTTATTGGTACTACACCATGCAATATTAGCGTAATTAAAATAGGAATGAATAAAAGTAAAATATAAGAGTTTTAAACAACTTGAATTTAAAAAAGGTTTTGCCCTATAAAGTAGGCCAATGCTCCTTGATATTTTACCTTCAATATATTTTATATGATCTCTCCATGATACATTTTTGTCAAGAAGTACTCCTAAAAATTTTAATGATACTTCTCTTTTTAATTCGCAATTGTTAATACAAAGATTTGGAGGTTTTAATAGAATTTTGTCTCGTTCATAATAGCGATGGAAAAAAGTACATTTTGTTTTAGTTAAATTTAGAGATAATTTGTTTGCTGTAATCCATTCACAAGGTATAGTAGTTCTGTGTTTACAGTTTTGAATGACATTTTTATATATTTGTGAGCATAAAATAAATTAGTATCATATGCCAACAAAATTGTGTCTAATACATTACAAGATTTGCTCAGATCATTGATATATACTAGAAATAAGAGCGGTCCTAATATAGATCCTTGTGGTACTCTACAAGATATATTCATATTGTTAGTTTTTCCGTAATTATGAGAAATATTTTGCTGTCTATTTGACAGGTAGCTTTTAAACCATTTATTTTAGTTTTTATTTAGTCTTTAATACCGTAGTTTTTTAATTTGGTTAATAAAATATAATGATTAACAGTGTCAAAAGCCTTGCTGAGATCAATAAAACGCCTAAAGTATATTTATTTTCATCAAAAGATTTTAAAATATCATGAACAAGATGAACAATTACCTGATCAGTAGAGTAAGCGTTTTTTGAATCCAAATTGTTTATTATAAAGAATGCTATTAATGTCTAAGAAATAGTACAGTCTTTTATACATAATATGTTCTAATATTTTTGAGAAGCATGGTAGTATTGAAATACGTCTATAATTTGCGATACAAGTTGCTTCTCCAGATTTTAGAACTGATACCACCTTTGCAACTTTTAGTTTATCAGGAAAGATTCCTTGTTCTAAGGAAAGACTGAAAATGTGCAAAAGCGGAGTTTTTAAATAAAATATTGATTTAGTCATTATATTGCTACTTACATAATCAACCCCATTACCTTTATTTGATTTTAATAAATTTACAGCACCAAGTAGTTTTTTTCAGATAACTTATTGTTTTCCATAAGATTATTATTAGAGGTTAAGTATGATTCAAAGCTATTTTTACTATTTTTTATTTTTGAGAAAAAACTTGGGCCCGAATTAACAAACGCATGATTGAAAGAATTAACGATTAAAGAATCATTAATAATTTCACGATTATTTATAATAAGTGTTTTTGGAAACCCATTAGTACTTATGATTTTTTTTCTTATCACCTCTTTCATTATGCGCCACATTTTTTGTACATCATTTTTGCAGTTAAGTAACTGATTAGTATAATATTGCCTTTTTGAATACTTTATAACTGTTTCGAAGAGCCGTTTGTAGTTTTTATATTTTGCTTCGTTTTCATAAGTTCTTTTTTTAATAAACTTTTCGTATAAGCGTTGTTTTTTTTTTATGACTTTATTATTCCCGTTGTTATCCAAGGATTTTGCTGGGATTTGATTTTGTTAAACTTACTAATAATTGGGAAAGCTTCATTAGAGTGGCTTTGAAATATGCTATGAAAGCTATCATTAACTTTCTCTGCATTTTTAATTTTTAAAATAGTTTCCCAATTTGTTGTGAATGACCGATTGATAAAAGTACTAATAAATTATTAATTATTTGCTTTTTAATTTTATTTTTTTCTGATATTTTATTGATGTTTTTTTGTGAAATTATAAACACGGGAAAGTGGTCTGAAATGTCAGTGACAAATATTCCAGTCTTAACTTTTGTTTTGTCAAAAACTTATGTTTTTGAATTTGTTAATTATGATTTGATCAATTGTTGTTAGTTATTATGGTTTGTTAATTATTGGAATGAAACCATTTTGAAATATAATATTGGTGAAATTTCTGACGCTTTTATTTTTTTCATAATCGAGCAAGTCTAAATTGAGATCGCCCACAAAATAAAATAGTTTGCCACAAATATCATTTTTTGTAAATAAGCCTTTAAAGTGTTTGTTAAATGCTTTTATATAACCTAAAGGCGGTCTATATATGACGCGTAAAATTATGTTTTTGCTGGTGTTGTTTAATACCTCAATGGTTAACAACTTATAATCTTTTGTTATTGAGCACAATTCATTACGAAGTTTAAAATCTAAAGAATTGTGTATGAAAATGCACACTCCTTCTCCTGCTTTTTCAGATCCTCTCAATTGATGAATAACTTTATAATTATTAATTTGAAAGTTAGAGTTATTTTCAATTTCTTTATTCCGGCACCACGTTTCCACTAGGCATATACTTTGAAAATTTATTTTGACGCTAAAAATTCCTTAAGTTTATCAAAAAAATTTTGTATACTTTTTATATTTAGATGCAGGATGGATAGTGCATTATCATCTATGTTAGCAGTTAGTGTTGAAACGTTTGAACTGTAATAATAAGAGCTTATACTTTCCTTCCCCATCCTTATATAAGCTAATATTTGATTCAGGGTTGTTTTCTCAAAGTATATTTTTGTTTATTAGAAAAGCTTTAATTTTATTTATGTCGTTAACATTGGGTGTGTTATTTTTAGCATTAAAGTTAGATAATAAGTTTGTTTCCATTTTTAATAAGAATTTAAGCAATACAAATAAAATAAAAACATAAACTTTTTACTTTTCTTTGGGAGTCCAGTCGCGAATGATTAGTTTATCGTACAATATTACTGCGTATTTTCAGTATAATATTGTAGAAAAAATTATTGGTAGTAGCATCTGTAGCTTTTTCTTTTTCTTTGCACTTTTTTGTTTCACTTCAAAACGGATACTCTTTGTTTTGGATGTTAAGTATCCGTAGGTTAAGTTAATTGCTTTATTTTTAAATTAAAAGCCTAATATTTTTAACTTAAACTTTGAACGACAACCCAGCGGGCATTTGTTTTTAAAAGTTACGTTCTAAATGTATTTTAAATGTCTTTTAAACGTCTTCTAAACATTCTTACATAAAGAATGTTTTAAATATTGTAAAATGAGATGACTTTGGCCTAGTAGGTGACTTTGGCTAATTTATAGAGAATAGTTTTAACTTTTAAAAACTTCTTTGTACTTCTGGGACTTCTACCAAATTTAGGTTTATCACAAAAGTAAAGTTATTCTGTTTATTTATTACTTAGATTAATTGTAAATTGCGGAACTATTGATATAATTTTTTCTTTGTTTGTTTGAGTCTATAAAATTTGTTGAATTTATATGCTGCAAAATTGTGAGTTGGTTGAAACTGCTGTTAATATTTGAGTGGGTTGTGATGTTATAACTAATAGTAAATTTAAATAGGATGATTTTTGTACAATATTTTCTAAATTTATAACTCTTCTAAATAAAATTAACTTTAAGTAAAGTTTATGGGGTTGCTTTGGCCACAACTTGGTGTGACTTTACCCTAAGTGAAAAAATGTAACTATTTGATTTTCAATATTATATTTTTGATTTATTTTTCAGAAAATGTTGTCTACAAATATATTTTTATTGGTTTAATTTTCAATTTTTGTTTTTAGGAAAAAATATTAATTAATAATCATATTTATATCAAAGAAACCATGCCAAGAACATATAAACATGTTGCTGGGAGTCATGATTATATTCCATACACCCAGGAAACATCAACCAAATGTTTAAAAGAAGTAAGAAGTGGTAATTTAACACAAACAGATGCTTGCTTGACCTTTAAAATTCCTCTATCAACAATAAAGAATAAACTGAAAGGTATACATAATAAAAAACCAGGTGGTTGCACAATATTTAGTGAAATTGAAGAAGAAATTTTTGCAAACTGTGTTATAAATATGTCTTCTTTTGTATTCCCAGTTGACTTTTATGATTTATGAAGTATTATGAAGTCTTATGCAGACCGTAAAAAATTGTTTATTAGGCAATTTGCAGGAAATATGCCTGGTGTGGAATGGGTAAAATCATTCCTTAAGAGAAATAAGCAGATTTACAAGTAACATTAAAAGAAAGAGGGCAGAAGTAGGTACTGTTATTATTAATAACTTTTTTGGTAACATCACTCCTGAACTGGCAGGGGTTCCTCCATCAAACATTTGGAATTACGATGAAACTAATTTAACCGATGACCCTGTAATAAACTAGTAATAACGCAGCGAGGATCAAAATATTCTGAGAGGATAATTAATTCAACTAAGTCTGCTACATCTTTGATATATTGTGGTAATGCAGAAGGGCATATCCTTTCTCCATATATTGTATATAAAGCAGATTTGATGTGGACAACTTGGACAGAAAATGGATCAAAAGGAGCACGTTATAACCGCTCAAAGAGTGGATGGTCTGACTCCAGTTGTTTTACAGATTGGTTTGAACCTTTATTGTTAAATGAACTAAAAAAAACTTCTGGAAAACATGTTTTAGTTGGAGACAATTTGTTGTCACATATAAATACATATGTATTGTCTTCGTGTGAAGAAAACAATATCAAGTTTATTGCACTTCCTCCTAATTCCACGCATTTAATGTAGTCATTAGATGTTGCATATTTTTGACACATGAAAGTTCAGTGGAGAAAAATATTAACAACTTGGAAGGAAAGTGTCAAAGGACGTAAAGCTCCTTCCCTTCCAAAAGACCAGTTTCCAACATTGCTTAAATGTCTCATGGAAAAAATTGAAGAACCTGGTTGTGAAAGTATGAAGGCAGGCTTCAGAAAAACTGGATTATACCCACTTGATCGAAAATAGGTGCTAGATAGACTTCCTAAAAAAAACATTTACAAATAAAGATGTCACAGTAGAAATCGATTCTCTTGTCAGTGATTCTTTCATACAATATTTAATTGAAGCTAGAGGTGATGATCATATACCCCTGTTGTCCCAGGAAAAAGTGTATCGTCAATTGATGTAGATAATATGCAAGCAGCTATAAATACAAATAAGGCAAGAAAAAAAATGACTGTTGTAAAAAAAACCAAGGTATCCACTCTTGAACAGCAGATAATTACAGATAATCTATTGAATAACTCTAGCTCAAAGAGTTTGATGATTGATGCATAGTTTTTTGAGTTTTGAATATTAATAAGGTTTCTTTGTGATTTATATCTTGAATAAATTTGTAAGTTAGTTTTAAGCTGTTGTTTTTAATATTTTTTTTGCCTTTACAACATATCAACTAATATCCATGTATCTGTGAATATGTAAAATACGAAATGATTTTAATCAATAACTATAATTTCCTTTAGGTGGCCAAAGTCACCACCAGTATAGGGGTGACTTTGACTCACCCTTAAAATTAAAAAAAAAGGGTCAAAGAAATAATTTTTTAATTTTTTATTTTGTTTATTTATTTCTTTGGCATCATGCACATCTAATGCAATTTATATCAACATATTAATCATTTATAATTAAGTTTTGAAAAAAAAAGATTTTAAATTTGGCCAAAGTCACCTCATTTTACGGTACGTTTAAAAAACGTTTAAAAGACATTTAGATCGTAACTTTCAAAAACAAATCCCCTTAGGGAATATAGCAAAATTCTCATTAGATTGAATTTCAGATTTTCACCCTTTTTTTAAAATCAAAATTTTGAATTGAGTTCCTAAATTAATCCGTTAATCTTTTTTTTTTTAATTTTGATGATAAATTTTAAATTTTATGGTGTTCAAGTATATAGCTTGTAGCTCTAAGAAAGATTGACTGAACTAATGGCTAAAGCGAATGTATCCAATTAAATGAAATAAATATACTTAAGTTAAACTGCAAACTGCGGTGTTCACTTAATTATAAAATAAATCAAATTAGTTCCTAAATATATAAATAAAGTTAGTAAGTAAAAAAAGTAGCAGTTATAAAGTAAAATTTAAAAAGTAGTAAAGTTGTTATATAAAAACACGTAAGAAAACTTGTTAATAAAAGGAATTTTTGATTTTCATTATTATTTTTAATTATTGCTTATTGCTTTTTACTTTTTTTTTTAATTCTATAAAAAACTTTTCATACTTAAATTTTTAGTTATTTCTATTAACACTTAGCATTTAAATGAATTTCCTTGAAGTTGCTGATTATTAAATAATCAGCAATTTCAAACAAACACGTTAATATGCCACAATCATGGCCAAAAGTTTGCAATCACCGAGTGTTTTTAATAAAGATTATATGTCTTTTATAGAACAAAAATAAACAAATATAGGTCCATGTTTGTTTGTTTCTGACTTTTCGTTTGATTAATGTCCTTAGGTGTTTGATTAGATTGAGATCATTAACAGCCGTGGTGTAGTAAATTAGAGTTTTGGCTTCAGAACTAAAGGTCCATACTTTAAAGCCGTCTCTGGCTATATACACAATATTGGAAGCGTGAACTTTCTGGTTAAATGCTATTTCTCGTGCTCTGTGATAAGTTCGTAATAACTTCTTGGAGAACCTAAAAAACTTAAAAAAAAAATCTGGGCATTAGAGCTGTTTACTGACAATTTGAGTTCATGATTTTTGTTCTTCTTAAAAAAGCTCTACATTACTTTATAATTATGGCAGGACACATCGTCCTAATAGAAGATTGTTGTTTTGTGAGATGCTTTAGAGGGAAGCGTGCCAGAGAGAAGCTTTACTTTTAGAACTTCAATATATGCTTGAGAATTAATGGTTTTGCCTTTTAAGCCAACCACGAAACCATGCAGATAAGTTACCCCATACTATGATAGAATGTTAATGTTTTACAGTAGGCAAAGTGTCATTTATACATACTTGCATGATGTATCAAACTGTTGGAATGTACTTTCATCTAAGAACATTAATTTTCTCTCTTTCATTCTTTCTTTTTCCATCTTTTTCTGTCTGAGGTTTGTGTTTCTTTCAAAACCCAAACCTTTTGTGACGTTTTTTGTGATTCAAAGTATTTTTTTTTTCCTTCAGATTAAGCTACAAAATACTCCTTTTTTGATCTTTTACTCATGTAAAAAGTATTTTTATATTTTGATTCTTCCTTGATTTTAAATGATAAAAGCTTGAATTTTTAATAACATGCTACCAACATCTCACTAATCTGTCAGTTAATTTCTTTGGTCTACCGCTTTGTCTACGTGAGGAATACTCTCCTGAAGATCTATATCTACTATGCGTCATACCTGCGATATCTTTAGAACCATTAAAATTTCTCAAGATGATTTATTTTTTTCATCTAACACTTACTGTTGATCTAATAACTTGATTTTTTACATGGTAATTCTTTAGTGTTTCCCATAAAAACGTAAATAAACGAGCGATGCTGTATTGCGAAACATTGCTGTAGAATGATATAATTAAACGTGAGAAGAAACTAATTTTTTTAATAATTCACCCAAGGTTTTGTGTATAGCTGAATTTTGGTAAATTTTAAAGCTAATTCTAAATCTTTCGCCACGACTGTATGTGGTAATAGAAATAATTAAATACTTAAGTATTACAAATCTTTCAAAAGCTCTCCTAAAACTAACATGAGCCATGCAAGCTGCTCCTCTAAACAGCATCTTGCTTTTGTTTTTCTGCACGCGCTATTCATTAAAAAAATTGCTAACTAAACAAAAAATTTGATTTTATACTTGTATCAAGCATATGTTTGTAAAGTAAATATTAAAAGAATATATACAAAACAAGCGTCATTTATTGCACTGTGAAAAAAGTTTTTAGACGAGCGTTTTCTTTGAGTTTTCACACTAATTATCCATTTATTTATTAACAACATTATTTATTTGATAAAAAATTAGACAAAGACCTATAAGAATTTTTACTGCTAATTAAAACTGTTTTATATTTTCTTATTGTAATAGAATCAAGGCATTTTAAAAATTATTAAAACAATTAAACATTCCACAATAAAAGTGAATAACATATTAAAGTAATTATTATATACAAAATATATAATTCGTTTCATAAAATAAAAATTGCTATGCAATAATTTAGAGTGTCATAATTTTTTTTTTTTTTTACCAATTAATTAACTTTATCATGTATAGATAAATAATTTTTTTGTAGTAAGTCCACCAAATCCCTTATTTATGTGTGTAAATAAGTCTATACACACCACACACACACATACACACACACGCTTTAATATAAACGCGTATTCTTTTAGAAAATATTAATTGAATTAAACTAATAGAAAAGCGTATTTTTTATAAATTCTGAATATTTCTCCGCTAATATTGCACAAAAAAAAAAAATTACAAGAAACCCATAAACTTGCAAAAAAGCCTCTAAAATTGCAAATGACTTAATACGCCGTGCTACCCAAATTGGGGATGTGGGGTAGCCTAGCCACAACTCTGCCAACTAGTTACTACAACTATATAACATACGCATATACCTTATTTTCGAGTATTCCTTTTGATGAAATATTTTTACTATAAGCATTTCCAAAATATTTTCCTAAATATAACGTTAATGTTTTAAAGTACTGTTTACAAAAGTAAGTTCTTTTAATTACTCCAGGTCAGGTTTAGGACCATCACGATCAACCTGCTACTGACCCCATGTTCTGCTGCCTTGAAGGGTTTGCTTTTTTAGACAAAAGATAGAAGAAATAAACTCTAACTTAAAAATCCAAAGCGACTGCCTTTTAAAAAGTCTTCGAGGCAAAAACTTTTGCGCTAGAAAACGGAATAATCTTTGCATTAAGACTGCATCGATCATTTCTTAGGATACCATGCCCTATCTATAAATAAATCAAGCTTATTTAACTTAAACCATCCTTAAAATAACTCACCACCACCTAACTGTTTTAACACATTTTTTACAAATATTTTTTGTATTCGAAGCAACCTTCCATCAGTTGAATTTATTGAGCAAAAATATCTTGCAAAATTTACAAGATTTCTTTGTTCTTTGTGAGACTAACTTGAGCTCAGCTGTTTCTACTACGGATCTTAGTATTGATGGCTACTTTGATTTGCAAAACGCATATACTTAGCCATCAACTCGCCTATTTGTCGAGAAACCAGTTTTGAATTCTCTGCCCATTATCTCCTTTTTCTAATGGCTGCAATTTTTTTGATGCAGTTTCTAATCAAAATAACGAACCCCCTTCTCTTTATTTCCTTGTTAATATTGTTTTATTTGGTGATTTTAATGCTCATCACACTGAATGACTTGACTTGACAACACTACTGACCCTACGGGTATTAAAGCTCAATAACTTCTGCATATCTCAACCTTTTAATCAGCAAGTTATCTTTATGGCTTGTTTAGCTGATAATCCTTATTGCTTACTTTCACTCCTTGACTTGTATCTTATCTCTAACTTCAGCCTGTGTTCAGTTTTTTCTTTTTCTCTTTTAGATAGGTCTACGCAATGATCTTTATAAATAAGAGAGACGTAAAAAGAACAAAAAGAACTTACGTCTCTCTTCTTTACGTCTTTTTGGATTATAATTCACTACTATCCTCTCATGGAAGCCATATTTACAACCCATTGCAAAGTTAGTACCTCCTTCTATCTTATTGTTGTGCTCTCCATTATTTTACTTCTCTAAAACCTCTTATTCGTACTGTTGTCATATTTGGGCTGGTATTCCAATGATACTCTTTCTCTTCTAAATAAGGCATTTTAAACGTAGTTTTGACCTGCTTTATCTGCCAAGCTAGTCTCTCACCCACCGCTGTAAGGTTGCATCTCTTTCTATTTTCTACAAATAATATCATGGTTGCTGCTCAAACAAACTATCATTACTAGTGCCATGAACACAAACTCATTTTCGCTTGATATTCTACAAAATTGTATCTTTTTACTGCGTTTGTTACTTCATGCTCTAAAAACTTTTATTAATCTAGTTTTTTCCCCATCTTTAAATGGTTTGGAACTCTCTCCCTATATCTATATATATATCTATATATATATATACATATATATATATATATATATATATATATATATATATATATATATATATATATATATATATATATATATATATATATATATATATATATATGTATATATATATATATATATATATATATATATATATATATATATATATATATATATATATATATATATATATACCTATATATAACTTTCAAATTATATTATAGTAGTTGCTTGCAGCCATATTGGAAGTTAATTAGAAATCCTTTGAAAACTGACATTTAGCGTCATGTATTCAAATTGAAGTGTTGAAAAGATTGTTTGATTTTGCATTCTAGTCATTCTAGCATTGTGAAAATTTAAATAAATGATAAATTTATGATTTTTTTTCAAAGAAATCCCAAAAGTCACTGGCCACGAATGCATGAAAAATAATAAAAAATTACAAAAATTTAATTAAGTAACATTGATTACACGGTTTAGTTTTTTAAAATATTGTCCTTTAATGTTGAAGTCAGTTTGTCATCCTGTGCAGTATTCTTCTTTTGTGTTGAACAAAGGCATTACCGTTTTGACAGCATTTCCTGTCCGAATGATACCATATTGAGCTTTCTGCCCCATGACTGCTTTTGAAGCTTCGGTAACATTTTTTACACATCTTTGAACTGATTGCGTCCGGCATACAAAACGAGGAAATTCAATAATATGTGTTTCCCCACTACTAACAAATAACTCCAACTCATTATCCGACAAAAGTTTTATAACAGGTGACTTTTATAATAAAAAGAACTTACGTCTCTCTTTTAAGAGAGACGTAAGTTCTTTTTGTGGGTTCTTCTTGATTTTCAAATCATGTCGAATCCACTTGTATTTCATAAACATATTCATTTGTGTTGGCAGCATGCTCAACTTCATTCATTTCAGATTGCCTAAAATTGTACAAGCAGGAGGTTTTCTCCATGCAACTTTCATTGTCGATATCATGTACTCACCTACAAGCTACAAGCAAAGTAAAAATTGTGTGATCAAAAAATATTTACCGAGGAGTAGCAGTTACACTTGACTTTGTTGTATCATTTTAATATCTTAAATTACGGAGTTTGGCTAATTTTACTGAACCTGATTGCATGCAAATAACTGAAAAAAATTAGGTAGCCTTATAATAGTAATGTTATAGTAGGGTATATCTAGACATATGGTATAGGTATATCTAGACATATTTTACAAAGACATTTATTTATACATGCCCAATGAAAAAAGAAATTCTGTTCCGTAGATATAGAGTAAATATGACTTAAAATTTATATATTTTTTAGAAACTGAAATAATATAGCACTTTATTTTGTCTAATTTAACTATTTGGATGTCATTAAACATGGAATTTTTTAAAAAAAATCATAAATAACACATCATTCATTTAAATTTTTAAAATGCTATAATGACTTGAATGCAAATTCAAACATACTTTTTAACACTTCAATTTAAATACATGTCATTTGATATAAATTTTCTAAGGATTTCTGAGTTATGTCAATTATAACGGTTTTCGAGAAATCGAGGCTTATTGCTTAGTATGAATTTTTTGAAAAATCACACTTTTATCAATCCTTTGATCATCTCAATGATTTTTACATTTTTAGACTTAGATTTAAACTTTCCAATAGTATAATAGGCTCTATGATAAGACATTTGGGAAAAAATTGTTTTGCAAAAAATATTGACTTTTTACAAAAAAATTAAAATTTTCCAAAAATTAAATCGCCAGTAGAGGGCAGAAGAAATCATTCAAAAAAAAAATTGTTTTTGTTAAGACACCTACAGTGACAACTTTTGGTAACCATTAAAAAAATTTTTTTTTTTTTCACTCCACCCTAATATCACGCGATGACGTGACATGAAGGTGGAGTGATTATCTTGGTATCAAAGAAATACTTAAGTAACGTATCTTATTAACGGATAATTGCCAGTTGTGTATAAATATCGTTGGTTTATGTTAAAGTTATATTAGGCGTTAAAATTAACATGCCTTAGTCAGTTGAGCGCAACAAACAGAATATTAAATTCACAACAAAAGTGGCGCTCCTACAAGGACATTTGGAATCTACTAAACACTTCAACAAGTTATCAACTGACTAAGGAAACCTACAACAAAATTTAGAATGTCTCCTAAGCAAGATCCTATCGCTACATCCTCGCGAAGATATATCGCGAAGATCCTATCGCTACATTAACAAGAAAATTGGAACTAACGTTATCAAAAGTCGAGCGACTCGGTTTAGAAGTACGCATGACATTGAACAACAGCAGTACACATTGGAACGATTGGAACCAACTATCAAAGCGAACTTGTTGGAAACTTTAAACTTGATCAAAAACATTTTTTTTTTGTTCTTTTTATTACATTATAAATAAGCATTTCGTTACAATATTTTAAAATACAAATACATAATAATAAAAACAAATAGTTAAATAGGGGGTAAAAAGGAAGATCACTAAAAAAAAATATCAAAAAAATATTGTTACATCTTCGATTGTAAAAATGAGTTCTTTAAGCTTTCGTTTAAATGAAGTTGCTTTGATGAATAAAATCCTTAGTAAAATGTTTTAAAACTATTTTATTCCATAAGAATGGTCTGCGATAATCAATTCAAAGTTTAAAAAGATTTGTTTAAAAAATGGGCTGCTTAATAAAATTATCATTCCGCAAAATGTATTTATTTTTATCTTTCGATGAATAAAAATTACGGAACGAAATAGAGGATGAATTGGTTTTACATTTAAACATAAAACAAAGAATATTAAAAATGTTAAGCTCATATATATTAAAAACTTTCATTTCAAATAATAGAGGCTTGGCATGAGTATAACGGTCTTTAAAATACGTGCTACATGCTTCTGCTGACAATAAAGAGGTTTAAGTTTAATTTTCTTTGCACTACCCCAAGCTATGTTTGCATAGTTTATGTGACAATGAATAAATGAGTGATATAATTGTACTAAAGTACGTTTATTTAAAACATTTCTTGCTTTGTACAATATTCCTATACTTTTTGAAATTTTACTTGATAAGTTTTTAATGTGACTTTTCCATGTAAGATTTTCATCTATACAAACACCTAGAAAGTTGGTTACTGTTACTTGTTTAATTTGTATATTGTCAATAACAAGATGAAGCATGTTAATTGGCAGTTTATGTTTTTTGATAAGAGAATGGAAAAGAACCCATTTAGTTTTATCAATGTTAAGACATAATTTGTTAGTCTTAAACCAGTCAGATATTTTGATTAACTCGATGTTCTAGCATCTAAATAAAGTAGGAATGCTTTTGTGTGACATAAATAAATTGGTGTCATCAGCAAACATAATTATTATTTAATCCGAGGCTTTGTATAAATCATTAGTATAAATAAGGAAAAGAAGAGGTCCTAATATGGATCCTTGAGGAACTCCACATGTAATATTTAACAAATTTGATGATAATGTTTCATTGGCGTAAACAAATTGTTTGCGATTAGTTAAATAACTTTTTATCAATTTTAAAACATTGCCTGTTATACCACAACATTTTAATTTTATAGCAAGAATTTTATGATTAATGGTATCAAACGCTTTCGCTAAATCAATAAATACTCCCAATGTGAATTTAGAATTATTAAATGAGTCTGATATACTTCTTGTAAGCTGAATAATTGCATGCTCTGTTTAATTATTTTTTTTAAATCCATATTGCATTTTATATAATAATTTGTTTGATAAAAGGTGATTGTATATTCTGTTGTACAAAATTCTTTCTAAAATTTTAGAAAAAACAGAGAGGATAGAAATTGGACGATAGTGTTTAACATTAGTTTTTTCTGCTTCTTTAATATAGGAGTAATTTTTGCTATTTTTAAATCATCAGGAAAAACTCTCTGATTAATAGAGCATTTAAAAATTTAGAAAAGTATGTCTTTTAAAACGTCAAAACAGTTTATAATAACATTCCCATTGACATCATCTAGACCAACTACTTCATTTGACTTTAACAATTAATAAGCACATTCAAACTCTTCAAAAGACAAATCAAAAAAATTTAGATACGAGTTTAGAGGGTCATATGTTGCCTTAAATGATTTTAGGGTTTGGAATTATTTCGGGTAGGTTTTGTCCTACAGATACAAAATATTTATTAAATTCGGAAGCAATTGTTTTTTGATCAAGAATAAAATTATCATCTACTTTAATAACTGAGGGCAAAGATTGCGATGTTTTTTTAGTGTTACCCGTAATTTCGTTTATTAGTTGCCAAGTGCGTTTAGAGTTTAATTTGTATTTTTCAAGTAAATTAGTGTAGTATATTAATTTTGAATTTTTCCTAAGGCGTTCAAATAGTCTTACGTAACTTTTATAATTGGTCTTACTCTCAGTTGTTTTTAATTTTAAGGTGGCACACAACTGAAAAAAAGCAAGTTTTTTGAAAAAAATCAATTTTTAGATTTTTGGGTATTTTGATTCTATAACCATTCCTTGAACATATAAAAAAAAAATTAGTCTCAAAAATGATATAAAAGTTGATTTAATATCATTTTAGTAGATGACACTTGAAAATAAATTCCCTAACAACGCCTTAGCAACCATCAGTCATAGGAGTTTTTCTGAATTCAAAACAGTAAAACACCATCACAAACTTGGTTTTAATTTGTTATACGCAGACTCTTGTTAGTTTTCAGTTTTAAAAGTCATAATTCAAAATTTTATTTACGAACAAGAGTGTTTTTAATCTGTTAATGCATAGTCATAAGAATACATAGTCTGGAAACACGGACCGTTTCCATTGTTTTTCGATTTTAACTTGAAAACTGCACAACGACCCGGCAAACCTGCACAAGTTTAAAAAATGGCATTTTTTAACAGCGATTTCGAGATAAATAGTGATTTGGAATGTTTGTTTGACGTGGTTGAAGGAGGATTTTTGAACAATGACATTAACTTAATTACAGATATAGATTCTATTGTTTCTGATATTGATATTTATAGAGATAATGTCGAACAGCATGCATGCATTCAGTGTCCCAAAGTTTACAAGACAATTAGAGGTTTAAAGAGACACATTGCATCGAAGCATATTTTAGAGAGTTTTGAAATAGATTCTTCAAAAATGTATAATACGGAGAACTCTTCTAATACATTGTCATCACTAAAGCTGAAAAGCATAGTTGAAGAATTAGCAAGTTTATTGCAAATGGACATGTGTCTGCCATTTGATATAAGAAAACAGTTCTCATGCGAGAAATTTAGTTATTCATTAGATGATGCTGAAAATCTTTGGCAAAAGTTAAAACCAATAATAGAACAATTTAAAGGCAATAGTGATTTATTTTATCAAGATTATTATGGATTGTTGAGCGAAAATCTACTAGCTTCACACTTCAGCGATCTAGCTTTGAGTAATACACTACTCACTGAAATGTCTTCTCTTATATTAAACAATCTTTCTGATATAAAACCAAATACTATTAAATCTGTAAATACAACTCAGGAAATAACTGATATAGAGAGAAAGAGTTTACAATATCTTATTGGATATATTTTTCAGAGAGTGTATACTAAATTTAAAAGTAGTAAAAATGTATGTAAGTATAGCCAATAGTGAGTTTCAATTTTACTGCGCTGTAGGGTTATGGAAGATGATACTCAGACACTTGTAAATATTAGAGATAGAGGGGGTTTGTGGAAAGTAAACAATATAATTCAAGATCATAAAAAAACAACACAAGTTTTTTCAAAACTAGATCCTGAAGTTCTAATCGAGTCCATATCGACAAATTATATTGCTTTATCCCTTTATTAACAAGTTTGCAATGATCCAGAATCAACTGAAGTTAGTAAGAATTTGCTAGAGCACTTAATTACATTATTTGTAAGAGTTCATTCATTTTCTTATGCTAAAGATATTACTGAAAAACATAAGATGAGAAAGAAAACCTGTAAAACTCGTTCATTGCGATGCGAAATAAAGAAAGCAAGTGAAAGAAAATTGACATAAATATTGAACATAAAAGGCTATTTTCATAGCCACATATCTTTTTAAAACATTAATGGCATAAAACTACTTTAATTCTGTTTAAAATTTTACTTAATATTTACTTAATTTATTAAGATAGCACTTCAATAAACTTTTTGTTAGCTTTTTGTTGTAAATCTCATAGTAAATTCAGGGTTATGATCAATTGCGTGTATATATATATATATATATATATATATATATATATATATATATATATATATATATATATATATGTATATATATATATATATATAAATATATGTATATATATATATATATATCTATATCTATATATATATATATATATATATATATATATATATATATATATATATATATATATATATATATATATATATATATATATATACGTAATTTATCATAACCCTGATCATTTAATATATATATATATATATATATATATATATATATGTGTGTGTGTATATATATATATATATATATATATATATATATATATATATATATATATATATATATATATATACATCACACTGACATCACACTGATTAAGGGATAGACGAGGGTACATGCATAGACTGATTTAGGGAGAACCTGCAAGTAAGTTGTTAGCACATTGAAAGGTTTGGGTTAGGGCAGGGATCAGCTTTTTTTCATTATTTTTCCTTTTTCTAAAAAAACACATTAAATAAACTAAAATTTTCTAAAAAAAACACACTTAAAGAAAGGTAACATATTTTATCATGTTTTGCTCACTATAGTTGGCAAGAGTAAGTATATATATATATATATATATATATATATATATATATATATATATATATATATATATATATATATATATATATATATATATATATATATATATATATATATATATATATATATATATATATATATATAGTTTCCCCTAAAAATAAAATGTCATTAATTTCGTTTAAAGAGGTTACACACCCCATGAACCTTGAATACACCTTAGTTCCCTAATAAAAGTTTTTTTTTTTCTCAAAAAGTATATCAACCTGGGTCTCAAAAGAACCAGAATTTTATACAAATTTTAGAAATAATTAAAAAAAATCAATTTTTTTTAAACCAAAAATTATTAAGATCAAAATTATTAATAATTTTGTGACATTTAGTTGCAATATCTTTTTAAAAAGATTTTCATAAGGAAGAATAAAAATATTATTTTAATAATTAAAAAGAGCTATTTATAGAAAAGCAAACTTTGATCACACCTGCGACCGTCGGTCACAGTCCCCCTTTATTTACTTATAAATAATTATGCAAGCAAATAGAAAACAAGCAAAAGTTATTCCAAGTGAATTAAAATTATAAGTATTGATCTTGTTTATTTTAAATGTTTACTATACCTGTGGCGGATTTAGTATAAGGCGTGGGGGGCAAGCTGATCCCCATGCCCCCTACAACAGTCAAACTGCGCCCCCTAAAATATTCAAAAAAATAATTTTCCTTTTAAATAACCCTCAGGAGGGGGTCCAAAATCAGTAGTTTAACTTACTTGAACTTGATGGAAGCCCGCCAATTTATTTTAATAAAATATGCCAATCGCATTTTGTTTAGAAATATTTTTTCGAAGAAAAACACAATGCCTTTATACTAATTCATTTATAGATACTCTTACCATTATAAATGACAAATAATGCTTTTAAAACTTTGTGGTTATGAAAATAACCTTTTTTTTTCAATTAATAAATGTGAAAAAGCAGAACTTGATGTTGGTTTGTAATTTGAATTAACTTTGAACTATTTTTTTTTCTTTTCGGTAAAGGATTATTTTCAAAATAGTGACTTGATTGTGAAAATTGTGACTTTGACTTGAAAATTGTATTGTCATTGTAGCCAAAATCTTTGATAGATGGATTATCTTTTCTGCGACCAATTGCACGTTGTCTTCCAAAATAGTTTTCAAGGTCATCTTGGCAGAATCTTTCAGAAAATACAAATCGAACACCATTTTTAAGTAAAAATTTAACAACTTCTTTAAATGAATGCACTGTTATTTGCAAACCTTCATAAGTTTGAGAAGAAATAAACATTTTTGATTTTGAGCTTTCATCAAAACTTCCTTCTCGTTGATCTATAGATTCTTTCTGCAATTTAAAGTATAAGAGGAAGTTATCTAACCAAGCAAATCTTGAATCATCTAATGATTCATAAGGTTTTAAAAATGACTTTCTTTTTGTTATATGCTCAACACTGTTCTTTACATTCAAACAATCAAAATACATATCCATCATTAAACAAAATTCTGCAGTTCCAGCAGCTTCTGGTGGTCCAAACTGCTTTAAAACATTTCTTACCGTTTCGCTCAATACTTGGGATGCAAGACGTACCCTCATCACAGAATATGGTGTTAAGTTTACATGATCGCTTGTTAGTTTAGGAACAAGTTTTAAACCTCTTTCTAAATCAGAATTATAAAATGTTGAAATATGATTTCAAAAAAGAAAAAATCCACTATTCCACATGTAGCGTGATTTACATCCAGAACCAGAATTACTTAGACAGTTTCGAGAAGTTTTGATTAGATGAGGTACATCTGCAAAGAAAAAGATGAATCTATTATCATTACTAAATAAGTTTTTAGTGCGATATATAATTTTTTTCCCTGAGCCACCATCTAATTTCTTATGCATTTTGAAAAACTTCCTATTTGGAGATGCACCATCTGCAGTTGCAGCTATGACTTTCAAATTTATACTCTCCAGATAACGCACTGCTTTCCAAAATATTGGCATAAGTTGTGTCGATGTTACTCCAGTAGTGGCAAATGTTGCTAGACTATAGGAAAGTGGGTTTACTATACTTTTAACATGAAAAACTAAAACATAAGAGGCTAGCTCTCTCACATTTTTAAGTGTTGCATAGTTAGTTTGAATATCTCCTAAATCTACAAATCCAATTAACTCACCAGAGTATTTATCCCATACCAAATCTTCTTGAACTTTCATTTCATCAAACAGAATTGTAACAAATCGTTCAGAACTAGAGAAGTTAGAAGTTTTATTTGCAAGATCATTAATGACTTGAAGATTAAAACCTCTTGAAGGATGTATATAATTTTGGTAGTCTCTCAAGGTGCGTAAACTTGGAAGAACTAAAAATCCTGAACCAGTCTTACTATCAAAACGCAAATCAGAATATGCTGACGAAGATTTAGCTGCTAAATTGAGACAAAATTTTATTATCATTGGATGATATTTAACACTACAGGGGCTAGAAGCTTTAATATACTTTTGCTGCTCATTCCAAAATAGTTTCATGAAGTCTGGAATATTTTTTTGATTAAAACCAGAGTACAATGTTTTAAGGTCTTGATCAAGTTCTAAATTAACTTTTTCACTTTCCATATTCAAAACTGTTTTCATATGTTCAATCTGATTTTCCAACTGTTTGCATTTTAAACGATGTTGTTGCAAACTTAATTTAATTCGTTCGGTGGAGGTAAATTTAAGAGGAGCATTCAGCTTTGCAGGTTGGTTTAAAGTTTTATTTTTATTATTTACTTCATAATTAGTTTTAAGTTGCAAAGAATGGCATGAATAACAACAACTCTGGGATTTTATTAAAATATTACAATTAAGTGAACGATAAAACTCATCTTGATTTAATCTAGATTTAAGAGGAAGTTGCTTAAAAAGCAAGTAGTTTTAGTTATAACATGCTTTCCAAATTTAAAGTTTTGGTTGATTAACTTTTTACTTCAACACCAGGACAAAGAACAAGAGTTTCAATATGACTTATAAATTTTGATAAAGAAACATTTAAAAAAGATCCTTTATATTGAAGGTACAATAGATGATCTATTGGTAACATCCAACCAAAAATTCTTACACAATAGTTTAGCAACTCGTCGACATAAATTTCATACTTTGGTAAAATATGTTCTGGAGAATTACAAGTAATTACTATAAATATATCATCCAAAGAAATTTTCCAACAATCATCAAGAGAAAGCTTTAAAATACGTTTTGTAAAATCATCAAAAGATTTGTAACATGACGTTGTAGTTCGAGAAATTAACTCTTGCGTCACTAAAAACTCCTCACGTTTTGTAATGGATATTGAACTTCGCTGTGATTGATTACTTTTCTTAGGGAGATTTAGAGTTGGCAATGCTCCATCCTTTAAAATTTTTTGAGATGAGTAAACCCAAAATTGATCTTCAGTAAAGTAAAGCTCGCAAACATAAAGGTTGAAGGAATCAATTCGTTTTTTCAAAGAATCATCGATGAGTCTGTCTCTAGTAATTACGTTAATAAGCTCATTACTCCATTTCTTATTTGCATCATTAGTTGGAGTAGGAACTTTGAAAATGCTGATACCTTTGTGTCTTCTTGAAGTTGAACAACCAAATATTGCACAATTTTCACCAGGCATATCAAAAAAATCAATTTCAATAAAAATAGAAAGACAACTTAAAAAAATAACAGGCAACTGCTAACAACAACAATCTTTTTGTGCAGGTTCGGAAGTCCGGAAACGAGAAAAAACAGTATGAAAGAGTTAAAACAATGCGCTATTATTCGCTTCCAAACTATATCTTTCTTATAACTATGGTTAATGTTAGTCTTTTATACTGTAACTTTTCTCTCATTTTATACCAAATAGTTTAAAAATTGATTTCAATTTAGTTGGAATAAAGTTGTTTTTAAATGAATAAACAAGGAAATAAAACTAAACAAAATTTATCAAGAAGGATAAAACGAAAATGGAATGGTGTTGTTGGAAATAAAAAATCATCTTCTTCTTACATCTTATCATCGACGATGACATTGTCCACAACTCAAGCAGCAAGTAGCTGTTCTAGTGAAAGGAAAATCAAACCCAACTACTCGAATACATTTGATTCTGGAAAAGATAACTATTTTGTTTTTATTAATTTTTCAATTCTTAAAGAACTTATAGCTAAAACTGCATGCAACAACTGCTTTCAGCCATTACTTTTAACAGATGTTGATTCCAGTAGAAAAGGATTTGCACATTTGTTTCAATTAAAATGTGAACACTGTGATTATGTTAAAAGATTTAATTCATCAAACAAATCAATAAATGCTAAATTTGATGCAGTAACAGCTAACTCACCATATGATGTTAATATTCGTGCAATAATAGCTTTTCGAGAAGTAGGCTGTGGTTATGGAGCTATAAAAACATTTTCATCTTGCATGAACTTAAAATGTATATCTGAAAATGGATTTCAAAAATTAAACAAAACTATTATGGTAGCTTATAAAAGTGCTTCAGAGAAAAGTATGTTATTAGCGACTAAGGACTCTAAAAAAGTTGACATTGCTCAGGATATACCATGTGTAAGAGTTTCAATTGATGGTACATGGCAGAAACGCGGTCACAATTCATTGCACGGTGTAGTTACTGCGATTTCTGGGGATAAATGCATTGATATTGAAGTTTTGTCTAAGTACTGCATGGGCTGTAAAATGTGGAACAGTAAAAAAGGAACTCCAGAATATCAGTGTTGGATAATTGATCATCAATGTGAAATAAATCACAAATCTTCGTCTGGAAGTATGGAGTCTGCAGGAGCAGTAACAATTTTTAATCGCTCGGTTAAAAAAAATAATCTAATTTATAAAGAGTTTCTAGGTGATGGAGACACTTCTTCATTCAAAGATGTCAAAAACTCAAACCCTTACCAGGATTTTGACATCACTCCAATAAAACTTGAATGTGTAGGTCATGTGCAAAAAAGATTGGGTACACGACTTAGAAATTTAGTCAAAGCACACAAAGGCACTAAAACACCTTTATCAGGTAGAGGTAACCTAACAGAAAAATGTATAAATTCTATGCAAAACTATTATGGCATGGCCATTCGTCAAAATGTCAACAACTTGTATGCTATGAAAAAGGCAGTTTATGCTATTTTATTTCATTTTACCAACTTTGAAAACCAGCAAATGCAACATCAGTTTTGCCCAAGAGGATTGGCAAGTTGGTGCAAATATTGGGCTCTAAATAATACAAATTACAAATCAAAATCATGTATACCTATCTGGATTAAGAATCTTATTTTACCAATCATCAAGGATCTTCAGGCTGATGATCTTCTAATTAAATGTTTGCATGGAACGACGCAAAATGCCAATGAAGCATTAAATTCTATTATATGGTCTCGCGTACCAAAGCACACATTTGTTAGTAAGTCTACAATTGAAATGGGAACATACTCAGCAGTGCTGCATTATAATGATGGTGCTAATGGTGTATTAGAAGTTTTAAAATACTTTGGCTTGAGTGGAATTGTTACATTAGCTTCGTCAAGTAAAGTTGACAAAACCAGAATTCGACATATGAAGTCAAAGTCAACGGATAAAAGTAAAATGCAGAGAAAAAAAATAAGAGCAGTTAAAAAAGGTTTCATAGACGATCAGCAAATAAAAGAAACAACTGATAGTTACATCTCTGGTGGATTTTGATAATTTTTATGTTGTTATATATTTTTTTCTTATTTTTGCTTTTTTCTCAATATGTATTTTTTTAAACTTTGAAACAAATTTTCTCATTAACAAAACAGAATTACATAATACAATTTTCAGGATTTGTTTATCATAATATAATACTTCATTTAACCCTCAGAATTTTCATAAAAAGTTATAGAAAGTGAAATATTGATGTTTATAGTGCTGAATTTATTGATATTTCATATATATATTAGGTGATTTTGTTAGAAATGCAATATTTCATGAAATAAAAAATTTAAATTATAAAAATTCCCACGGTCAAACAGGGTGAAATATGATTAGGAAGCTATGTTCAAAATTTTAGTTTCAGTAGTTGAGGCAAAATTAAGTTATTAGGTTTTGAAGATTTACTAAAAACACATGTTTTACAACCCATTTTTGGCCATTATGGATAATAAAATTAATTAAAAAAAAAATTATCTGTTTTTTATTTTATTTTAATATAAAATAATTGTCATTAAAAAAAAAAAAATCAAAATTTTGATTATTTACAAAAAAACTTGTTTTCAGTTGTGTGCCACCTTAAATATTTAATATAAAGTTTTTGTTTAATTTTAGATGATTTTAGAATACCTTTAGTAATCCATGGCGATTTAATTTTTTTATGTTTGTAATTAATTTCTACTTTGGGAAAATTGATGTCATAAGTTTCATAAAAATTTAATAAAAAGATTTGTATATTAAATTAATGTCTTCAGAAAAGTTAATGTCCCAATTAACTAAAGAAAGTTGATATTTAAAAGATTCTAGGTTTTTATTATGAAAAAGTCGCTTTTTAAATGATTTTTTTTCATTATATAAAATTTTCGCATAATAGGGAAATGATCAGATATGTCACTTTTAATAATGCCTTTTTTAAGCGAATTATTAAAAAATATCATTGGTTATAATGTTATCAATTAAGGAAGTTGTTGTTTAAGTAGTTCTTGTTGGTTTGTTTATTAGAGGAACTGTTCCATTTTCAAATAGGCTATTATAAAACCCATTAATGTCTTTTTTGACGTGATACTCAAAGCAATTTAAATTCAGATCACCTAATATGTAAAGTAATTTCTTTTCGTGGTTGATTTTATTTACAATATCGTCATGTAAAAATGAACAAATTTTTTAATTTCGCCAGTAGGTGGGCGATAACAACAGCTAATTACAATGTTTTAAGTTTTATTGCTTAATATTTCAATCCTTAAAACCTCTATATTGACGTCAGAAATACTCATGCCATGCCTAACAAAGAACCGTTGGTTTTCTTTTACATAAATTATTAAACCACCGCCGCGTTTATTTGTTTTCCGCCCTAATTAAATTAAATTATAGCCCGGTATTTTAAAATTATTATCTAAATTTGAGTCATCACAACTGCACCAGGTTTCAGTTAGGCAAATTACACTAAAAATAGTTAGATTTTCCTTAAAATTATTGCAAAGTTTTCAAAATTTTTTTTTAAACTTCTTATATTTATATGAATTGCATTAAATGTATCACGCTCAAGAAATTCTTTTATTTCAAAAACGAACAATTTTAAAGCAAAATTTCCCAAACGGCAAATTTTAAAGTTTGATATTCTATATGCCTCATTTAGCGGCGATAAAAGAAGATTCCGAAACAACTAAGCTAAGTATTGTGTTTGATGCTTCAGCTAAAGAGCATGGATCACCCTCACTCAACGATTGTTTTCAGAGTGGTCCTCCATTACAGCCTTTACTTCTTAATTTTAATTTGCAAAACAGATTGCAACCTGTTTACCTAACTGGAGACATTAAACAAACCTTTATACAAATAAGGGTTGATACCAAAGATCGTGACGTCTTCCGTTTCCATTAAATATCCGACTTAAAAAGTAAAAAAACTCTGATTTACTCGAATCCCGTTTGGATGAACATCTAGTTTTGTTATACTTGGGGAGAGTAATCAAACAACATTTATTGACATATGAAATCATTAAGTTGGAAAGAATTAGCGAAAAGTAGGGTCAAACCCAGACAAAAATGGTATAAAGTTGAAATTTTGCATAGAGACAGTCTCTGGATGAGCGTAAAAATAGCCCCGTTGATTGCGCTACGGGAACATCCCTTTGGGGCAATTTGGGGCAAAAGAAGGGTTAATTTTGGGCAATAAAAGGGTCAATTTTGACACCATTAAAATATCATAAACTAAATATAGTAAGATGGAATATTTTATGATGATTAATATTTATATAAGAACTATGACTTGAAAACAATTATATTTTAAGTTATTTGCGTTTGAAAAAAGTAGAAGCCTTAAAATAACAAATTTTTTGTTTTCTTAACGTAATAACTTTTGTCTTTGCGTAATTTTCAATAGGAAAAAATATCTGAAAAAAATATATTACTTTGAAACAACTTTGATGCTTGAATGTAAATTTCTTTAAAACTAAAACTATTTTTTTAGTTTTAAAGATTTTTTCTGAAAAAAATCATCAAATAAAGTTCTAACGTTTTCAATTTCATCACTTGAATCTTTTTCAATTTCAAAATCCTAATAATGTGAAACAATCGTATCACAAAAACAACTAATATATTCTGTATTTTTAAAAGCATCTTTATTACCAAGTCTGATTAACTCTTCCTTATTCATACCATTTTGCATTGCAATTTTATGTGTGCATTCAATTCCGGATATATCTAGTTTTGATTCGTCAACTGAAATATCTATAATATGACTTATCAATACACTCTGGATCAACATGTAAACTCTTTAAGCTCTTGCAACAGCTTTCCCTTTGAGCATATGTTTTACCGTATCTTCTGAGTAAACTTCCTCTAAAACCTCTTCCAGGTCAGTTCCTGGCATTAATTTTCATATGCTTTCGAGAAAGCTCATCATTGTCTGAAATCCTCCGAGTCGACATATTAGATTAGGGTTCTGATCTTTTATAACACTAAGCGCTTTCTTCCATAAAGGCTGATCAAACGAAACGCAGGCAGTAATTATTTATATTTATTGGCTTCATCATAATGAACAATAGTGTAGAATATAAGCATGTTTCATCTGAAGAATTTAAGCCAATAATAGGTAAAAATTTGATGAATGCTTTTTCATAAATTTTTTTTTTCTTCATTTATTGCCGTATAAAAATATAAATACAACCAATATTTCCGATATACAGATGGCCGAGGCAAGAAGAAGACACAATTTGTCTTATCGCCAAGTTGTTGTTGACTGTGATGTAAAATGCGTCATATAACCTGCCCAGTTCGGGCGAGGAATATTTGTTGAATTAAAAAATTATGGCAGATACCAAACAAGATCAAGATTCATTTCGGGCGCACAAAATACTACAGATGCAATATCTTTTATTGGTTTAAAATTTACATTTAATAAACCGTGATATCTTGATCCGGGATATATTTTTAAAGACACATCAGATAAATTTTTAATAGTTGTATTTCAAACTCATTATATTTTTATAATTGCATTTAGAAGAAGAATGTATTGATATTAAACTCATTCCGTGCAATGTTTCTTTTCCGGGCAATGTGCGAGTGTGGTGATCTACATTGTCAGCCACCTAAAGTAGGAAGTTCGGCTCTTGTTCTTGCGTGGGATTTACTTTACTAACTGCAGCAGATAATTTGAACAACTTCATTTCATCGGAGGATATTGAAACTCAAAATTGTAAATCCACAAAGCCATTTTGTTCCAAAAGATTTATTATTATCTACGCCAATTCAAAATGGAAATAGTGCTATCATAGATTGTGCAATTATTAGATAATTAGTGCTATCATAGATATAGTGGTCGCAAATCTTGAGCAATCCATTGTCCTAAACTAATTTGTCCAAGCTTTAAAGAAACTAAATGGCTTAAAAGTAGCTGTAAACTCTTTGGAACTCATTTGAGTTCAATATCAATATCACCCATTTCCTTCTATATATATTTTCTCCTATGTATATACATTTCCTCCTATTTATTCCTCCTATATATATATACCCTATATATATTCTGCTATATATATATACTCCTATATATATTCCTCCTGTATATATACTCCTATATATATTCCTCCTATTTATTCCTCCTATACATATACATTTCCTCCTATATATATTTCACCTATTCATTATCACCCATTTCCTCCAGTGACGGATATAAAAATTTATTTACATCCATTTTTCTGATTTCGCTCTAAATTATACTTGCAGCGGCAGCATAATATCGTTTTCAATGTAGTCAGTCTTTTTTTAAAACTTTGATATAGCAAAAGTAACCATGTCTCTGAAACAAACTAAATTAGATTGACCTGAGAGATCTCAAAAAAAAAAGGAGCACCATAATATTCAAGTAGTTTTCGCTTGAAAAATTTCTTTAATACGGAAAATCATTACTAAGTTCTTTCATCTTAATGTGCACTTTCGAAAGGGTATAAAGTTCGCAGTCAGTTCCTTTCTCTAACCAGAAACAGAGTTTTTTTAAATTTTTTTACATAATGAGATCTAATGGGCGTTGGTTTGGTAATGGGTAATTGGTTGGTGAATGTTTGTAGTCTACTTTTTTAATACAAAAAAAAAACAGGATAGTAATTTCTTTTTTGGTAGACATAACGATTGATCTTTACAAATATCCACAAACTTTCTTCTACAGCTATGATGGAGTAGTACTAATGTACTTTAATGCGCATTCTGTCTCAACTGGTCTTTTAGATAACTAAAAATGTGCAAATAATTTTATTTTTCAATTATACAACCAAACGTATGTTTGATTGTATAAATAAATTGTTAGAAATGAATCAGCAAAAAATTATTAAGGAATATGATTTATTATGTGCAATCGGAATTTTTAATAAAATTGCGCGAAAAATTTTCATTGTAAGATAGTAAATTTTAACATGCAGAATTCATTCATACTCCATTCGTCGCTTAATTGAATTAATGTTTTGAGACCTTTTTCATATACTTTGACGTAACTTTCAAAGTTAAGCTGTACAATACACAAACAGAACTCTTTTTTTTTTTTAATGTAAAGACTTTTACTAAATGTAACGTTTAATGTTTTTTAACGTTACAACTTGTAAGTTTTACGTTTCAGTCAGACGCAAACTTTTTACTTATTAAAACTAAACTATTCCAATCAAACGAAAATTTTTCAATAAAAACATTTGTTATAAAAACAAAAGAAATGATTCAGTTTTTCGCAGTAAAAAATTATCTTTTGAAAACAAAAAATCTAAATAAGTTTTTATTCGGATGGCGTAAACTTTTAACGCTTTTACATTTTTAAACGTAAATAACTTTAAAAATAACTGTTTTCAAGTCATTGTTCATATATATTATTATATCCAACGATATATAGTTTATCATATTACAGTTCTGTAAAAATTGGCTCATTTTTTGTTTCAAATTGCCCCAAAAGGGGTGTTCCTGTAACGCAATCAACGGAGCTTTTTTTTACCAAAGACTGTCTACTTTCTCTATGCAAACGTTCAGGTTTATACTATTTTTTTCCGGGTCAACTCGTTATTCACTCCGACTAATTACCCGCATCTAAAAAATGAAATTTAATTAATCAACAAGAGCATATACTTTGATGACATAATTAATGGATGAAGCTAACAGCAATTCATTTATTCGAAAAGGAAGGATTCGGACCTTTACAACTGGCGTTCAAATTTTCCTGTATTGGAAACAAACGACTCTTGAGAGAACTATAAAGCATCAATACTATAAAGCTATAAACTATAAAGCAACAAAACTCCTCACTGTTACTGTTGCAGAATAGTGAGAACCTCGTCATAAAAGCTTTTGTTAACTCAGACAGGTTCTTGCTAACAGCAAAACTAATTTATTGACAAATATGTGATTAAAAATATTCTTGGGACGAACCAATTTTACCAGAGTTAGCAGAGAACTGGCTGCTTTGGAAAAATACCTTACCAGATCTTACACCAATACCAAGGAGTATTACTATTTTGGATCATATGATAAAAAAAATTGAAATCCATGGATTTGGTGATGCAAGTAAAGATGGCTGCTGCAGTACAATATATGTAGTAGTACATCAAGGTAACAAAGTCACTCAAGGAATACGTACTACTAAATCACGCATTTTCAAACAAATTTTATCTATTCTAAGACTTGAATTAATTTCTGCACACATGGTAGCTAACACCCTTACAAACATTAAATTGGCACTTGAAAGATACCCAATTATTGAGATATATAGTTCGCTTGGTGGTTCGGTGGCATTACATTGGATACTTAATGACAATCTCAAGTGGGAGAAGTTCAACTTAGCAAAAAGTCCATGGTGCGGAGGCTTTTTTCAATAAATAGTGGGTTTAGTGAAACGATCGTTACAAAAAGCAACTGGAAAACCTCACCTAATTTTCAAACGACTTAAAGAGGCTTTAATTGATATTGAGAATACGTTAAACAACCGACCATTAGGATACATCAAAAACGATATTAAACTTCCAGTTTTAACACCAAACATGATTCTACATGGTAGAAGTATTCCTTTCGAAAATAAATATGACGATGATCAAAAGTTTAACAACAATACGATGACACGAAAAGCGAAGTATATCACGAAATGCAAGAACTTAGCGTGGAAGTGATGGATGAGCGAGTACTTAAGATCATCACGAGAAAATCATCAACACAAAGATTATAAACAAAAATTTAGAGCAGTGGGAGTAATTTTTTTACTTAAAGGGGAAGAGAATTATTGAGGCGAGTGAAAAATTGGTATAGTTACTAAACTTATACGAGGAGAAGGCAATATAATTTGTGGTGCTAATTTAAAAACGAGAGATAATCAAAGAGTGGAAAGACCGGTTTAGATGCTCAACCCGTTGGAAGTTATCTACCAAGGTTCTAACGAGACTGAAGAAAATATAAACGACTCAAAAGGAGCCTTACCATATCACAAGAGCAAATAGTTACGAGGCAAAGACTGGCACGAAAAGCCAATAGCTGAAGAACTTATTCATATAAGAGCCCTTGATGCACGTTTTGATGATAATTTGCAGATATTTTATCTACAAATTGGGGAATGTGTCATAAACTTTTTTTTTTTAGTATTTAGAGCGAATATTTGAAAATTAATGTGACGCTACGGCGTCTTTTTTGACAGTATTTTGAATGGGTTTTTCTTACGGCAATCTTGGTATCAAGAGACTTAAGTATTTTATTACGGATAACTGCTTGAGTATAAATATCGTTTAGTATAAATATCTGCTTGAGTATAAGTATCGTTGAGTATAAATATCGTTTGTATTAAATTTATATTAAGCGTTAAAATTAATAAGCCTTAGTCAGTTGAACGCAACAAGCAGAATATTAAATTTACGACAAAATTTCAAAAAGTTTGTTGCGTTCAATTTGTTGGCCATTTTTATTATTAAAATATGCAAAATTAAGATTAAAAATGATTAGTTTTCTAGCAATATCATTTGGACTTATTGTAAACATTTTTATAAATAATAAGTTTGTCATACCTGACAATAACGTTTTCTCTTTTTGATTTTATTTCTTTCGGCTTTCACCTTTGGTCTATTAAATGTTCATGAAAATTCAAACTTTTTTTATATTGTTTTCCAATAAGTGAACATTTTTGTCGAAATCTGATGATTTTATTTCAATATTGTTCAAATTTGCATTGAATAATTTTTCTTGTTCTTTAAATATTAACTTTTGTATAGAATAAACATTTCTTTTACTTCTAATAAAGTTATAGCCATTTTTAATTATTTTTCTTTCAGTTAAAATTACGTTTATTTGCTGCGGCGGTTGTTTTTTGATTGGATGCCGCTTTAAAGTTGTGAAATGTTCAATTTTGGGGTTTTTAGTTCAATAGATATAAAACTTATATATGGTTTTAAATATGCATAACATTATTATGATTTTGTAATTATATCATGAAATATAAGACTTTTGAAAACCTACGTATGATTTCATTCAAAACGTGTTTTGGTTTTGTCCCAATACCTTGTTCCGAAAATTCGTCGAACTGCTTTTAAAATGTTTACACAGTAAACCTGAAAATGTAAATTTTGAATTCTGTTTTACAAAAATATCGCAAAAATAATTTTGTTGGAGAAAAGGTTTCCGTAATTTGAGTTTCATCAGCAAAATTACAGTTTAATGAATGAGCTACTAGTGTTTGAAAAGTTTTTGAAGGCTACTAAAAACTACTAAAAAAAGAATGCAAAAAGGGGAAACTCTTACAAATACAAAAAAAGTCTTACTCAATCACAAAAATTGAATCAGAAATACAACCAGCTTACTTGCAGCAACCAGCTTACTTACAACGACAAGTTTACTTAAAACAACCAATTTCCTTCATTGGTGATAAGTGGTCGTATCTGTGAAAGAGGCAGCCTTATGTTTGAGCAGCCTTGGCTTAGTTGTTTGAGTTCTGACTCAGAACCCAGAGGTCCGAGGTTCGAGCGGCTCTAGCCCAATAAGCGACATTGGTAAAAAAGGAGACGTGAACTTCCTTATTAAATGCTTTTAGCGGACTTCTGGGAGAACTTTAATTACTGCAAAAAAAGGGGGCATTTATCAGTTTTAAAACGTTCTTTTTTTGCAACTTGAAGATTTTCATTATACACGATAACGCAAAATACAGTATGTAAGATTTTAAATGTACAATTGCAATGAAAATTTAAGGATATATTCATAATGTTTGAAAGTAGTATATCAGGAGTTATACTAATTTTAAATTCTAATATAAGCTCATAAAACGTTGTCTGATATGTCCACCACTTGATATCTACAGCAGGTTTGAAATAGTAAATTTACTATCACCCCTAAACTATTTGTATGTATATATAAAAACTAAATGCCTTACTCCTAAACAGTATGTACATAAATAAGGACAACTTTTAAATCAATAAAAGATCATTGTAATGATAAAGTTTTGAAACAAATTATTTACTCTATCTTAAGATGTTATATTCCTCATAATTTTATTTTCATTTTATTTTATGGTTTGAATGAACAAGGCAAAAAATATTTTGTTACAAATTATTTTAAAAGGTTATATTTTTAGTTTTTGATTTATTACACTTAAAACTCGCAATTTTTTAATTCATAGTTTATCTCTTTAAATAAACCTTAACACAATCCTTGCATTAATTTTATTTTCGTAGTAATACAGACATAAACAAAAAAAAAACATTGATTTCGCGGGCAGTTTTTTTACAAGTTTGGCACGTGTTTTTTATTATCATTATTTACTTCAATCATTTTACAATGTTCTTGTTTAACAAGTCTCATCAAGCAAAATTCAAATAAAATTTAAGAACGACAGGAGCAAACTTTGCTGACAAACGAGTCAAGCGAGAATGAGTTTTGGTTGTTGGAACAAGAGTTGATAGCTCCTTTGAGCAGCGACCAAGATAGTATTTGTAGAAAAGATAAAGAGACGCAACTTTACGATGAAGGAGAAGTAGCTCAAGCTTAGCAGATAGAGCGAGTTCAACAACAATATGTTTACAATGCATTTTTGGACCTTGTATAGAAGAGAAAAAACATAATTAAAAGAACCAGTAATCTCTTATTTGAGATTTGTAGATATAGCGAATGGAATCAGGAGTAGGAAAATGGCGAACACAATAAAGAGAAGCAACCATAGAGTATGTTAGTTTAGCAAATGATTGGGTATATGGTTTCCATGAAAGGTTTGTTGTGAACAATAATCCATGAACACATAAAGAAGAGGACTCAGTGAGATGGTTGCCATTTATTAATTTAAGAATGTCAACAGTATTGCGATAGTTGCAACAGTAAATAACTGAGTTTTGTTGGAGTTGAAATTCACAAGTCACTGCAAGATCCTAATCTGTTACAGAAGTGAGATTATTTCAGATTCAATCAGATTCGATCAGAGATCAATCAGATTGATTCAGATCAGAGTTCAATCAGATTGGCTGCTTATTCTAAGCGATTGAAAAGAGAAGTCTTTTTGTCAAGACAGGAGTATAAATTTGAATCATTGTCAAAAAGAGCGACTTTAGATGTTTGATTGAGGGAAAGATCATTAATGTAAATAAGAAAAAAAACAAGATCTAGGATGTAACTTTGATTTACCTTAGAAGTTACTTAAAATTAAAAAAAGTGTTGGCTTTCAAGGATGACTTTAATAAAGCGGTTAGAAAATTTGATAATCTCAAAAACATTTCCAGATACACCATATGAAGCAAGCTTATTGAGTAAACCAGCATATCAAGCTTTGTCAAAAGCTTTAGATATACCAAGAGCAATAACCCTAGTGTCTCCACTTCCATACAATTCACAAAAAAATCTATAAGTCGCAGAGGTTAGCAAGTCAGCCGTAGAGCGGGAGGATCAAAAACTGTATTGATTTTCTGGCAGTAAGTTATTTGACTCAAGATAGGATATCAAAGATTTGTAGATCAAAGACTCAAAGACCTTGCTAATAACAGAAAGAAGACTGATCAGACGATAGTTTGAGGGTTCAGAATGTTCTCCAGAATTTTAAAACATTGGATCAACAGATGCCATTTTCCAGGAAGCAGGAAAACAAGATTCAGTAAATCGCTTATTAAATAGCTTAGAGAGAATTAAAGAGAGTTCTAAACAAATTTGTGATAGGAATGTTGTCTGGACCACAAGCCCTAGAAGATTTTAATTGAGGTATCACTTTAGCAACGGATGCTGAAACTATTTTAATGTATAACAATGGGTTAGCCTGTATTGATTGGATTGGAAAAAAGAGAATGCCCATAAGTTTTAAGAGTTTGAAGAAAAGTTCCTTGCAAATAGTTCTGCTTTATCTTTGGGAGAGGTAATAAGATCATTGATATAAATAAAAGATGGTATGTTAGACCTAACTTCATAGATAACGCTATTCAAGTTTCTAGAGCCTAACTTTTGAGATAAGATACGAGGTTTTATGAGCTAAGAATAAAAGAGCTTAGGATCAGACTTTTTTACATTGGTTTCTTGCAATAATATATAGGCATTTGTACTCAAGAAAGTTGTTCGTTTGAAAAAGATGAAAAAAATGATTACAAATAATATAACAGCTGCAAAAGAGGGTGAAAATCATAGAGTAGAATGAGGCTTGACTTGGAACAAACGTGAAGGAATAAAAGCTTCAACTCCTGTCTGAATCCAGGAGGTTACGTATGAGGTACATTTATCAGCTGAGAGAGAAAAAACATTAGCCCAAGGATCATTACGAAGAAAATTACAAAAAAAATCCTAGTCAGTTTTAGGTTAGTAGTAAGCATGGCTGTAAAGAGAGGGAATAAGGTGGTATTGCCATGAGGCCCAACTATGTTTAAGAGCCTAGGCTTGTGAACTATAAAGTATTATAATTACCTTTTTAAACAAATTGCATTTGGCATTGTTTATCAAAGCATTTTTATGAGCTAAGTTATTTGGAAATTATTCTTAACGGAAAGTATGTAAGGAAAAAAGTTATGGTAGCAGGAAAAAATCCCCCGGGAAAATATCCCCCCGAAAAAACCCTCAGAAAAAAATCCCCCTTGGTTTTTTTTTACAGCGCATAAAATTAACGAGGTATCAATTTAATAATTGTTTATAATATAAATATTTTATACATAGATATTTTAATAAAAACAGAACCTTACAAGGTAAGGTAGAACATACAAGGAGCGTACAAACATTAAATGACAAATAGGTAGAACATGCAAGGAGAGTACATACATTGCCTGAAAAAATAGATTAAATATGCAAGGAGTGCTGCTACATTGGCTCGGGGTTTTGGTTTGGGCAGGCAAACTGTTTCAATCAATTTCAGACAATCAATTTCAAAGCAATATTTAAAATTTTTTCTTTTTTTGCAGAGGATTTTTTCTCAGGGAGATTTTTTCCGGAGGGATTTTTTCCTAGAACAAAAAATTTTGTAGAAACTACTTTAAAAAGATTATTTAGAAGCATTTATAGTTTGTAATGTTCGAGTACTCTACATTATTTTCAGTACTTTAATCACTTGCGATATTTTAAATTAAAAGTCGATGAATGTTAGACATTTGCCTTATTGATTCTAAAGTTTAGTTTTCTTCTATAGTTTAATTATTTTATATGGAGTTTTGATACAAGGTGTAAAACATTTATAAAAATTGCTTTATTTAAAATATACAAACAGTGACGTCACTAATCTGTAACTCAAAAACCAACTGCATATTGCTCACGCTTAACCACTATATTTGGGTATTGTTTTCAAAAGAAATGGAAAAAATTGCATGACCGAAATTCCAGAGCATCAAAATAGCAGCAACCATAAATATTGCTAAATTAAATGGCGGCAATTGTAAAAAAGTATTGACTCTGATTCCGCTGTCAATATTATGCTGCTGCAGAACATTAAGAATCAAGCATCGCACTGGAAACATGTTCTTTATCAAATTTTAGATATAACATTGTTTTTAGCCGAACGAGTTTGGGATTTAAAAGACAAGTGATTTATTTGGCGTTGCAGCAGTCAGCAATTTTTTGGGTATTTTAGAATTAATGAGCAATTTTGATTCCGTTTTGAAAGAACATCTGAACAAAGTTATGAAGTTGCAGAAATTGAAGACAAGACAACAAGTAAATTAACTTTCACCGGAAATTCCTAATGAGTTTAAAGAGTGTGTACCAAAAAGGTATTAGACGTTATTCTAAGTGAACGAGAAGCAGCAAAATATTATTCAATACTTGATGCAACCCCTGATTCAGCACATATGGAACAAACTGTATTTATATTGCGTGTTCATTTAAATGTTCATTTAAATGAAAAAAATTATCTCTACGAAGTTCAAGAGCGATTTCTAGAATTTGTTGACTGCAATCAGAAAACGGGAAAATCTATAGCTGAATTAATTTGCAGTGTTATTAAAAAACACAAAATAAATTCAATACTGTTGTATTTATATTGCGATACACTGAAATGCAATACTGTTGTGGTCAAGGTTATGACAACGGCAGCAATATGAAAGACTAGTATAATTTTTTTTTTTTTTTTTTTTAAACATCTTCGCTTCCAACAAGGCTGCAAGCAGCCACTAAATAAAGTTGGAAGTTACTGTATGAGAAAAGATGAAGGTTGTAGAGCAAGATAACGATTGACAGACGATTTAAAAGATTGCAAATTATATGAATTAGGAAAGCAAGATGAAGGAAGCGAATTCCAAAGAACTGATGTTCGAGGAAAAAAACTAGACGAATAAGCGTTTTTGGAGCACTTAGGAACAGTCACAGAAAAAGGATGACACTTAATTGAATGACGAGTAACACGAGAATGAATTTTAGTAGATGGCACAAGAGACGCTAGCTCTTTAGAGCAGTGCCCATTATAGTATTTGTAGAAAAGAGAAAGAGAAGCAACATTACGACGATGTGATAATGGTTGGAGGTTGGCTGCAAGAGCTGGTCCAACTATGTTTACAATGCGTTTTTGCACCTTGTCTAAAAGAGAAAGGACATCATTAGAAGATCCGCATCAGATATGGCAACAGTATTCCATACAAGGCCGGATTTGAGATTTATAGAGATAGAGAATAGAATCCAGAGTAAGAAAGTGGCGAGCTCGATAAAGAGATGCAACCTTAGCAGATGCTAATTTTGCAACTGATTTGATGTATGGTTTCCAAGAAAGATTGGAAGTAAGAGTTATTCCTAGAAGATGAAGAGTAGGTGACTCATCGAGTACATCACCGTTCATAAATATAGGAAGATCTAAATTATTGCGATAACGATTGGCTAAAATAAATTGAGTTTTATCTGAATTAAAGTTTACCAGCCACTGTGAGCCCCATGCTGTAGCAGAAGTGAGATCCTTTTCAAGCTCAAATGCCCCCTCCAGGCAATCAGAGGGTGTTGGTTTCTTATCACGACAAGAATAAATGGTAGTATCATCAGCAAACAATGCCACCTTAGATATGAGAATATCTGGAAGATCGTTAATATAAATTAAAAAGAGTATAGGGCCAAGGATAGAACCTTGAGGAACCCCTGAAGTTACAGAATAAGAAGAAGAGTGTTGTCCATCGAGGACAACTTTTATGCTACGATTGGAAAGGAAAGATTCAATGATCTTAAAGATGTTGCCGGTTACACCATAAGAAGAAAGCTTATGGAGAAGACCAGCATGCCAAACTTTATCAAACGCTTTTGAAATGTCAAGAGCGATGGCCTTAACCTCTCCACCTTCATCTAATGCACGATAAAACCTGTCAGTTATTACTGTTAGCAAATCAGCTGTAGAACGAGAAGATCGAAATCCATATTGATGGTCAGAAAGCAAGTTATTAGATTCAAGATGAGAAATTAGGTGTTTGTTAATTAAAGATTCAAAAACCTTGCTTATGATAGGAAGAAGACTTATGGGACGGTAGTTAGACGAATCAGATCGCTCCCCAGAATTTTTGAAGATAGGGATAATAGATGCGGCTTTCCAGCAGGCTGGAAAACAAGACTCTGATAAGCACTTGTTGAATAGTTTTGAGAGTATAGACGACAGCTCCGGAGAACACTTCTGCAAGACAATAACAGGTATGTTGTCTGGGCCACAAGCTGTAGAAGAGTCTAGGCAGGAGATCACTTTAGATACAGATGCTGGAGTGATATGAATGTCAAGCAATGGATCAACCTGTTTGTTGGCAATATCAGGTAGAACGCAATTAGTGGAATCAAGAGATGATATTGATGAAAAGTTTTTAGCAAACAGTTCGGCTTTGTCTTTAGGTGAGGTGACAAAGTCTGAACCATACAAGAGAGGTGGAATTATAGATTTGCCCTTATTATTGATATTATTAAAGATTCTCCAGAAGTCACGAGAGCCTAATTTTTGAGATGAGATACGAGATTTCATGACCTGAGAATAGCGGGTTTTGGTGTTAGACAAAACCTTTTTACAGTTGTTTCTAGCAGTAATAAACAGACGTCTGTTTTCTGGAGAATTGTTTTGCTGATAAATATGGAAGTAACGGTTTCGATTGGCAATCGCAGCAGCACAGTGTGAGGAAAACCATGGAGGAGAGTGAGGCTTGACCTGGAATCGTCAAGAGGGAATAAAAGATTCCATGCCAGCCTGAATCCACGAAGTTATGTAAGAAGCACATTTGTCGACAGGAAGTAGAAAGATTTCTACCCAAGGGCCATCACGAAGAAAATCACGGAAAGAATCCCAGTCAGCTTTACTGTAGTTGTAAGAGGTTCGATAATAGGGGGATTCAGGTGATGAAGAAGAATGAGATATTAGTTTTAAAGAGATCAAACTGTGATCAGAAGCACCTAAGGGTGAATGTGGAGAAACTGAGCACTGACTAGGATCAGAAACAAGACATAAGTCAAGTAGAGAAGGTAAATGATTCGGGTTGTCAGGAAAGCGAGTTGGAAAGTTGACTATTTGAGTTAGGGATTGAGAAAGGCAAAAGTTGTGGGCTTTAATGCCTGCAGAGTCACTGACACTAGAGCCAAGCCATTCAGAGTAGTGAGCATTAAAGTCACCGACAACAACTATATTAGCTGATGGATAAAGAGAGAGGGCTTGGTCAATATGATCAGAAATAACATCAAAGAGAGTGCAGTCTTGAGATGAAGGAGAGCGATATAGAACAAAGAGAAAGGCAATAGAGTAAAGTGGTGCTAAACGAAAGCACATGAAAGAATAGTCTGTGGATTCAAACCTAGTCTCACGACAAACAGGTGAATTCTTACGAATGTAAATGCCCAGGCCAAGCATGTGACTATTGGAGTCTTTACGAATCAGAGGAAGATAACCATCAACGCTAAGATCACAAGATGAGACAGCTGAACTCAAATTAGTCTCACAAAGAGCAAGTAGGTCTGGTGAACTTTGCAAGAGATAAGACTCAACAGAAGAAAAGTTACTTCGAAGACCACGAATATTAGTGAATGATAGGTTTAGAGAACTTGGTGATTATGATGGTTTTTTGTGTTTTATAGTTTTTGGTGCTTTATTCATTTTTAAATTAGATTGAAGAACTTGACTCAAAGCATAGATAGTACTCAGAACACCGTTTAATAGCCCAAGCAATTGCCTCATTACTACTAATAAACCCTAAGCCGTAACAAAGGGCTCCAAATGTGGCCTCCGCAATGCACACCAAAAGTACAAACAGGGACACCATCCATGCGCAACATGGCACTGTTAATACTTTGATATTTTTCAGCTGTTGATGGAATCAGCTTCTCTGAGAGCTACCACAGAGTTCGGGAAACCTGACTACCAGCCGGCCTCAGAACCATAAAACTGAGTTTTAGAGCTGTACCCTCATAAGGAGATACTAGAATGAGTTGCCTAGTTGTAAAAACAGTGACACAAGCAAACCCATGCATTGAGTCAAGAAGATCCAGCATTCAACATCCTAAACTGGAAACAATGTATTAAAAATACATCTGCGCCAGCCTAATAGATGAAGAAGGGGTGCAAGGCTGGTCAACAGATAGAATCTGTTTACCCCTTAAGTCTTTGCCTGGGAGGCCTTCTACAAGACAGTAGCTGGGTGCATTTAACATCTGCCCAAGATGAGTATTTTTATCGAGACACCATCTCTAGCCTTTACTCAACTAAGAGCCCCAAGGCAGGGGGTGTTTTATATCGGAGTTGGCATCTCCTAGCCTTTGCCTAAAAATGCGTATCCTAAAAGGCAGCAGGACATGAAGCAGATTGTACTGGGTTACATGTTACCAGTAGCAGGATAACCTGATCTGACAAATATAATATAATATATATATAATATATAATTCATATAAATATATAAATATAATATATATATAATAATATAAATATAATATATATATAATATAATATTATATATATATACAAATATAATATATATTATATTATCACAAATTATATTATATACAAATTATATTATATAAATTATTAATACAAATTATTTTAATAAATTATATAATACAAATTATATTAATACAAATTATATTATATAAAGTTCAAGCAGAGATTTTAAAAAGAAATCATTGGCAATTTATTCTCCATGTGCTTGTCATGTTTTTTATGTTTTTTTAGACCGTGCCATTGGTAATATAAATCGGCGTTTTCTCTTTTTCAAACATTTCAATTCTTAGAGTCTTTTATACTTTTCCAGTGACCGTTGTACAAGCAGAACGCTCTTTCAGTACGCTTGCACGAATTAAAAATGTTTTACGTTCAACGATGTGTCAAGATTGACTTTCTAATTTGGAAAGACTGGCAATTGAGACGCCTCTTGCAAGGAAATTAGACTTTGATCTAGTTATCGAACTTTTTGCAAGCAAAAAAACTCGCAAAACTCATTATAGCCAATTGTAATAGGGTCGATGACACCGGGAATGGGGGGTCGGGGGGAGCTCCTAATTATTTTTTTCTATTGTTTTATACTATTATTTTTTTAAAAGAAAACCAAAGAAAATTCTTGTTTTCCAAAAACATATTTGTTTATAAAACTCTTTTAAAGATGGAGGTTTTATTAATACGTTCTATTTAAATATAAATTCTCTTCTTTTATATATTTCAAGTAAATTACAATTAATACCAATATTAAAGAAAAGACCACTTAATTAATACCAATATTAAAGAAAAGACCACTTAATTAATACCAATATTAAAGAAAAACTTAATTAAAAGGCTTTCACTACATAATATTTTACTAAATAATTTCTAACAACTGAAAGTTGTTATAAAAATGTAAGGATTTGTTGACTAATCTAACTAATTAAAAACACATCATATTATAGGCTTAAAATATAATTAATTCAAGTTACGTTTTGAATATGAATATGGATATTACTGTAAAAAAAAAGGACATGTAAATATTTTTACCTCGGGGCCCGGCTTAGCTCTCTACGGCCCTGGTAGTGAGTAGTTGGATGATAGGGTGAGTCCCAAGGAGAAGTACAAGATGAATAACTTAATTAGATAAAAGAAAAGAAACAAAAACTTCAGTTTTGATTTTCATTTAAGATATACTCAAAAAAAAAAAAAAAAATTAAAAAAAGACAACAACTTATAAAATTATTTCAACAGATCGCACTATGGTTTCTGAGACGCGATTTTTTGGCTATTAATAACTTCAATTTAAAAACAAAATAGCTAATAATTTTTATTTCTCAAGATTAACAATATGTTCAAATTATTTCATAACTAAATTTTATATGATTAAATATATATATATATATATATATATATATATATATATATATATATATATATATAGATATATTTACATATATATACATATATATATGAATATATTTAATATATAGATATATTTTATTTATATCTGTTGTAAAAATTATCATTAGATGAATTCATATTCAAAAAATCAGTTAAATTTTAACCATATTTCATTATCCAATGTAATTAAATCCAAATACTTTACGAAAATTAAGTCCTCGTAGGAAGTTGCATAGCCATAGTCGTCATCGCTTTCACTACCCTCTTCGCTTTCGCTATATTGATGTTGCGAGAAATTAGATGGCATTTCTGTTAGTAAACTTATTACCTCAGAAAGAAGAGGTAACTTAAGATGATTCTGAATTCTTCCATTTAAGTTAATACTGGATATGATAGGATCTGAGGTATCTAAGGCTCAATGAAAAATATCTTCTAGATTTTATTTTCTGCTGGTAGTACGAGTATGAAATTGTCTATCTTGTTTAAAAACTTTATGTCTAGCTTTAGACCCTTCTTCACCAAAATAACCTATTGGTAGTACTGTATTTTCTACAATTTGTCTTCCATGTATTAAAACTTTATGTACAGTTGCAGGCATCGGATACCAAGGATATTTTGACATTTAATGTTTTGCCGTATTAAAACAATATTTTTCAAATTTATCTAAATTAATTTGATACTGGGAAGAAATGCATATAAGAATAGTTTTAAATTTTTTTATTTATTCTTCATCCACGTTATTTATTTCGGAAAATTTTTTAACATTGTCAAATGCTCGGCGTGCAGAATTGCCGTCGTTAGTACTTCCAAAACCACCTACTTTTGGTTTATCCACGTGAAGGTGTAAATTTTTAAAGAACCGTTGTTGTATTTTTTTTTTTTCTACATAAAAGAATTTTCTTTTTACTTGTACCTCGAATTTGTCATTTACATAAATCATATCGGTATGATATGTGGACGATGCATTCAAAAAATCGTATCCAAGCATGCAGTTTACAAATGCCATACTGTAAAGTATTAGGTTTAGGCTTAAATAATTCTGCGGTTTTGAATTCCTGCACTTTAACAAAATCATAGGGAGTAGCTCCACATATATGACAAGCTTGGTTTGATTTTGTTCCAATTAATATATTTAAAGTTTTGCCATTAATTAGCGTCATAAATAAAGTAAAGCTGATTTGAATTTTTTTATTATTAGAGAAATAAATTGATATTGGCTCTAGGTTATTTATTTGCCCGTCAATATCTTGTTTTTCTTTTAAAATGTGTTCTGTGGATTCCTTTATGTATTCGACTTTTAAAGGTCTAGAAAACCGCACAGATTGAGGAGTGCGATTGTTCCATAAGATGTTATCATCTTATGGAACAATCAGTTATCACAAATAAATTTGAATCAGAATGACAACCAGCTGTATCAAATTTTTTTTTATAGGCAGAATGACCGGAACTGCCATCAAAACCATAACTAAATATCATATCGGCTATAATTTCGTTAGTATTAATGGATTCCATGTGCTGAAAAATCACTTCTTCTTGTAATTGTACAATACGTTTCATTGTATGCTCTAACGAATTCTTTAATGGTACTTGTGCAATAATATCGGAAATTGATAAACCATTTGGTCTACATGCTAATTTACATTTCCAAATCTCTTTGTAATCTGGATACATTTTATAATTTTTGATAACAGCTCCCTGTCTAATGTTATGATACTGTTGTTTATTTAAATTAGAATCCAAAATTAATTCTAATGCTTCTTCGGCTGTATATCGTACTGTTTCTTTTTTGGGTGAAAATATAGTTTTTTTAATTTTAGTTGGCCGAGATGGACTTGTGGTCAATTCTTTTAGAACTAATGCTAAATCACGTTTCTTTTGCAGACGTGCAGCCATAACTGCTGCTTGTAATATAAGAGATGTTTCGTGCAAGTTATCCCAGCATAACTCTGATGCTTCCAATCTCTTGGCCCGATCCAATTTTTCGGTATATGATAACCTTGGTCGTCCAGAAGATGTTGATAGAATTGATTGACTTAAAGATGTTGATGGAATTGCATCATCAGTAAATGTAATTTCTTTTTTTAACTAATCTGAATTTTTACTTTTAAATCGGCATATTGTTCTTAGGCAATCTGACCATTTTTGTTCAAAATAATTGCACTAATGACATATTTTCTTTTGAATATCATTGCTAATAACTACTGTTTCATCACTTCCAACTATTTGAATGACGTGCTCAAAAACATTTGACTTTTTCTCATTTATATCTTTCTTTTTCAGCCATACATTAAATAAATCCTCGTATTTGAAACAGAACATCACCGTAAAAAAACAGATATATTTTTAATTGGGGCAACTTGGGGCAGGTTTTGAAAATTAGAATAAATTCCTGAACATTACCAAAATTTAATTGTGTAAAAATATTTTTAGAGAAATATGGAGATTTTTTTAAAAGCCAAATCAAAGTTTTGAAAAATGTCAAGGAAGAAAAAAATTTATACACACGCTTATTTCTTTTATATAATCAATATAATAATGCAGTATTTTAATATAATTAAACATTTAAAAAAAGTATATACCTGTACAAAAATAATTTTCTTTACAGCAATCAAAAATCTTATCTATTTCAAAAGTTATGCATTATTAAACTAACAGCTCACTTTATGCTAACTTACTGCAAACTAAGCTGAGATTAAAAATATCCACAATTTGAGTGCATATTAAAAACAAACTATGCAATTAATTTAAAAATAGACCACGTTTATTATCACTTTAATGGGTTTACTTTAAGGTACCACAAAAAAAAATCTTTTTTAGAACTTAAAAAAATTGGGTTTCTGCCAAAAAATCGGGTCTCAGAAACCTTAGTGGATCGGTAGATTTTTACACGAAAAAATTACGCCGATGACGAGAATGTAAAGAAAATTTCTTCAAGAACATCAAGTACTCCAATACAAATATATAAGTAAACTTTAAAATAAGTATACAAATACTTCAATATAACAAACTCCAACTCAAAAATAGGTGTATATACTTTAAAAACACTCAAATAATAATCAATGTTCTTGTCTTTTTCATTCTGGTTCCACAGTTTTTACTCACATTTATATATAAGATGTTTCTTCTCAGCGAATTTTTTTTTCGTTTTTCACGAAGACATATTGCGTTTGTCCGTTTCGGCTCGTGGATTTCAATATATTTTACAAGATTCGAAAGCGCAGTTACAAAACCATTTTAGCAAACTATTGTGATTTTTCGGATATCTGTTTTACCATAAAATATACATCTTGTTATAATTGAGGTTTTGTAACAGTTTATAATATTTATATAGGTTTATACATTTAACAAATTGGTTTACTTTTAACATTAAGTTTTGTGTTCACAATTGTTTTTATACAAATTACTAGTTAAGCGTAAATTCGACCAAAACGGAATTTTCTCTAACTTATTCAGACTTCTGCAAAAACTTTATTTCTTGCTACCTGCCAAACTTTATGAAAAAAAAACTCGCCCAGACAACCTACTAAAGACACTCAAAATAGGTACCTGTTTTTGGCTTGAGTTTCGCTTTACACCCTAGTAGTTAAGGAAGTCCGAAGCATAATATAAAAATTGGACATTTATCAAGTTTAAATGTATATTATTATATAGAATAATATTGAATAGCATATATGAAATATATAAAAATGTTATAGACGCCCATCTAATGATCTGCATACGTCATTTATGTAGTCTTGTTCTCCGTTTTTAGACCTTTCTTTTGATACCGAGTTTTATAAATTTTGATAGGCATTGACAAAGTTATGATATTTTAAGTTAAAAATTCGGTCACAGTTTCTTCAACAAATCAATATAGAGAAAACTCGTGATTAAAATTTTTTTTTGAATTGTTCGATTTTAATAATTTTTTCACCTTTAAAACACTATAATGAAGATCTTATCAATGACATATAACAATCTTGTATTTGATCAATTTAAAAATTTCATGTTACGCTACCTAACACTACACATACATACATACATACACACTATGCATTCATACGTACATACTTAAGTGTATATAGTTTCATCATATAATACAAATGCCCAATCACCAAAAGGCATATCAAATAATTTTCAATGTATAAATTAAACAACATAACTATCTTAAAAAGAGACTCTACCCTACGCGTTAAGTATTTTACAAAATTCTCATTACATAAATTTACAAGTACTCATAATATAAATTAAGTTAATAAATAATTCAATAAAATACAATAAATTGCAACAATTGAATAAATAAATAGATAAAAGCAAGACATAAAAGATTTTTTTTTATTTACTTGTAAAATCATGTTTGTTTTGTAGACAAGAAATGTTTTATAGACGAGAAAGGTTTTATAGACGAGAAAGGTTTTATAGACAAGAAGTTTCTTATAGACGAGGTCCTCATTATTAAATAAAGAAACGGTATTTGTAAGATTTGACTTAGATTCGTTAAAGTAAAGGATAAAGGATTAATGTTTAGGGTTATGTTAAGTATTAATGTTTAAGGTTAGGGTTAGGGTCAGGGTTAGGGACAACCCTAACCCTAAACCCTAGCCCTAACCCTGAAAGGATCTCATTAAGTATTAATGCGCGGCCTTAGAGCAGTGGTTACAGCACTTGCTTTATAAGCAGGATATCCAGGTTCGAAACAAGCTTTGGATATATTTTCGCGTCACGGTAATGAAAGAGGCGTGAACTTCCTGGTTAAATGCACTTCCGCGATGCTCTGTGACAAGACCGTTAGGCCTTCTTGGGGCACCAAAATAACAAAAACAAAAACAAAACAAAAAATGTTTAATTTTTAAAAATTATTTTTTTAAGGATTTTGGAAGCATGTCATTTTGATATTTGAGGTAATTTAATCAAACAAAACCCACATCCGCACTAAAATTGCTACTGACAGGCGGTTTATAGACTTACACAGCTGAATTATGCATTATTAGATTGCTTAGTCTTTTAGCTGCAAAACTGTGCAGAATGTTCTAATTTTTACAAGAGCGTTTGGCATTACCATTAAAAAATGTACTGTGAGACAATGCATACAGGTGTGCGAGATTGAATCTCATTAGATAATTTGTAGGCTCCAAACGCTCCACTTGGTGCATTTAGAGCACACAAATGTGTGCACTAAATGCACTAAATGCACCAACACTACGGATCTTCCGTGGCTCAGTGCTGAAATCAAACCCAACTCATTGTGTAAATTTTATTAACTTAAGCTACTTTATTCAAGAACTTTAAAAAATGACAAGTTATGAGGAGGCAAAATATGATATACTATGAGGTAGCCAAATAGAATTTTAAACAAATAATATAATATATTCATAATATTCATCTAAAATTCCAATAGTACCAAATAAATCATAATCTATAAAAATGTCATTTAAAAAGTAATATTTAGTAATATATTTAAAGATATATTAAAATTAGATAATATATAGATTAACTCTAAAAATAAAGGGAAACTGAAATGAGTTATCAAAAGGAGAAGATTTTGATCAGCCAAATTTAAGAAGAGTTTTGCACAAATGATTTAGAAACAACAAGAGAAGATGGAAATTTCCAGCTTTCTGACCGAGCTGAAACGGATGACAATGAACCTCATACAGAAATATCAAATTTTCCTCGGACCTCAGAAGAAACCTTTCATCATAAAAAAGATGACTTTTGATTCAGCAATGGCCGGAGCAAGAAAGAAGAGACTTTCTTCCAAACACGCTATGAGATTTTGACAATAGAATGCGACAATTTAGCACAAAATAGTATGTAAAATGGTTAAAAACTCATTCCAATGGTAATTGCATTGGTTTACAATCGGTTGTTGTACAGCAATAAAAAAGATCCATTGATTTGTTTTTACTGTTTGTTATTTTCAACAACTTAAACCAATAATTTCTCAAAAATTTTAATAGGTATTTAAAAAGGGGAAAAAACTAAACATAAGAGTTCCTGAACATGAAAATAGTAATGAACACCAAAAATGCTTTTCTAATTAAAAAAATCTCAAAAAAAACCTTGATGAAAGAAACACCATAGATTTTGATCTGCAGAGAGTCATCAAAGGAGAGATGAAAAAGTGTGAGACCTCTTGAAATTGAATGTTGATGCAATTTTGATCTGTGCAAAGAATCATCTCCAATTTGGGGCACAACAGAAGTCATCGGTAAACAAAACAGTGGAATTGTTTTGAGCTTGATTGAGTTTATAAGCCATTTATATTTTTAGTAGTTGAACACATTGCATCTGTTTTTCACTTTATTTAATTTGCGTAAATATTAAATTAAATATTTAATTTGCAATATTTTCAAACAACAAAGAAGCTAAATACTACACTGTTCTGTTTGACTGCACTACAGATGCCTCCCACAAGAAATAATTGACCCAAACAATCGAGTTTGTGCATATCAACGATGAAACCTGCACAATTGAAAGAAGCTTTTGGACTTTATTAAATTTCACTAAAAAATGTCTTGCAACAGAGACCACTGAAAAATTAGAAAAGGGTGTCTAAAGATTTCCAAAATCGAGCCAATATATCTGGAAAATACAATGGCGTTCAAGCTCACATCCATTCTCTCTGTGATTAAACAAGATTTTTGTATGCATCTCACACTTTAAAATCTTGATGGTATCCATGTTGCTGAGGTTTCACCACTCTATTGGAAATGTTTAATGGCCAAAAGAAAAGAATTTACAATCTTGGTGGCTTTCCTACAAAGAAGAATTACAGAAAAGAGAATGGCATTTTATAAATCTGAAAAAAAATTTTCACCTCTTTACGACAGAAATAGAATTCGCGTACCACTGCAACTTTGTGTTCAATAGCAGTATTACACAAATTAAGTGGCGGTTTGAGGCATTGTCTGCTGTATTTTCCGACTTAACTTTATACGCGGGAATTCAATCTCTAAAAGTTCAGTGGATGAAATAAGAATAAAAGACAAAAATTAATCTCAAATTTACAAGAAAGACTTAGATTATTCTGATTTTCAGTTTAATTGGCAGGTTCTAAATATCAAACTGCTGCAATGATGGAAAACTTCATAAAGTCTATCCCAACTGCCTTTTGCAGCTCATTTATAAATATTGATTGACTGATGCTTATCTGAACACGGCAATTGCTATTCGCATTTCCTTCACCATATCAAAGTTGCTACGCCTGAAAGAAGTTTCAGTAAATTTAGGCTCATAAAAAATTATATCATAAAAAATTATATCATAATAAGATCAACTATGGGCCAAGACCGTTTATTTAGTCTGACTTTAGTTTCCATTGAATATAAGGTGGTTCACCCTTGATTTTATTAACATTTTTAGTAAACTTGCCCAAAATTAAAAAGGGCTAATTAACTAATGATGTATCAAAATCAATTAAAAAGCCAAAGAAGCGAACTATATATCTATATATATATATATATATATATATATATATATATATATATATATATATATATATATATATATATATATATATATATACATATATATATATACATGTATATATATGTATATATATGTATATATATATATATATATATATATATATATATATATATATATATATATATATATATATATATATATATATACAGGGGCAGATCTAGGATTTTATATAAGTGTAGCTACAATTTATGAAACTAGAAGATAATCGTAGCTATTTCAAAATTCGGTTAGTCTACATCAAAAACAAGGTCTGATAACAACGTCATGTAGACGCTGCCCGACATTTTTTTATGTGAGTATCTTAAATTTAAGGGTCGAACAGCTTCTCCGGCGTATAAATATTTCCACACTTTTTGTACACATATTTTTCATTTTTTTTCAATGATTCTAATAAAATAGTTAATGGTAAAATATAAAATTTGCCTTGTCTATTCTGTTCGAAAGTTAGACGTAAAATAATTAACTTACTTAAGGAAGTGCATCGACTAGAAGGTAAGCCAAAGGACTTTGCACATTATTTGAAAGTTGTAAGGCTGCCTAATGTTAATTCTCTATTTCAAAATTCTTTCCTATTCTTAATAGGCGTCAATCTAAAAGTATTCTTATTGTTGATGAAAAAAAAAAGCCCTCCGTTTCTGGATTCTTTCCTTTATATTTTTGTCATTAATTGCATAACTGCAATTATTATTTTAATAACATTTTAATAATATCGTGATATATTCAAACATATCATGATATTATTATTTTGTGTTATTTCTAAAACTATTTACTTATTTTATAATACTATATAAGTATAAATTAAAAAAAAATGATTTGAACAGCCTCACGATCTATAAGATCATCACAAAGCTAATTTATTAGATCTTTGTTTTTTATGAATATCCAGCACTCTTTTTTTAGCATACACTAACAAAAATTTACACACTATTTAAAATTTTTATCATGTGCTTAACACTGTATTCAGTTTTGAGCACTTTTTAAAATGTTTAACATTTTAGAAGTCAAAGATCATGAAATTTTGTTGAAAAAAAACAAGGGTTTTTTTTCAACAAAAACTGTAGTTATGCTATAGTTGATATTTTGTTTAAAAGTTAAACAAAATGCCACATATTTGGTACCGTTGGAAAAATTTTTTGGTGAATTTCTTGATGCAATTAAAATATATCTTTTATAAGTAACCTACGAGATAGAATAGGCGCTAGAAAGTAGCCAATAATTACTACAAACCATGTCCGCGCACAGATTAGCGCTCGTTTTCGGCTAAATTTTGCTTCAGAATATCCGTTGAGCTTTGAGCCATACAATTACATCGTGACAAAGTCTTTTAAAGAAACATAGAGCTCAAAAATTAAATAAAAACCATCTTTTTTTTGTTTTACAATAATAAAACTTTGTTAATTATAGTACAAAAACAAAAGTGATAACGTTTGTCACGTACTTTTTGGGCACAGTTTTCAGTCGCGTTCACTAAAAAGTAATACAATTTTATAAATTATTAATAGTTTGGCTGCGCCAAAGACAAATGTATAGAAAAATAGTCTCAGTTGTTTTATATTTCCACTTATGCTCGGCTATAATTTTTGGTAAATTGATTATCTAATTATTTGAGTCGTTCGTTTTGGAACTGTTTTATAGATATTGCGGAAAAATATTTCAAATTTCAAAACAAAATATTTTTTACAAAAAAGTTTTTTGAAATCTACATTTATTTGTCACGTGCGATTATTCATATGAATATTATTAGATTTATAATATCATATATAATCTTATATGTAATTTTACATGTAATATTATATATAATAATATGTATGATATTGCATTTATATAAATCTTTAGTGTACAACATTTACTTTTAAATTGTGATTTAAGATGTCTATTAATGATCCAATAATATGTGGTTTTTTCAAAGTGGTTGCATACGAGCTTTTTTATCAAGAGTAACACTGAAAGAGAAAATAAATCGCTACAATTTAATATTTAACAAGCACTTCATGGTATCATCAGATATTCATAGTCACAACTTTCCAAAAATTAAAAATCAAATTCAATCTTTAGCGAAATCAAGAGAAACAAGCAAGAATACAATATTAGAATCGTTTTCGAGCAAAAACTGGCATAAACTAGGAGAAACGAAAAAATCCCAGCACTCTTTTTCAAATTGCAAGGGTTGTATGAAAAGTAAAATCTATAAACATCTGTTGACATTATTTCCAGTAAAATGCATCACTTATGGAAGCAGCATTAACACTATTTCAGCCATACGAAGAAAAATCAAAAATGGTTGCTGATGCCAAAATTCTTTTAAAAAAGGCTGATAATGAATTTAAAAAAATTTCCATTTACTCCAATTGTTTAGTGTCATCTATTCCAAAGAGCTCCCTTGTAGCTAAACCTTCAAAAAGTGTAGTTATGGCTAAAAAAAAATAGTTATGCAAGATCATTTAAATCAAGTATAGACACATATTTACAGGAAACAGCAGTTGATAGGTTATTATTTATTCGAACTAAAAAAAATTTATTATTAATTTTTTAAACCCTAAGACCAGTAGTAAAACTATAAAGGAGGGGGAAGGGGCAGGCAAAAGAAGGCCCATTTTAAAGCTGATTTTAGGTAGGTCTGTTTTCAAGCTATTTAGGTTGTATGGGTATTTTAAGTTTGTATGGGTATTATTATTAGGATTTGGGTCTTGTTTTCAAAATCTTGCGAGTAGGGAGGGAGGGGGAGGGACAAAGTTTGAAGTTGGTGATGTACTCGAAGTTGAAGCACGGTGATGTACTCGATGAGTCACCTACTCTTCATCTTCTAGGATTAACTCTTACTTCCAATCTTTCTTGGAAACCATACATCAAATCAGTTGCAAAATTAGCATCTGCTAAGGTTGCATCTCTTTATCGAGCTCGTCACTTTCTTTCTTCGGATTCTATTCTCTATCTCTATAAATCTCAAATCCGGCCTTGTATGGAATACTGTTGCCATATCTGGGGCGGATCTTCTAATGATGCCCTTTCTCTTTTAGATAAGGTGAAAAAACGCATTGTAAACATAGTTGGACCTGCTCTTGCAGCCAACCTCCAACCATTATCACATCGTCGTAATGTTGCCTATCTTTCTCTTTTCTACAAATACTATAATCGGCACTGCTCTAAAGAGCTAGCGTCTCTTGTGCCATCTACTAAAATTCATTCTCGTGTTACTCGTCATTCAATTAAGTGTCATCCTTTTTCTGTGACTGTTCCTAAGTGCTCCAAAAACGCTTATTCGTCTAGTTTTTTTCCTCGAACATCAGTTCTTTGGAATTCGCTTCCTTCATCTTGCTTTCCTGATTTATATAATTTGCAATCTTTTAAATCGTCTGTCAATCGTTATCTTGCTCTACAACCTTCATCTTTTCTCATACAGTAACTTCCAACTTTAATTAGTGGCTGCTTGCAGCCTTGTTGAAAGCGAAGTTGTTTAAAAAAAAAAAAAAAAGTTACACCACTGCCTAAGAGTTCTAGTTTTTAGATTTTTCATTAGTGTTGTATTTTCATTTTTTATTATTATTTATATCTAAGATAATTTTTAAGGTATAACAAATATAGTTTTTCATTTTGGTTGTTTGGAACAGAAATGTCATTTTCTAAACATAAAAAACTGAGACTAAGTCAAAGTTTTGAAACATTTGAATATGCAAAACAACGAGCTAGTGCAAAGGAAAATAAAACTAGAAAAAATCATATAGGTTCATATAGTTGGTTGGACAGTGAATGTTTTGCTGAAGTTGAGAATTATGAAATAGGAATATATATAAATTTTACTAAATCACAAAAGTTCCGAATGAAAAATAACGCTGGTGTTTTGCCTTCAAACAGTGGTCAAGTTGTTAAAGAATTTCTTGAAAAAAAATTGATTTAAAAAAGTTTGACTGCAAGGGTAAAGGAAAGACCATTATAAGAAGATCCAAGCGAAGAATTAATGGAACTAAAGTGTCAATGCCAACAGAACCTACGAGTAAAAAAAATTAAACAAAATGTAAAAAAAAAAATAAGATCTGGAGAAAAAAGGATATAAAAGGTCATACATCAAATTTGTATGATGAAATAGGCAATCATCTCAGTGAAGATGAAAAAAAATATTTTAAAGATTGGTCACCTTGTCTTTTGATAACAAAGAGTGCAAATATGGAGTCGACTATAGAAAAAGTTTGTTAAAATTAGTATTGGTGCTAAAGGGTAAGATTGATCAACTAGCATTTGAATTACTATCTACATTGGTTAATATACAGAGCATTTTATATTCCAATGAATCAACAAGGTCTATAGAAAACATTTGTTTACTTCATAACCAAAGTTTTCTTTACTTGATATATTTAAAAGAACTAGTGAAAGATGTTACAAAGAATATCTGACTATATTTGTGAGCAATATGTATGGTGGTATGAAACCGATAAAGGAATAACATTTCGAGATGATTCGTTACCTCAACTAAGGCATTTTAGATCATCTTCTATAAAATCGAAAACAAAAAATTTATCAGAATGTTGGAAAAAATGCATTGACATCTTAGTTAGTTCATCATAGTTCATCATAGTCATCAAAGAATTGACATCTTTGTTAGTTCATCATAGTTTACTTTTATATTAATCAGTATGGCACCGCGAAAATATTGTTCTAGTGATATTAAAAATAAAATAATTGAGTCTTTTAAAAACGGTAATAAACCAATTGATATTTCTCGAAATTTTCAAGTTCCAAAAGGTGCAGTTTCAAAAGTTATTAAAAAATTCAAAGAAAGGGAAACTGTGAAAGTGAAAATGAAACCTGGAAGACCAAGAAAAACAACAAAAAGATTGAATAAAGTTATAAAAAATACTTGTACAAAAGATCCTAGAAAGGCATCAAAAGATATAAAAGAAGAAATCTTGGAACTGCATGGAGTTTTATTATCTGACAGGACAGTTCGTAGAAGGTTAAATGATGCGGGCTTATTTGGAAGAGTGGCTGTCAAAAAACCGTTAATTTCTAAGAAAAATAAGATGGGTAGATTATTGTTTGCAAGGGAACATTTAAAATGGTCATAAGTTTTCATACTTATGACCAGGCCTAATTTAAAAATTTAATTTTTTTTTGTATATGTTAATAAAAAAAAAAATGTTTTATTTTATTAAAAAGTTGTATTACAACTTCAATAAACATATGCATAATATGTAGTAAGTGTTGCATTTTTTATAATTAAATAAAAAGCATTTTTGAAAAGTTTCCATACTTTTGGCCACCACTGTATATATATATATATATATTATATATATATATATATATATATATATATATATATATATATATATATATATATATATATATATATATATATATATATATATATATATATATATATATATATATATATATATATATATATATATATATATATATATATATATATATATATATATATATATATATATATATATGTATATATATACATATATATACATATATATGTATATAAATATATATATATATATATATATATATATATATATATATATATACATATATACTTATATTATATATATACATATATCATATATATATACATATATTATATATACATATATATATATTATATATATATATATATATATATATATATATATATGTATATATATATATATATATATATATATATATATACATATATGCATATATTATATATTATATATAGAAATAAATTATAGATTTTGTATATCTATTAAACATGATTTTTTACCGAAGAGTTAGAAAGGATCTTTTTTTGAATATATTGGCAATATTATTGGATGGAAACATTACACTAATAATATTCTTTATAGACAAACAAGATTTTTATGTAATTGTTTAATAAAATAATTTAAATAATATATGTTCCGAACTAAAATTTTCGAAAAAACAATTTTTAAAACTTTTTTTTTTAAATAAGTTTAAAAATATATAGACTTTTTGGCGCTACTGCAGTTTCTCCCCCCTTTTTTTTATTGCTGATTATGATAGAGAACTTTATGCTGATTAAGAATCGTATAAAAACATAAGTCTGAATATCAACAAAAAGTGCTCTAATTCGATGTTGAAGTTTAAAAAATTACACTAAAAAACACTACTATTCGCCTTTTTTTTTTTAATTGTTTTACATCAAAGTTTACATTTTGAAATAAATCGCTCCAAAAATCTTTTTTAAATTACGCAACCCGGTTTTTATTGTCGTCAAAATTAAGTTATATTTAAATTAAATTAAATGTTTTTATTAATATATTTTATATATTTTTAATTAATTTTTTAAAAATTAATTTAAGATTCTGCTTTTTAAATGTACATAAATCGACTGACAAATAGGGATTGGCGCAGTTAAATGTACATTCATCGACTGAAAAATAGGGATTGGCGCAATTGAATGTACATACATCGACTGACAAATAGGGATTGGCACAACTAAATGCACATACAACGACTGACAAATAGGGATTGGCACGATTAAATTTACATGATTTGAGACAGGGTTAGAGTTTGGGCCAGAAATAAATCAGAAAATGATGCGCTCAGAGTTCTTTTTGTGTTTTGCTTTACATTTTTGATAGAAACCACCCTTTTTTAAATTCATTGTTGAAAAGAATTTTATTCATTACGGAGTATTAAAAAATGGCGAATATCGTTTTTTAGTGTAATTTTTTAAACTTCAACAGCGAATTAGAGCACTTTTTGCTAATTTTCAGACCTATGTTTTTATAAGATTCTTAATCAGCGTAAAATTCTCTATCATAATCACCAAAAAAAAAAAAAAAGGGGGGGGTGGAGAGAAACTGCAGCACTGCAGTTTCTTTCCCCCCCCCCCCTCCTTTATTTTTTACTTAATAACATAAAATGAAAGTATAACTTGTGTTAAACACAAATTACTTTAAATTTGTTGTTATAAAAGTATTTCAATATTTCGAGAAATCCTTTGATCAATTTGATTTTGTTTATAAATGCAACACAAAATATTCCAGAGTTTAACTGACTCCTTAACTAGACATATGGTTTGCTTATATTTTTAAGTTTTCGGTACGCATAAGTTATAGCGCAACAACCAATCGGATTTAACTAAGTTTATAAGAAAAAGTTGATCATTACAATAAAAAAGTAAAAGAAAGCTCCCAGATATTTTGTATTCCCATTGATGCTATATATGGCTGCAGGCAAGTCTAATACAATGTAAGATCAGCCTCCTGCATTTTATGTAGAAGAGCACATTGCAAAATTTAAATAAGATCTTTACTTTGAGACGATGGGATCTTTTTAAGGCAATAACTTACTCATATTATTATAGTTATCATTGTTATTGTCATATTAAATCCTATATATATGGCTATTTCCAGGATGGAAGAGGTAAATTTAGTGTTTGAAAAATTGTTTTTTATAAGAAAAATTTTTCTTTATTTATATTTAAAAAACCTTAAAACATCTGTTAAAACAAGTTTCGAGTAGAAAATAATTGAACTGAGGGAATTAAGTTTCCTCAATGTTAGCAATTTTTTTCTCTTTTTATTTTGGAAAAGTAGCTGAAACTTGAGGCCATGTTTTGCTACATTTGTAAAAAATAAAGACATAATTTTAAAACTTAAATAAAAAACTTGCGGACTTTTAAATTAAAATAAGTGCTTTTTTGTCTCATACACATCTGCAAAAATAAGTTTAGGTTACTAAACTTAAAGATAGAAAAGTTTAATTATAAATTTGAAACTAAGCTATAAGGTGTGATTTGTTAAAGATCCTTTAGTAAAAAGGAAATTTACTGTTGCTTGGCAAAGAAAAAATTTTAAATCTCATTAGATTAACTTGTAATTATAGTTTAAAAACTGTTGAATCACTGAACTCAGGCAAAGAGATAATTAGTGTTTTAAAATCGATTCTGTTAAAAATATAAGGAAATCAAAAATTTTTTTTTAATTTATATGTCCTTGTGGTTTTCTATTAATTAAGTTTTTTTTTGCATTTTAAAGTTGTAAAATGCAATCAGTAAATTTTGTGAAGTATTCAAATATTGTTTATGTCTTTAAGAAATGAATTCAAAATTAAAGCAAGAAAAAACTGTTATGCAGAATATCATTTTCTAAAGAGAGATCTAAGAGGTATCAAGAAAAATGAAAAGGTATTCCTCGTAAAATGTTCTAAAGCATAACTAAGAATTTAAAAAAAGTAGTGCTCTGAAAAAAAAAGTTATAAACTAACTTAAAGAAACTATCATCAAAAGCGTTCAAAAAAGTTTTAGAAACAAATTTTAACCAATAAAAAAAAAAACAAGCTGAAGATCTTTAATTAGTTGTTTTTGTAGGAAAAATCTATGTCCATTTTTAGCATGGTCAAAGCTTTCTTGGGCTTTTCCAAACAGGTGTTCAAACTACAATGAAAATGAAGTTTAATTATCTGATGGAAAAACAAGCAAACTTCGGTTTGTCATTTGTATTATACTCTGAAATCAAAAACATTTGCCATATCTTTTGATTCAACTGATCATACTTTAGTCCTTATCAAAATATTTCACTTTATTTTTAGCTGCAAGAGAAGTGCAATGATGGATATAATCACCAAAAATATATTTTTTACAGAACAAGTTTAAGAGAATATTGTATACAACTACATCTCTTATAAACCTGTTACTTACAAAAAAAGTGCACACTTCTATTCTCAATAGAGTCAAATAAGCGCACACTTCTGCTCTTAATAGAGTCAGAGAAGTGTCACTTCTCAATTAAAAAAAAAAATCTTATGCCGGCAATGATTGTGTTTGAAAGACATTTCCAAAAAACATTTTACTGGCTTTTTTTGCAGCGATGCACAGTGGGACGAAATCCCGATTTCGTGGCCAAAAGTCAAATTTTTGAATTTTTGTATTTTCGTCTATTTACGTTCTTGATTACAGATAGTCCTAGAACAAAATTCCGAACAGGGCAGGTATATACCTGCTCTAGTGTGGTCAGGGCGTCAGTTGACATTTAGCCTCCGTTCGGTACGCGCTAAACAACCGGACACGTCGAAAAATTCTTGCCTGTTTTAAAGTGCTGTTAAACTAAAGAAACTATTTCAATTAGAATTCGGCATAATGGAATCACTTTCTGGAGGCATGCAGAATATATGGTTATGTACTGTTATTGCTAATTTTAATTTTTTTCATGTTTAAATCGCGCGACAAGTAAACATAAAAAACTGTAAATTTTTTATCTGAAATCGGTTTTTTTAATGTCGTTTTAAAAATTTAACTGCGGTTATCCACCTTCTTTTGACAAGGAACTGATCGTGTATAGTGTTAAACATAACATATTAAAAAACTGGCTGCCATTGAGTGCCATTTTAATAATGAGACTAGTTTTTATGGAGGAATGCGTGGTGCGACATTAAACTATGTTAATAGATTAATGTCGCACCACGCATTAATGGTCATGGAAATTAGTGAATTAATATTATTTAATAGCACTAATTACATTTTAATGCAATAATTTTTTATTTTAAATATATGCTTTAAAAGTTACTTCTCATTCCGTTTTATGATAATCTCAAAGTTTTATAAAATAGTCCTTAAAGAACATTCAGCAGTTATTACTGTATTTATTTTTACAGAGTCTTCCAAATTTTCAAAAATGGAATTTTCAAGAAAAGATATATTCTTTATGGTGAAAGACAGTTTAAAATATGAATATAAATTCATCATTGATATTTTGACAGATGCAATTTTCAAAAAAAATGAAATTGATATATGAAAATAACCGTGATACTGACATTTCACGGTTATTTGAAAATAACCGTGAAATGTCATTATCACGGTTATTTTCAAATTTTCGATCGAGACAGAGAGCAGCAGGAAGATGGGAACATTTTTTTCTGAAAAAAATGGAGGATGGTTGAAGGGCACCGTACAATTTTCAAAATTGTCCAATACTGAATGCACAACACCTGAGAAGATTGTGAAGAGTGATAATAAATAAGGAACATGTGGGCGACCTTCGCCATCCTTTGCTTCTTCTAGTGAAAGATCAAAGAAGCGAAAGACTCAAGAAGTACGTTTTACTTTTTCTACAGAAGAATTGGCATATGCTGCTCAAATGAGTTTAACGACTTCTGGTCGAGTACATGCTGTTCAAGTTGTTAAAGATGTCACATTAACAACCCTAACAAGAGCCTCAAAATATACATCCGCTGCTAGTTCACAAAATGAAGTACCTTTAACCGCAGATGAAGCACTTTCTTTAATTATCGAGAAAGGAGAATTAAAGCACTCTTATCAACTATCAAGAAATGTAGCTAGAGCACATAAATGCAAATTATACCCATCATACCTTGAGGTAGAAAAAGCAAAAAAACGTTGTTTTCCATCAGTTGTGTACACAACTGTTAGTGAGTCGTGCGCACAGATTGAACTACAGGCTTTACTTGATCATACCACATCTAGAATTATACAACTTCAGGCTGATGTCATTGATACTCTAAATCCGGAAATTTTGCAAAAATTAGTACTTTACTGTAAATGGGAATGTGATGAAAGCAGCGGTCAAAGTGTTTATAAACAAAAACTTACTGAGACTGGAAATCTGATGAAAGCATTTTTTTTACTTCTCTTGTACCTTTACAATTAATACACAAGAACCACGAGACGGTTGAAGCAACTATTGTGTGGAAAAATCCTAGACCATCATCTCCACTTTTCTGCAGACCAATACGATTGCAGTTTGTACATGAAGGTGTACAGTCATCATTAAAAGAAGTTACCGACATTGAACTGCAGATTGAGGATCTTGCACCATATGCTAATGAACAAAATGGAAAATCCATTTCAGTAACTTATTGTATGTCATTTACGATGATAGACGGTAAAGTCTGTAATGCAGTAACTGGTACCACTGGTACCAACAACATTATAAAAATGGACATTACAACAGATAATTTAAGATTTGGCATATCTAAATTGCATGCATGGATTCGTTTTTTCGAGTGCTGTTTGCATCTGTTGTATAAGCTAACAACTGAAAAGTGGCAAGCTCGTCGAGAGGAAGATAAAAAGAATGTGAAAATACGTAAGGAAGAAATACAGACTCAATTTAGGATAAAACTGGGGCTTATCGTTGATCGACCAAAGCCAGGATATGGAAGCTCTAACAATGGCAATACAGCGCGCCGCTTTTTTCAAAATGCTGCTATATCTGCTGAAATAACAGGAGTTGATGAAAAATTAATTCACCAATTTCATGTTATTTTGCAGGTATTTTCGAGCGGGTTTGATTTAGATGATGAAAAATTCAAAGACTATTGTGTAAATACCGCCCATTTATTTGTTGCTTTATATCCGTGGTATTACATGCGTACATCTGTACATAAATTGCTGATCCATGTAGCAGAAATGGTAAAGTATGCCTTTTTACCAATTGGACTACTTTCTTAAGATGCCCAAGAGTCACGCAATAAGGAAATTAAAAACTTCAGATTACATCATTCAAGAAAATGCTCAAGAGAATCGAATATGAGAGACACTTTTGATAGTCTCTTATTAACATCAGATCCATTTCTCTCGAGCATCAGGAAATTGCCCAAGAGACCGGTAAAATCTCTACATCAAGAAGCTATACAATTGTTAAAACAACCTGAAGTCACCAGACAAGAGACAAGGGACAATTTAGATTTAGATAAAAGTGGTTCAACATCATGATTCCGAATCGAATGATTCGAACATTGATGAATATGACGTACGTGATTTTTGTTACTAAGATTAAAGAAACAATTTTTTTACATATATGTGAGTTAATCTTTTACCAATTGAAAAAAAAAAAATAAAATTAAAATCACAAATTTCTGTTTTTTTATTTATAGTATAATTTTGCAATGTTTTTGCTCTAATTTAACTCCTGATTCATTAGCAATGACCTTGAAAACCAAACTACATGAGATTTCATATTTTCAACGTATGAGCAGTTTTGGCCGACATACTAGAGCCGCCATTTTGAATTTTTTAAATCTGACCTCAGATTCCTAATCAGCGACCTCGAAAACCCTTATGTAGGTAATTTGGGAATATTGGCCGCAAAATCAGAATTTCGTCCCACTGTGCGATGAGTGGAAAAAGAATGGTTTACGGAATAGGAGCTACTGTTAAACAATCTGTGAACTAAGAATTAAATCTAGTCAACGCAAGATCAAATCAGCTGCAGATTCTGAGTCAGCATTACAAGATTTGCAAGTATCTGTGAATCATATGCCAGAAAGCGATATAATAAAGCGAAGAGATAAACTTCGATTTAGTTTAATTTTTAGTCTAGAAAAATCAGACATTTCAAAATCTCATTGTTTTAATGTTCAGAATAGTAAAATTGTTCCAATGCAATTTTTTAACCTTTACTTTAAAATTTATCACAAAATCTTATGAAACACGATTTTAATTATACTGCTTGTTTCGTCTCTGAACTGATCATTTCATTTCTGTAAAATAATTCATTACAAAAACTTAGTTGTTTCTAGCTTTTTAAAAGATTTTCTGATTTAAATTGAATAAATTACAACAAAAATAAGCCTGAAGTAAAATTTAAGAGAAATTTCTAATCAAAAATTAGCTAGTGAAAAAACACTTTTTTCCACATCACTCTTGTTTTAATTTTTATCTTGTTTCAGCATTAAGACATAAAATTTGTATTTAACTTGCATTATAGCATTTTAGAGTATCAAAAAAGTGGGGTAGGCTTTGAGGTACTTAGCTGTTGAAGAGTAGCTGGTGATATAAAAATGTATAAAAATGTCACAACAGTAACAATTAACAATCAAAACATAAGATTATCCTTGATGTTTCTTTTTCTCCACCTTCCGAGCCTATTGTATCTCCATGATAAAAAATTTATCAACTCACTCCACTATCTTTTCTCCACTATTTATTTCAGTCTCTTGTTAGACCTCTTCTTTTTAATCACAAAAAATATACTTTTTACACAACAAGCTTGAGAGAACCTTGTATACAACAACGTCGCTTATAAACCCGTTGCTTACAAACTGTGCAAACAACAGAGGTTGCTCCAACTTCTATCTACACGCTCCACGTGGGTGCTTCCCATAATTTTCTACTTGCTCATTATTGACTTTACAATGCATAACTTTTTTCTTTTTCATATTTATCCTAAGCCAGTTCACTTCCATTCCATCTTTCCAACACTGAACTCCTAGGGTTAAATCTTCAATAAGGCATAATCTTCTCTCCTCAATCACCTGCATAAAATAGTTCCTATTGTAAACCAACTCTAAACGCTTTAGAAAGACCTTCCAAGATAATAATAAAAAGAAAAAGACTGAGTACTGAATCCAACTTTTACTTCAAATTATCAGCAAAAGGCGCATCATTAAAAGTTAAGGAAAAATTATACAGTGCATGCGTTCAGAGTGTTTAAGATATAGAGCATGAAGATGCCGATGATTGGGTTTCGGCATAAAGAGAGTCATTAGTTCTAATAAAAAAAATGGCCCGAAGGTGATTATATTTTGGAGTTTTTATCTTGGAGATACTGCATCACAGCATTAGGATAATGATGATGATCATATTCATTTTCGATAATCTTCAACTTTTTTTTGTTCTGTATATTACCATTACAATTAATTTGATTTAATGTTAGTTAATGTTAATTTTCTTATTTGTTGAGGTAATTACTGTTCTATATTGTAACATTTTGGCGTTAAAAGACTTTGCATACTTTTGAACTTTAAGGCAATGTTTATTGCTTAATAGTAATATTTGTTGTTTACTTTAAAGAAGCATCTTCTATAAGTTATGGTTATAATTTATGATTATAAGTTTTTTATAGTTATTTATAATGTGATTGGGTTACTTCTATGGATTATCCAGTTGCTCAAACTTATCTAAATACAGAAAGATTCAAAATAAAATACAAACTATTCACAAATTTGACTACGTTAAAAACGCCACATATGACTAAAGAACAGCTATAAAAAATCATCTTCAATAAATTATACATTCTATATAAATAATACATTCTGTATAAGTTATACATTCTATATAAATTATACATTCTATATAAATTATATACATGATATATTCTACATTGTGGATAACTGTATTCATATTCCTCCTATATAAGATTTTATAACCTTTAACTTATGTTAGCCTATAAGTTACTTATACTATATGTTAGTCTATAAGTTATTGGCTAGTCAAGAAGCTAAAACATGTTATATAAGAATATTATAAATTAAACATATTTGTTATATTTTAACAAATACTTTTTCAAGTGCATAAAAATAATTTGTCATTACCTTATCATTATTTATTCTAATCTATATAGCTATTATAACAATTCTATTATAATTAAATTAAAAGTTAAATTAATTGATAAATATAACCACTTTGGCTTTTACCAGGTAATAATAATTAAAAAACAATTAATTATAAAGTCAAACTTTTTTATTTTTTCAACATCTTTGCTTCCAACAAAGCTGCAAACATTCACTATTAGAATTGGAAATTCTGGAAGAAAAATATCTGAAGTATATAGACCAAGATAATAATTGACAGACAACTTAAAAGGTTGCAAATTATAAGAATAAGGAAATAGTCTTTCACAAGAAGACATGCGATGCATGTATAAATATGACAATGCAAAAAGTAATTTGTTTTGACAATTTGACCGTGGCTTTTGACATATTTTTAAAATTTAAAAATGCGCTACAAAAACTTACGTAAACTTATCTAAAAAAAAAACTTTAAAAAAGAAAAAAAAAATCTAAACGAAAGAGAAAATAAAAAAAATTAACTAAAGCAAAAACACAGTATATATATATATATATATATATATATATATATATATATATATATATATATATATAATATATATATATATATATATATATATATATATATATATATATATATATATATATATATATATATATACAGTATCGGACAAAACGAGTGCAACCAAATAATGCTAATTTAGTTTCTTTATATAAAAGTGCTGCATTTTTTCAATTTAGAGAAATAACAATGTAACTGTTTAGAGACAAAGTTCTTTAAGTTTTATTCATCACAAAGTTCATTATTTGTACACGAAAATTAATAAATTAATCAAAAGTATTAAAAAAAGTTGATTTCCTTCTGGACAAAACAAGTGCAACTCGACAAAATGTTGACCAAGCTGTATTTCGCTATCAATATTTCGTGGCGAATCCTTGTTGTCGATCACAGCCTTGCATCTCCGAGGCATAGGTTCGATCAGGTGATCAATGAAACTTTGTGGAATCGCTCCCAGGCCTTTTGGATTTGTTCAAACAGTTGATCCTTATTATGAACACCTTCACAATTAATTCTGCGGTTGACAATCTCCCACAGGTTCTCGATAGGGTTGAGATCCGGAGATTGAGGTGACCAATCCATCACCGATAGGTTGTTGTCTTGAAACCACTGCTTGACTACTTTTGCAGTGTGTTTCGGATCGTTGTCTTGCTGAAAAACCCATTTTATTGGCATATTCTATTCAGCATAAAGTAACATTTTTCAGGATATTTTTATACATGAAACGGTCTATTATTTCATTGTTTCGATGTATTGGACCTAGACCATTAGCAGAAAAACACCCCCAGACCATTGCATTGCCTCCGCCATGCTTCACGGTCTTATGGCAGTAACGTAAATCGAGGCGTTTTCCAGCCAGTCGACTTACACGGCAAATGCCATTGCTCCCAATGATGTTGAACTTCGATTCATCACTGAACAGGACAGTTCGCCATTTCTGCACATTCCAGTCAATATGAGATGTAGCAAACAGGAGTCTTTTCTTCTGGTTTTTTAGTGAAATCACTGGTTTCTTTGCAGGGCGTCGAGAAAACAATCCGGCTTCAACAGCACGTCGTCTGATTGTTCGGTCCGATACAGGCAGCTCTAATTGCTTTTGTATCTCGACTGATGATATCCAGGGATCCTTCTTGACGGATCTGACGATCATAGAATCCTCTCTAGAAGTGGTGGAACGCAGTCTTCCACCTTTGTTATCGGCTGCAACTTCCCCGTAGGTATTTGGAACATAGTCTTGATATGGTCCATTTTTTCACGCGAAATTTATCACAAATACTTTTTTGTGACATTCCACTTACGTAATCGCCAATAATTTTCTTTCTTAGTTCCAATCCAAGACTGTCGGGAGCCATTTTTGCACTTGAAGTCATAGAAATAAATAATCACGCTTCTCAAGGCTTACCGTGTTACATTTACCTTGTGATGATACAATAATACTCTGTGGAACACAACGTCTTGGTTGGACTTGGACTGTATTGATGTAATGAAACACTTGTTGTATTTCACTTCTTTTATTGATGTTCTTTGATAAAACACTTTGATAAAACTCACTTCGATAAACTGTCTTGATAATACTGACTGATTGACTTTCATATACTGACTGAATTACATGTCGATTTACATGTCTCTTATATAGTAAAATGAACCTTTGTGAACCTGTTCTGGAAGATTCGAGATGCTACTTTTCTATGCTTCTAGAAGCTTCTGGATGCGTCTGGATGCTTCTGAATGTTTCTGGATACTTCTGGATGCTACTGGATGCTTCCAGATGCTTTTTCTAGAAACTTCTGGAAACTTCTGGATACTTCCTTTAATTATTAAAAAACTTCCGTGACGTTGACACGGACCAGACTTAAGAAAATGAAACAAACCAAAAAAGTTGCCCTTGTTTTGTCCGCTGCAAAATGGCACTTGTCAACGAAATTCTGCCTGTGTGCTGGCACCTGTCAGCTGATTGCTCATGTCATGGCATGCTTTGAATCCAGACTGCTGAACTGTTTGCTGTGGTAGTATAGTTCGTTTCGTATTTAAGACATGTATAATTAGGAACACTTTTTAGCATTGTTCGATGTTGGTTGCAAATGTTTTGTCCAATACTGTATATATATATATATATATATATATATATATATATATATATATATATACATATATATATATATATATATATATATATATATATATATATATATATATATATATATATATATATATATATATATATATATATATATATATATATATATATATATATATATATATATATATATATATATATATATATATATATGTATATGTTGTTTTATAAGTCTCTTGTTCGTTTGAGAGTGATCAATGTTAAGCAAATTGTTTACAAAATAGATCAGTATTAATATATATAAAGAGTTTGATTATTTGAAAAAATACAATTTTGTGATGGAACTTAAAGTTTCATGCCCTTCGGCAATCATTAGCTATATTTTATTCTTTAAGTTCAAACAATATTTAATTAATTCGAAAATTGATCAATCACCCGTGTCGAATAGGGCGAGAAGAAATTTGTTTCGATGCCTGCACTTGGATAGCATTTCACTTTTTTTGTTTAGGAGATTTTTTTTTTTGAAAAATAGAATTTCATATTTTTCGTTTGTGCATAGTTTGCAGGACTTCGTGGTCGGGTTGTAAGCATTGCATTGCCTAATTATTTTCCATTTTACAACTGGGTTTAAGTTGGCATCTTTTAATTTACAAAATTCTTTTGATAATTCGGAGTCGTTTTTGTATTTTAGAATGGAAAAAAACCCAAGATACTACAAACTGGTTTAACTGCATCAGTGATAAACGCCTTTATAAATTCCTTATTTTTGATATTGTTGATTTTTACCCTTCGATAACAGAAAAACTTCTTAATAACGCTATTCATTTTGCCGAGTAGCATCTAAACATTGATCCTAACCATAAAACATTGATCTATCACGCAAGAAAATCATTATTATTTAATGATGATCAAGTTTGGATTAAAAAATCAAGCGGTTTATTCGATGTTTCAATGGGAGCATTTGACGGTGCTGAAATTTGTGAACTTGTGGGAATTTATCTTTTATTTCAAATTGCACAATTTTATAATAAAAATTATTTTTGATTATAGCGCGATGATGGTTTAGCAATTTAAAAAAAAAAATAGTGGCCCCCAAATGGAAAAAATCAAAAAACATTTTGTTGAAATATTTTAAAAAAATGAACTCACTTTATCAAGCCCGGAAATTCTTTAAATTATATTCATGCTGATTAAAACCACCCGCCTAACATTTTAAAGCAACTTCCGCGTTTAATTGAGTTAAGATTGTCTGCAAATTTGTCAAATGAAGAAATTTTCCAAAGATCTATTCCTATGTACAATGACGCGCTATTAAGATCCGGTTTTAATCACAAACTTTTATATCACCCTAATTTAAATTTACCTAATACCAATAACCGTAAACGCAAGATCATATGGTTCAACCCTCCTTTCAGCAAAAATGTTAGCACTGATATAGGAAAAAAAAAAACCAACTGCAATTGCCTTAATAAATATTATGCCCTTTATTAAGGGGGTTGACTTTTTAATTTTTTCACTTAAAAATGAGTAAGTATATTTTTAAAAGCTGACATTATTAAATTTTTTATAGAAATACGTGCTTTAGACCTTTGGTCGCAAAAACATCCCCGTAGAAACGTCTTTTCTTTTTTAATTTTTTTTTTAAACAAGCTGAAAAGGAAACCATTTTTACGTTTTTTATACATTATTTATTATTTTGAATGATACGAATAATGGTAATATATGTATAATTTTTTTTATAAATTTTTTAAATTCATCAAATACTAATTGCTTCTGCAAGTGTCATCTTTAATTGTTGTTTGCTGTCAAAACAAGCGTGTTCAAATCAAGGTGATTATTTTGTGTTTACTAAAATCTACAATTAGTGTAACTTAAATAAGTTATTTATGTGTGCTTAAAATGTAAAATAGACTTAATTTTAAGCTTCATATGTAACTTACAATTATAATCAACGTACACTTTATATTTTAGAAATGTCAAGAATAAGCTCGCAGATAGCTGAAAAACGTGAAAATATCAAAGCCTGGTCTCAAAATTTAGTCCACTTTAAGAAATCAAAATCAACATTATTTCACATACCCACTTGATAATTTGAATAAAATGTTAAAAGCAATTTCTGTTATTGATCGGTATATTTGCTCATCAAGAAGTCGGTTTATTTGAGATGTAAAAGAGTTGGCGCACAACTATCTGATTTATGGGCCAAGCTTAGTTTACCAAAAATAAATTAAAGGTCTATAACAAAAAAAGCGGAAATTCTCATTAACAAATATCATTCAGTTCAAAAATCTAAACAATGTCTTGAAGAAAAGTGGGATTATTTATTTGATATAAACAAAGTAAATGGCAACTAACTGAGCAACGAATTTTACGAATTTTAACGCATTTTACTTGTGTAAAGCAAGTTGTACATCAAAAACTGTTAAAGTACATCCATCTAAGGCTGGCAGGAAGAGACCTAGCATAACTGAAACAGATACAGTAGAGGTCAGTGACAACAATGAAAAAGGCAATTAACAAAATGATGAACAAGATTCTAATTATATTCCTCCAGACAAAAAAGTCAAGAGAAAATATGAGAACACCACTGTGGCTGTTAACTTAGTTAAGAAGTCAAAATTAAGTATTAAGAGATCAGCAAAAGTTTTCAAAAATTTATCTGAATGTGGTGTCAATGTACAAGCCCCATCTAAATGTGGGGTTTATAGAGCTACGACGTGAGCAGCTCAAAAAATGAAAAAGCACATGATAAGTAATTTATAAAATGAGAATTGGGTGTTGCATTTTGACGGTAAAAGAATGTCAGAAAAGGAGTATCAAGTCTTGGTCTTAAAAAAATTCCCATCATCTAGTTTTTAAATGAAGTTGAAGTGCTGGATAAATTTTAACTATAGAGTAGTATTAAATTTATAATGTCTGATACTACAAGTGTGAATACTGCTTTCTCATCATCTAGTTTTTAAATGAAGTTGAAGTGCTGGATAAATTTTAATTATGGAGTAGTATTAAATTTATAATGTCTGATACTACATGTGTGAATACTGGGAGTAGAAATGGAGTTGTAATTCAACTGCAAAGAGAATTTGAAAGAAAAATATACTATGAATGAAATTCTTAGGGAGTGTCAAAATACCAGAATTGCATTACAAATTTATTAAAAACCTGCATAAAAATTATGAAAATTTGAAGTCAAGCTTCAAGCAAGGTAAACAAATTTGTTAATTGAAGACTAATAAATGGAGAGACGATATGGAGTTTTTGTTCGAATTGGTACAAAGTTACCAATACATAAAGGTGAATTGCAGCTTTCCAGCAATAAACTTTAAAAGTCTGCCACCGTTGCACAATGCCAGATAGAAGTCCAGAGCAATCTATGTCCTTCTAGCTTTTATTTTAACTGAATCGGATAATAATCAATTGCGCTTGATTTGCGACTTCATTGCATCAACTTTGTCTGATATATGGTTTTCTGACATGCAATACTCGGAACATGATTTAAAAAATTTAAAACAAGCAATAACTTCAACTTCAGCCATGAAGACCTTGAAAAGATTTTGGTCACAGGAGCCCAGCTGAATACAAGGAATTCAGAGATCCAATACTTGTGCTGAAAGAGTCATAAAAGTTATGCAAGAAATTTATGCCAAAGATATAGGCAAAACGAACTGCAGATTTATTCTGCAAAACAACTTTTAAATTGTATCTTGTTTAACTGAAAGTTATTTTGTCAAAATAAATTGTTATTTATCTGCTAATTTGTCATTGTTTATGTATTTCTCAAAAAAAACATACTCTTCTAATTACGGGGGACGTTTTGTTATAGTATATTTGTGAAAAAGTCAATCCCCTAATATATATATATATATTTATATATATATTAGGGGATATATATGATAATCCCCATATATATATATACATATAAATATATATATATATATATATATATATATATATATATATATATATATGTATATATATATATATATATATATATATATATATATATATATATATATCAAATATATATATTATATCCCCTAATATATATATAAATATATATATATATTAGGGGATTGACTTTTTCACAAATATACTGTGTGTGTGTGTGTGTGTGTGTGTGTGTGTGTGTGTGTGTGTGTGTGTGTGTGTGTGTGTGTGTGTGTGTGTGTGTATATATATATATATATGTATATATATATATATATATATATATATATATATGTATATATATATAACGTAACTAAAACAAAACCCATCAAACTAAAATGCTTAGTCTATTTAATTTACGAATTAAAAAATCAAATCAAATCAAATCAAATCAATATTTTTTCACTTTTATAATAACTGTATATATACAATCGTGCGTTTACAAACAGTTATAAACTGATGACGCGTAAAGACCTATGATGGTATAAATATAGCATAATAATAATGATATTAATAATAAGTAATAAAAAATGAATAAAAATAAATGGTAATAATAATAGTAATAAATAGTAATAATAATATTAAATACAGTAATATAATAAGTACTATCTATATATTTTACTATATATTTATCTATATATATTATAATGATTATCATAAGGATAATGCAAAAAAAAAAATAAAAAATAAAAAATATAAACATCATAACAATATCAATAACAAAAAATATAACAGTAAAAAGAAGGAAAGAAAGGAAGAAGAGTCAAAGAAGTTGAAGTCATAGGAGTTTTGTTGTGATCCAGCATTTTTCAAGCATAGAAAAATTGAATATGAATTAAAGAAAAAGAAAAAAAAAAAAAATTGTTATAGAGAATTAAGTGGGACGAAAATAGTTTGTTTATTTATTACATGTTATATGGTTTAGTAGTGCCACAAATTTTAGAGCCATATAATTTTACAGGATGATGAAAATGAGGGTACTTGATTGTGACTAAATGAACATTTATATATTTTTATGTTTTATTTCTAGTTTTATGTTTTTATTTATATTTTATTTTTATTTTATGAGTTTTATATTTTTATTTCTATTTTTGGTTTTATATTTTTATTCTTATTTTTATTTTCATTTATGAGTTATTTTTATTTATTTCTATGTTACTTTTATCATATTAAAAATTTAGTTATAGAGAATAACTAGGGGGTGATTGCATAACTGATAGTTCATTGATAATTTTTACTGAAGATAAACTTTTTTACATGGGTTATAAAGGCATTTCTATTTGATATTTTGGAGAATATTTTTTAGTTTCAACAGGAAGAGAGTTCCAACATAGAATTGATTGATACTTGATTGACTTTATGCCATACTTGTGTGTTTGTTTTAAAGGCATAGAAAGACTACAATAAGATACAGACCTAAGTTTATAACTATGAACATCATTTGTGAATTTAAAATAGCTAGTGAAGCAGCTAGGCGTATTATGGTGGACAATGTCTCATACAAGAACGCAGTTTGATAAGTAGATAAGTTCGTCAAGCTTTAAAATTTTAGAAAGATTATACAGTATGTCAGAACAAAAACTGTAAGGTTGAAAGTGAATTATTCTTAAAGATGTATTCTGGAGATTTGTAAGGTTTTTTTTATAAATGGATGGACTTTGCCCCCATATCTGACAACCATAGCGTAGGTGGGAGTTAAAAATAGCATGCCAAATATTCACAAGGGTTTCATAATTCACAAAATGCCTTATTTTGGTAAGCATTCCATTTGCTCGACTTAATTTGTTTGATATGGACTTAATTTGTTGAATGAACAAAAGATTTTCATCTAATAATATACCCAGATATTTTATTTTATCTACAAGATTTAGTTTTTGACCACTAATTCTAAAATTAAGTTTTTTGGTAATTTTTTTGCATTAAGGTTTAAATAGAACTAATTCAGTTTATTTGACATTCAAAGATATTTTGTTTGATTGCAGCCATTGAACCAGTGATGCCAGGTCATAATTCAGGTACTTATTTAGCTTTTTTAAAGACTTATCTAAAATCAGAAGGTTAGTGTCATCAGCAAAATGATACACCTTTGAGTATTTAATACAAGTGTTTAAATCATTTATGTAGATAAGGAAAAGAAGCGGACCCAGAGTTGAACCCTGAGGAACACCTATAGATGTAAACTTAGTAGTGGATGAGATATTACCAATACTAACACTTTGTGGACGATGGTTTAGATATGACTTAAACCAGTTCAGTGCAATTCCCCTTACACCATAATGATACATTTTTGATAATAAAATATCATGGTTGACAGCATCAAAACCTTTTTGCAGGTCAACAAATACTCCACCACCAAATTGCTTTTGATCCAAAGCCTCACGTATGGTTTCAGTTATATCTATAAGTGCTTGGTTAGTAGAGTGTTTTTTTCAGAATCCAAATTGCAGACTATATAAGCTATCTGATAGATTTAAAAAACTGAGCAGCCTGTTATACATAACTTTTTTAATTAGTTTACCTATATTTGAGAGTAAGGATATAGACCGATAGTTACATGGATCTTGTTTACAGCCACTTTAAAAAAATGGAACAACTTCTGCAACTTTAAATAAGTCAGGGAATATCCCTGATTGAAAAGATTGATTTATTATAATACTCAAGGGAAAGCTCAATTCTTGAGATGTTAAGGTCATTATTTTTGAAGGAATGCTATTGGGACCGGTGCTTTTTTTTGGATTCAAGAGGGAAATATAGTCATTTACTTCTTGAGGAGTAACTGGAGATATAAAAAAAGGAGTAACTGGAGATATAAAAAAATCCTAATTTTGATTTTTCAAAATCCTGATTTTGAAAAATCAAAATCAGGATTTTGATTTTTCAAATAGTGGATGAAGTGAAATCTAGGAGGTATAATTTCTTTAGAAAGTTTATCTGCAATTGAAGAGAAGTAATCATTAAATGTGTTTGCAATTATTTTCTTGTTAGTTATAGTTTTAATCTTGATATTTAAACTATCTATATTATTTTTTAACTTTGATTTAATATAAATAATACTCCTTATTCCCTTCCAGGTATTTTTAAGTTTATTTAAGTTTTCATTAAAGTAGGTTGAATAAAATGATTTTTTTGAGTATCGCAGTAGGTTACTAATTTTATTTCTGTAATATTTGAATTTTTGAAAGTATTGTTGCTTTAAATTCTTATTTTTACATTTTATAAACTTCTTGTGCAACTTATTTTTAATTTGTATTGACATAATGATTCCATTAGTAATCCATGGCTTTGATAAAGATTTATTAGCTTTTTTGGTTGATATTTTAAAAGGGGCGTGACTGTCAAGTAATCTTTTAAGTGGATCCAAAAACTTTGAAGTAGAGTTTTTAACACAGCAGTTTAAATGGTTTATTGAAAGCCAATCAGTTTCTTTAAGGTCTTTTAAAAAACCTTTTTCATCAAAATTTTTAAAACATCTACGATATAATTTGGAATGAGACTGTTTTAAGTTCTTGGATGGAAAGGATATGAACTGAACAAGATGGTCAGCAAGACATACTGTCAGGTTGCCTGATTTAGTATTTGGAGTGTGAAAGTTTACAAATATATTATCTATGAGAGTGTGTGATTTAGAGGTAATTCTGGTTGGTTGAGTAATTAATGGGAAGAGGGAGAAAGAGCACATAAGATCTAGAAAGTTAGAAACATCATTGGAGGAGTCATATTTTAAAAGATTAATGTTGAAGTCTCCTAAAAGAACTATATTTTTATTCTCTAGTGATAACTTGTCAAGTAAGGTTTGTATATAAGTGATATTAAACTCACTAGTGCTCATACATGGGTGGGGATAAATGCAACCTACAATAATATTTTTTTCTGATGGCAGTAAAATTTCAATAAGCGTTGATTCTAGTTCTTTGTTGTTCTGGATTATGAGGTCAGATCTTAAGTTATAATTTAATTCAGATTTTGTATATATAATAGCTCCTCCTTTATTAGAATGTGAATCAGTATGTTTAAAGACATAGCCATTTTAAGCAATATCAGTTCTAAGTGTTATGTTACGATTTAAGCGAGTTTCAGATATAGCAATGATATTAGGCTTATTATTCATAAGGGAAAGCAGAAGTTTTAGATCATCAAGGTAATATGTCAGGGATGATATATTTTTATGTAAATAGGTTTTTGAATCAATACTAATAGCTTTGTTATACTCTGTTGTATCATAGTATTTTCAATTAATATTATCATTGTCAAGTTTATTTTGAAAAAGATTATTTTGGTTAGATGAAGTGTCATAAAATAAATTATGAGTAGAAGTGTTTGCACCATTTATAGTGACCTTAAAATCCTTATCTGTAAGGTAAGAGTATGGTAGAGTGTTATTTAAGCAATTAAAACAGTACCAATAGCCAGTCTCAGTCATCAAAGAGTTGTAGAATTTTTTATCAACATTATTACACCTAATGTGGATCCACTTATTGCAAGAGTCGCACTGTATAGCTTTTTGATTGCATGTTACGGTTTTATAACAAACACCACAAGGAGATTTAACAACCATATTATTCACTTCAGCATTTAGGATAATGAAGATGAGAAAAGGGTACTTTGTTAAACTAAATTTATATTTGTATTTTTATTAGGTTTTTATTTATATTTTTAATTTTGAGTTTTATATTTTTATTTTTAATTTAAGAGTTATATATTTTATTTACAGAATTTTATATTTTTATTTATGACTTTTATACTTTGATTTTATACAAGTTTTATTGTATTATTGGTATCAAATTTTAGTCTATATTTTAATTGCAGAGACTAGTGAACCCTATGCAATACTGTGTGTGAGATTTTGATGAAAAGTGAGAACGTGACAATATTTTAAAAGTAAAGAATGTAACCCTTTTGAAATTTATATATTCAAACAGAAATAATGTATTAAATAACTGTGGTTTAAAATATAGTAACTTATAAGAATCAGATAATGATAAATAATATAATAGATATAATATAAATACTATATAAGCATTATGATACTGTATAAATAATCTTTATATTTAAATAATAAGTCTAAATAATCTAAGATTAGAGTGTAAAGTATAACTATAAGTATATGAGTTTAAAATGTAAATAAGATTTATAATGTAACTATATTGCTATATATAAATATAAGTGATATAATAAGATAAATATAAGTGATAAAATAAGATATATATGACAAGATAAAACTTATATATACATATAAATATATACATACATATCTACACACACATATATATACATACATATACATATAAATATATCCATACATAAGTATGCACATATATATAATCATAAAACAAACATGCAATCAAAATATATACATATAATATAGATAATTTATATACTATGGAGTAATATATAGATCAAATTATGGGTATTTTAATAGAAGTAACAAAATTTAATAATGAACAACAGCAATAATTTAAAACTGGAGTAATTTTCAATGAACGGTATCTTTGACTAATTGAAGGAAATTATTTGTCGCCACAAGATTCTCTTTAACTGATTGAAAATGACTTGAGAAAAAGCAGAACCACTGTAATGAATTTGTTGTGAAACAGTTGAATAAGTAAATAAAATTTTAATAAAGTAAATAAACAAAGTAATGCTGCTTTACGTCAAAACAATACTTTACGCAAAAGTGCAGAACAGCCAGTCTGATTTGAAACAAAATATTAATGTAACTCTCTTAGCTTTCCGTAATCTCACTTCAGCGAATCAGTTTTAAAATCGAAGTCAAGCATCCAAAGCAATCACTGCACTATTTAGAATATTAAGGGTAAGCAATAAACATAAAATATTAAAAATTTAATTTTTATTATTCTAGTCCGAAATCGAACGACCTGCCGCCATTTTTTTTCCCGCCATTTTTTCCCGCTTTTTTTAAAAAAAACCCATTTTATTCTTTGTTTTAACATTTGTACTTTGTTTTTTGTTTTTTTAATGTTTCAAAATATAAACATTTATCATAAAAAATACATAACTATGTAAGTAAAAAAAGACAACAGTTTATTAATACTTATTAAAATTCATTATAAGTGTTTCACACCTGTCCAAAATTGGTAGAAACTACTTTGAAACCCTCCAGAAAAACCCTTTGGAGGGATGATTTTGGTATTATTCCTGATCACAAAAATGTAAAATTTGAAATCATCTGTAACCATCCGTGAAAGAAAATTTGATTTAAAGAATTTCTCTGTTTTAAGATAAGTTAAAACAATGGTTTAATATCTTATTTGCATTTTTGCAGCATTTTAGGATAAATTAGCAATCAAATACTTAAATAAATACTCAAATAACAATTTTTCTTGCAATAATTTTAGCTTTCCTGGAATTTAAAATATTTAAAAGTTAACAAAATTTTTTTCGGGAAATAGCAAATGCTCTGATACTTTACCTTTAGAATTAGCCCTTTATTGAGCAAAATTTTGTTAAAAGTCTCAGAAAAATGCCAAACTCAAAGAAAACTCATGAACTGACTGTAGAAAAAAAGTTTGTATCTTTTGCTTGAGAAAATGTACAAGAGAGTTGAACAATCAATTGATCAATACAATTGAAACTGTGCTCCTAATGAAACTTGACATATCAGTCTCTCGAGTTCCAAAAGGGATTTGTGACACATGCAGGATTGCTCTTGGAAAGAAGAAAAATGGTGAGAATGTTTCACTTTCTCTTATGTTTCAATTTGAAACTATAAAAGTCAGACCTTCAACTCAGGACTGTGACTGCCTGATTTGAACAGGACAGGACTGAACAGGACTGTGACTGCCTAATTTGTCAAATAGGACATTTAAAGTCTTATGAAAAACACTCACTGGAGACTTCCTCTGAGTATTCACAGTCTTCTTGAAACCAAAAAAGATGTTCAGAGTGCTTGTCAATTCTTGGAAAAGGAATATCACATAACTGCTCTGACTTCTAATTTCGTGAAAACATGAGAAAACAAGCAATGAGGGATTCTCTTGTCAGTGAGCAAATTGCAGCTTCAGTTGTTTCTGTCAAAGAAGCATCTCCACATGGAACTGTCAAACTTGCACAAAGCAGAGGTGGCCGCCCTTTGTGTCTCACGAAAGGTACATAAATTTATGTTAAAATTACTATTGTGTTATCTACAAGCTTTAAGACTAAGCATTCTTATCCTTAGTTTACTATTTTAAGAAATCACAGACACGTTATCAAAAAGCCCCTTGTAAAAAGAGATATGTTTGTTAGTTATCTCTTATAATAAAATAAAATATTAGTTAGTGTTTAATGTACCCTTAAATTTGAGATAGGGCAATGTTTGAATAAGTACAAAATTTATTTTGTTGCATGATAAAGTACACCAAACTTAACTTACAGCTGAATTTAGTTGAATCAAACATATCAAATAATTATCCAGGTTTAGTGTAGTGTCAAATCAGTAAATGCATATTTTCTTACACATTTAGACTAGCACCTAGCCAAAGATCAAAATTTGTTAATTAGATAGTTAAATGCTTTTTACTACTTATGTTTGTTTATACATCATAATATCATTATACTTTAAGTGTCTTTTTTACTTGTAGCAAACAAATACAACTATATATAAATGTTTTCAACTTTATTTTAGGACCATCAAGTGCCAAAAAACTTTTTGGAGACACCCCACTACTGACAGCAGAAGATCTGGTGTGTCCAAGTCAACACTGGTTTGTCCAATTCCTCAATGAAAAAATTAGTGTCTACCATAAACCAAGTCACCTAAAGTCACGTTGTGGAACCCAACTTTAAAACAAAGTTTATTGAGATTGGAAAGAAGCTGTCTGCTCATTTCACTCAAACTGACATTGAAATCTGCAATGACAAATCACAGAGAAGGAAGCGATTGGTTGTACACTGCAAAAACCTAGGAGAACTTCTGAATGATGCCCTGCTTCAAAGACAAGTCTATACACAGCACATTGTGAAGCTTGGTCTAGATGGTGGTGATGGCTTCTTTAAGGTCGGTCTGGGCATTCAAGAGATGGAGCAAGTGTTAGAGTCTAGGTCTCCACCTTGCAAGAAAACCTTGACATCACAACTAGGTAAAGAAAGTGGAGTGAAGCGTCAACTTCTTGTTGCTGTAGCAGAAGAAGTTCCAGAAAACTACAACAATGTAAGAAAAATTTTGAATCTTATTCATCCTGAGGGTACCCATTTCCTCATCTCATGTGATTTGAAGTTAGCCAACATTATCTGTGGTTTGCAGTCCCATTCAAGCTCTCACCCATGCACTTGGTGTGAAGTTGACTCAAAGGATTTGTCTGCATGTGGAAGTCCTCGAACATTTGTTTCATTGAGAAAATGCTTGAAAGCATTCCAGGACAATGGTCAGGACTACAAAAGAGCCAAAGATTTTAAGAATGTTTTCCATGAGCCTCTTTTAAGCCTGCCTGATAATGTCCTAGTCTTGGACTTCATTCCACCAATGGAACTCCATCTCTTACTTGTAGTAGTCAACTATCTGTTCAGAGCATTGAAGGAAGAGTGGTTGAAAGCTGATGAGTGGCCCAAGGCTCTTCACATCAAGCCTCAGCCTTTTCATGGTGATCAGTTTGCTGGAAATGAGTGTAGAAAACTCCTCAAAAATGTAGATATCCTTCAAAGGCTTGCAGAAGAAGACTGTGCGTTCAACATTTTTGGCATTGTTGATGCACTGAGAAAATTTGATGCAGTGGTGTCTGCCTGCTTTGGAATGACCCTGGAACCTGACTATTATGAAAATCTATCATCATTCCAAGCCTTCTATCTGGCTCTTGACAGAGTAAGTGTTACTCCAAAAGTCCATGCAGTGTTTTACCACATCAAACACTTCATAGAAAAGAATCAAGACTCCCTTGGAAAATATAGTGAGCAGGCCACTGAAGCTCTACAACACAGCTTCAAGTCTCATTGGAGCAGATACAAGAGGCCAGTAGACCATCCAGAATATGGAAAGTGGCTGCAAACTTGTCTCGTGGACTACAACAGCAATAATATCTAAATTGGGAGTAAAAGCTATTTTTTTATTCTGCCAGTAAACTAAGATTTTTTTTTTTTAGGAATGAGTAACTTAAAACTTTCTTCCTTCTTAGAACACACAGAATACTTCTTTTTATTCCTATCAATATTATGACATGATTGTGGTTTCATGTGTGGTTAAGAATGCTTTGCAATGTAGAATTTAAAAACTAATATTCACTAAAGAATACATCTCTTTATGAAAATGTCACAGAGTTTTTTAGCTCTTTACCTTATGTTTTAATCTAGTTATGTACACATATGATAAAATTTATGTTTAAATATAAACTTTCAAATTTGAATGCTCTAGAAAATCAAAATAAACAGAATGCTCTCAATTTTATCTCAATTGTGTAGGATGTAATTTTCAAATCAAATTTTTTTCCAAGGACGGTTACAGATGAATTCAAATTTTACATTTTTGTAATCAGGAAAATTACAAAAATCATCCCTCAAAAGGGTTTTTCTGGAGGGCTTCAAAGTAGTTTCTACCAATTTTGGACAGGTGTGGTTTTGTTACTTCATTAAAAAGCGTTTTGATTATATAAAAGCGTTTTAAATCAAACTTGTTTGGTTGTAATGGTTTTCTAAAACATTTGTCTTTTTTTCAACAAAATTTTATTCATCTTTTCAAATGTATTAACTTTAATTATTCTTATATCAAAATTCGTTAAAGAGACTTTTCGTTGTCGTAGAATTTAAGTGTTTATAAATACAAAACAATTTTTAAATTAAAAATTGTTTTAATTTTATAAACAATGAAATTCTTTATAAATTTTATTTTGCAAATTAAAAAAAGTATAGGGCCAAAGATAGGACCTTGAGGAACCACATAAGTTACAGGGTATGAAGAAGAGTGCTGTACATTGAGGACAACTTTTATACTACAATTGGAAAGGAAGGATTCAATAATCTTATAGATGTTATCTGATACACTGTTAGAAGAAAGTCAAGAGCAATGGCCTTAACCTCTCAACCTTTATCTAATTCATGATAAAATCTTACAGTTATTACTGTTAGCGAATCGACTGTAGAGCGAGAAAATTAAAATCCATATTGATGATCAGAAAGTACGTTATGAAATTCAAGATAAAGTGTTTGTTAATTAAAGATTCAAAAATCTTGCTTATGATAGGAAGAAGACTAATGGAACGGTAGTTAGACAAGTCAGATCGCTCTCCAGAATTTTTGAAAATAAGGATAACTGATGCCGCTTTCCAGCAGGCTGGAAAATAAGACTCTAATAAGCACTTGTAAAATAGTTTTGAATGTATAGACAATAGCTCTGAGAACACTTTTGCAAGACTGAAACAGGTATTTTGTCTGGACCACAAGCTGTAGAAAAGTCTAAGCAGGAAATCACTTTAGATGAAAAGCCAAGAGTGAAGCACAGAAGCTGGAGTGATACCAATGTCAAGCAATGGATCAACCAGTTTGTCTGCTATATCAGGTAGAACGCAACTAGTGGAATCAAGATGATATTGATGAAAAGTTCGTAGCAAACAATTCAGCTTTGTCTTTAGGTGAGATGACTAAGTCTGAACCGTACAAGAGAGGTGATGGAATAACAGAGCTACCCTTATTTCTGATACTATTATTATTCCAGATGTCAAAGATAAAACCTTTATACAATGGTTTCTAGCAATAGTAAACAGACGTCTGTTTTTTGTAGGTTTGTTTTGCTGATAGATAGTAAAGTTGTTGTTTCAATTGGAAATTGCAGCAGTACAATGTGAAGAAAACCATGGAGAAGAATAAGGCTTAACTTTGAATTTTTGAGAAGGGAATAAAAGACTCCATACCAGCCTGAATCCATGAGGTTATAATTTCTATCTGAGGGTCATTACAAAAAAAATCATGGAAAGAGTCCTAGTCAGCTTTGAAGTAGTTGTAAGAGGTATGATGATAGGTTGATTCTGATAACCATCAACACTATGATCAGAAGATAAGACAGCCAAACTCAAATTAGTCTCACAAAGAGTTTTAAATTCTAGTTGCAGTTCCTCTATGGTGTGCAGCACTGGGGTGGAGTAGAAGAGGGAAAAAGATGAGGACAGGGTTCCCATAGCACATTTTAATCTGGAGGGGCTAATATATTATAACAGACAAAACAACATTTTTTAACATTTCAAATGAATTAGATAAGATTAAAATACTGATTGCTATAAAACTACAAGGGCCATGGCCGACTGGCCCTCCATGGAGCCAGGGCTATGAAATTGGTGGATGAGGGAGGTAACGGTAAAACAAATTCCCAATTTCGTAAAAACCCTGTATAAAATTTATTTCTAGCTAACACTCTTTGTCACCATGTATTATTGTTTTCTTTTTTTCTCAGATGGGTGTGCAAACATGGAGAAGTAAAGCCAAGTGTCTCAGAGAGAGCCAAGGGCTTGCAAAACAATAGTGGTGTACTGCCGAGTAGATGCAAGATGGCTGTTTATGTAGCTTATAACAAAGACATTAGAAGTTATTCTGTTAAAAAAAATATATTTAGTCCATAACCATTGGCATGGGACTGAGCAGTTCTCTATGTATAGTTCTGAACGCCAACCAACAGGAACTCTGGAACAATAGACAATGCTTCTGTTATCTCATGGAGCCAATTCAACTCTTGTTACAGATAACTTAAATAGACATGGTTTAAAAACAAGACCTATAGATATCTACAACATAAAGCAAAGAATGAAATTTAAAGGTTTTTTTGGTTAATTGAAAGTTTAGTTTTAAAAAGTATAAATTTGAATAATTAATCTTTTCTGGATGGTTATATTTGCCTAATAATTAAATAGGTCCTGCACTTGATGAAATTATGAAAGTTCTTGATTTACCAAACATTATGTTTCACATTGACGCTGATCTTGATAGAAAAGTAGATTGCATCACATGGACAACAACATTGTATTGAGATTAACTATTGGAAGATCAGCACTAAGTATAGTATGAGTATATGTACCTCAAACAGGTCGGGCAATCAGAGAAGAAAAGGGAGAAATTTACACTATTCTTGGTAATATTTTGAAAAATAATAGCGACACTGAGAGGCTGATTGTATGCGGAGAATTTAATAGGCATGTAGGTGCAGCATCTGATGGATTTAAAGGAGTACATAATGGAAACGGGTTTCACATAAAGAACAGTAAAGAAGAAATGTTGTTAGAATTCTACAAGATGTTTTTGGAGAAAGCTGTATTAAAGAGCTAATGGAAAAACACTTGCAAATAAAGTTGAGGTAAAAACAAGGTGGATGGTTCATTATGAAAAATTGCTAAATGAAGATTTCGGATGGAATGTAGTGAACATGTAGTGAAGTGAAATTCAGAATGCTCAAGCAGATAAGACTGCTGGTCCTTCTGGTATATTGACAGAGATGTTAAAAGCTTCAAGGGATGTGGGTGTTCAGTAGAGGATATTTTATAAAACTAAAAATATTGTTTGTTGACAAGAATTTTGAAAAAATAATGAGAATTTAAATTACCATATATACTTTGATAAACTAAAGTTTAAATCCTAAATCTTTTGATTTTAATAGATAATTTTAATTTTAAATTTAGTCAAATTACATAACAAAAATTTAAATTTAGTATACCTAATTAAACATAAAAAGGTTTAAATTATATTTACCGATTATGAGTAGTTAATAAATTTTGGAACAGAGCAATAAAAAGAAAGCCACTTTTATCTAATTTTGTATGTTTTGTAATATTCTCTGTTAATCAATTTACCAACTTAATATCTCAAAATTATTTTATTTTAGTGTGCGTACTGTTGAAATATGGTTTTAATTTATTAAATTTTCATGAATGGAATTTACTTAGTTGACCATTGGTAGACAGTTTATGAAAAACAAATTGTATTCTACTCAAATAAGGTAAGAATAGTAGGTTGAAGTAAAATTTATCGTTAATTATTCTGCTAACGTTGCTTTGCTTTTTTCTGCACTTTTTCTATTTAATGCTTAAAATAGCCTCATGAATGTGAACTCGACATGGTATTTGAACAGTAAATACGGGTTGCCATCGAACAAATAATTAAAGACATAAGTGGATAAAGGCGTCATGTTGCAAAAATATTCACTGTATTATTACTTAAAACCATTATCTGCGTAAAAAGTTTGCACTTTTTTACGCAGATTAAGGTTTTAAGTAACGCTTATTCACATTATCATTTTTACAATTATGGGGAAGGAGTTATGTTACACATCAATTCACCCACAACGATACATAAAATGGATGTAGGGGCTAAGCAGATGCGTAACCGGTCTTTTAACTTCCATCATCTTTAGTCTTTAAGGTTCTACCTGTTCTAATATACGTTTTGAAGCTCCGGTGTATATACTTTAGTCAACTATATTTATTAATAACTTCATCTTTAGCTTTCATATGGCATTGAAACACTCAAACATCTTTTTATTTTTATTTTTATTTGTTATTACAACAACTAACGCTCTTTAAACATATAAATTAAATTTATCCTTCATGTCTAATATCATAACTGAAAACCAGTTTGTTTATTTGCTTGTTACCCAGTTATGGTATATATAAATTTCTTCTAGATCTCCTTGTTTACTTTATTATTATTAGGGTAAAGGGGGCATTAAGCCCCATGTTTTCTAGATTTTTTTTTTCTCTCTTTGAAATAAGTAAATTAATGTTAAATTCAAACTGGAACTATTTTAAGTGATAGAGAAAGCATTTCTTTATGTACAAAAACTTTATTCAGAAAGAATTTATGTGAGTGAAAAAAAAAGCTTAAAAGTTACAACTAACGTTGACTCAAATTTTTAAAAAAGCGGACATCAAGTCAGTATGTAAAACATATGTTTTTACATTATTTGTAGGCGATTCTCACAGATCCAGTCCATGGCTTTAATATTAGCTCCACCTGGAATTTCTGTGCATTTAATATGGTACCAAACATCTCGTAAGTCGCAGCGCACCCATTCTTCTCCTTGACCTCCATGAGTACCACACTTTAGATACAGTGATGATAAATGACACTTTATGAAAGTGTCATTGTCCTCATTACTGTCACTATCATCTCCAGCAGAAAGTTTTTTCTTTTTCTCATAGTCTTTTTGAGCCTTTTGGTTTGTACAAGTCCTCTTTAATGTTGCACCATTAAAGCAAAATTAAACTGATTTAAATATATCATAAAAAGAATGGGGCACAGATGCTTAAAAAAACTTCTTGGTTTTTTTAAGCATCTGTGCCCCAGTGCTAAAGCACTGCGAGTATCTAAGTAAGGGGATGTAACAAGTACAGAATGATAAGCTTAGATTTATTTTAATTAGTGTATAAATGATTTCAATCAGCTCAAAAAGAATTAAAAATCTCTGATTACGTTACAATATTTACAATATTTACTTAGAAGATAAACTTAATGTATATGTCGATCCCATTTCTAGAATATATTCCTAATTTATTTGATTCTATTAATCACTACCTCTTGGTTTACTAAAATGTACGCCATTTTAAAAAATGATAATTTTTTTTTTCTATTGAGGATTTCATCGCGACATCATTTTCTATAAGTATTTTACATATAACTTTTTATAGCAAATGACTACCAAAATAATTAACTATTTTTCGTAGACTGATTTTAAATAACAAATGCCAAAATAGAATATAATAAAACATAAGCCGTATATAAATATTTGTGTCAGTCTTTGTTTAAAATAATTAAACTGAGGTTTAAATTATATATATTATTATTTGAGATATTTCGAATTCAAAGACACAGTAATACTCAAATTCTTTTTAATTAAGTTTAAAAGAAATATAGATTTTCTAATTCACTGTGTTTAGGCTTTCAGGGCAGTATAGTGAATGTTTATGACGTTTTTGCGAAACTGTTTCATTGCGTACCGTGAATTTTCACTGTATTTGGCAAAAATAGACACTTAAAATACCGTGAAATTTTCACTGTACTTAACAACAATTTTTGTTAATAACGTGAAAATTCACGGTATTTATCAAAACGCAAATCTAAGGTACAGTGAATTTCCACTGTATTTAGTAAATAATCGATATTTTTTTCGAAGGGAATTTTCACTGTATTTAGCGAAAAAACACTTTTAAATACCGTGAATTTTCACGTACTTAACTCCAAGCAAATATATCCGCCATAATTACCCACTTACTAAGAAAATAATAATGTAATCAGGCTATGCCTTAAAATCAGGTTGTTTGTGGCTTAGGCACAAATCAATCTGCAATGACCGATCTCTTATTTTATTTCGGATTTTTTTTTTGTTTTAATTTACCATTTTTAAATCCGACTTTACACAGCAAATAAAAATAAATTTATATTAATTATTTATGTTAATTTTACTTTAAAAATATGTTGGAATGTTATATTATATTTAATTTCGTCGATTAATTCAAGGTGTAGCCTTAGCCACAAAGCCTATAACCTAGATCCGTTCCTGTACATATAAATTTATGAACAAATAAATACAACATTTTATGTTTCTTGATTTGTATTACATGGCTAATGATTGTCTATAGGCATGAAACTATTAGTACCATAAAAAGTTATGCTTTATTTGTTTATATATTTATATATATATATATATATATATATATATATATATATATATATATATATATATATATATAAACAATATTAAAATGTAGGATGAGTCTTTATTGATGAAACGCAGTGATAAATGAGAACTTTTTGTTAGGTGATTTTTTCCTAATTTATATGATTATATATATATATACACATATATATATATATATATATATATATATATATATATATATATATATATATATATATATATATATATATATATATATATATATATTATTTTATTGTTTGTATTTCTTCAGAAAGAGTGCTCAATGAATGATATCAGAGCTTTATATGTTTGTTTGACGAGATAAAGTAAAAAATATATACTTAATAAGTACTACTAAAAGTTTCTTGTGTTAGCAATCATTAAGAATAAAACATTGTTTTTTCGCTAAAAGATTTTTTGTTCTCATTATACACAAAAAAATCAAACGTACAGAAGCAATTTCTTTGTTGGCAAGTCTTTTATTGTTCTCAAGCGTGCTTCAATCCTTCAGTTTTCCTAATCTTTGGGCTTATGCTTGTTACTTGGCAATCATAAAACCAACTTGGAAAACTCTGAAAACTAATTTTAGTGACGAATCTTTTATATTATTTCAGATTTTCTGTTTACCGATTCTGGGTACCTTTGTATGAAATTATTAAATGTTTTTCGTGGAAGCAAAGTAAGCATTTTTTCTGACGTTATTGTGAGCAGAAACTTTTTTAAATAATGACCACGCTAAGTTGGATGTAACTTTGCAGTTTTTTCTTTTATATACCATATGCAATTGAAAAGGGTGGCTGAATTTTTTAGTTTTTTATTTGTGAAGGAGTGTCTGTGGGTAGTCCATCGTTTTTTTCATTTGCATTCTGATGAACCAATATATACTTTCTGTAATGTCAGGGGTGACACCATAAATTTATAAATAACATTTGTGATTCTACATTTTCTTTTCATTGGGCAGTTTTTTTTTTGTTTATGTATTTGCATGGTGGGTGTTCATCTGATTTTTTAGATATAATTTCTTCTGTTCTGGCTTTTTATTATTTTGTCAATGTTTTTGGTGCAGTTATAACTCACTTTAATTGTATTTTGATTAAATTGCTTATTTAGGGGATGGAATATTGGAAAACGTTTGTCAAATATTTTTGGGAAGATATGTCTATCATTGTTGAAAGAAACTTTACGGTTTAGAAAGAAGGGGGGGGGGGGGAAGGGGGATAAACCATACTATATATTTTTTTTCTTTTAGGGCTTTTTTTTTTTTAAGGTTTTTTGTTTTAACATAAAATCAGTGAAGCTGTTTTTTCTTAGTTCCTTTTTGTATTCTAGTATTGATAGATTAAACGAGATTTTGTTTGAAGAATTTTGTGAAAGTCTGTTGCTTATCGGGGTAGGGATTTGTTTAAGGATCTGAGAAGGGTCGTTTGAATCAGTGTGGATGTAACGTAGTTTGGTTTTTTAATCCATTTGGTTTTTTAAAAGGTTGTAACAGTTTTTTTTTAGGTTGGTGATACATCTAAAAAGTTGATTGCAAGTAGGTTTGTTTGTATTACTATTTTAAAAGTAATCGTTTTAAAAACTTCAATGAGATTTTTTTGTAAATGATCAATTTGCGAGCCAATTTTTTACCGATCATCGGACCGTTGTCACCGTCGAAGCCAATGTCATTTTTATTTATTATTGTGGATTGCGAGTTTAGTATGCATAGGTCCTTTATTTCGCAAACTTCAGCACTAGGATGGGACATATTAGTTAATTTTCTAATTTTTGCATAGTTACTAATGGGGAAAGTTGCTACATCATGTAATATGACTACCTGAAAAATATAAGCCTTTTTGAATTTATTTTAAAGAAGACAACCTTTGCTTACGTTATATGGGTATGAGATCCACTATTATTTGCCTACAAATCACCTGTAAATAAGTAAAAACACCATGTAAAGAAAAAAGCTATGTTTGTATACTAAAAAAGAATGTAAAAATGCAAAGTCCTTTTTACTGTTGAATTTTGGATATTTAAGTTTCGAGTTTGAAGCAGAAACAAGCATTCCATGACATTTTTCAGAGGTTGTGACGATCTTGGATATTCTTAATACTTCTTTGACGTCTGGTCAATATTTTGAGAATGGTATGGAATATCATGAACTTGAAGAGTGCTATTTATAACATTGGTTTATAGGTCTTCATTGCTCACTTTAGATGAAATCGGTGGAGGAGAGATATCAACATTTGACTCGTCGATCATTTCTAAATATGAGGAAGCATGAAAATTGGGAGAAATTTTTTTTAGAGAGGAAGCACGTACCCTATCAGTATTATCTTCTCTTCTAGATGTGCAATAGTTTTTCGCTCATCTTTGATGGCTGACACCAAAACACTTTCAGGATGAGCGAAATAACAGCTTCTTTGCAATACTTTCTGGGCAATTCCTATTGTATCAGGATGATTAAGACTACAAATACATTTTATAACCATAAAAAATTTTCGTGCTCCTTCAACAGATTTCCAATTCTTGATTAAAAACCAACAGAAACAGTAAACTTTGATGATGCAATAAACAATTTTTTTCAGACTTATTGTGGGTTTTATGGTCGACATGTATAACCAAAGTAGTCAATTGGCAAATGTGAGCCACCTGGCATGATTGAGATTTCCGGGAGGAGTATTTGTGAAATACTACTTTGTTTCTACACCAAAATTTTTGAATCCTCGCATAACGGTATTGCATGTTTTAAGTAAGTATTTCTGACCTTTACTGAGATTGAGAATGACGTCATCAGGCATTTTAATGAGTACTCCTTTTACACTGGCAAAGTCAACTACCGGTAGAAAATGAACATCACAAGATAATTGTTTACCAAGAATGTCTTTGAATACAGTAGGACCAGATGTATTGCCATCAAGTTTAGTAAAAGTTGCTCTAAGAGGCAGCTCATTCAAATGGAGCAAACAAATACACCATTGAAGAGTTTTGCCAATACGAGCTTCAAGTAAACGAATTATACCATTTTTCCAGCCTGTGTTTAGATTGGTTCTATCACAAACAACACTTTGTAAAGTCACAAGAGAATTTCTGTCATTTAATGGGTGATGCGGAAGTTATCGGACAAAATAAAAACGTCAATAACTTATTTATAAATAAAAAAATAAACTACTATTATATTTTTTTTAAACAAAGCATTTATCTTTTAATAAAAGTATATTATTTTTTATATGAAAAATACCACCATCTGCAATTGATCTCAATTTTGCTCTGACGCCTTTCATATGCGATTGTAAAAAGTTTAAATCAATTTCTTGTAGTTTTAGTTTAATGCGATCAATCAAAACTTGCTCTGTTGAGGCTTGCAAATTTCCCTCGTAAACCTTCTGTGCCAAATGTCCCCAAAAATTTGCAATTGGTCGTGCTTGAGGCACATTCGGGGGATTGGATTCTTTTTCAACGTGATAGACATATTGGTTCATCCAATTTAGAGAATGTTTAGAATAATGAGAACTTGCTAAATCTGGCCAAAATAAATAATTAAAGTCTCCTTGATACTTGTGAATAAATGGAAGAAGTCATTTTTCTAAACATTTATTAATATAGATTGATGAATTGATCGCTACAGCCTTGGAAGTGCGAAACAATGGCTCGGACATACCACGGTCAGATATGGCTATCCACATTAATAATTTTTTTGAAAGTTTCTCTTTTCCTATAAAACGAACACTTTCTGGGCATGTCTTTTTGTTGTTTGTGTAGTATCCAGAGTTTCCAGGCATGTTGTCCCCTGCAAAACAAAAGCATTTTTCGTCATCGATGAATAGAAGCGATTTTGTGTTATAGAGTTGGTTAACTAGTTTCCTGCTTCTTTTCTTTGCCTTTATTTGTTGTTCTATAGTGTATTTTAGAGACTTTTTACGTTTTCTATATTTAATATTCATTTTTTTTAACTGACGACCAATTGTCGATTGATTTACACCGAATTTAATACCTATTTTTCTGTGACTGACCCCTTTTCGATTGTTGACAAGTCTCGTTAATTCGGCTTTCTTTTCTCTAGTCCAGGATGTCGGACGACCAGGGTGCTTTCTATCAGAAAACGATTGAACAGTTTCAAGTCTTTTTAGGTTATCATATATTGTACTTCGAGCAAATCCTTCCTTTTCAAAATGATTTACAATTTTTTTTATATTAGGTTTAATTACAAAAAACATTTTTAGTCGTTTTCGAAAAGATTCCGTTCAGCTGCATTTAATCTCATTTTAAATAATTGTGTTTCAAATAACAAAGTTTATATTTTATAGAACGTTTATGCCTACGCATAAAACCACTAAAACTAATTATTATGCTCAAATAATAAAATTAGGATTTGTCCGATAACTTCCGCATCACCCGTTGAAGCTAAAATAATTTCTTTCTCAACATCAACTGCTTCACCACTTTGTGGACAAAATATGAATAAAGTAGACACTATTAGAATATGAGCAGATAACGTAATGATCTTCTTTGATGGAAGTGGCCCTGCTAATTTTACCATCGTCTTGTTCCACTAACCTTAGGGTTTTGTCTATATGGCCATCAAAACCGATTCCAATGATTCCTGTGGCTAGTTCTACATGGTCTTCAACATCTTTTTGTCGCCACAGGTTTCTCATATGTATTGTGGTGAATCGAAGGATATATCTTTTAAGCAAGCGTTAACAATTTTGCATGCATCTTAGTTACTAACTCCCGTTCGCTCCTTAATTTGACAGAGTTCTTTGTACTGATATACATTGCCATATTTGGGATCATATTTACCATGTGGAGCTGTCTTCTGAATTAGTAACCTTGTCATATTCCTCATTATCATCACAACAACTCCTTTCTTTATTACTCTCGCAGGAAAGAGTTATTGTCATTAATGAAGCCTGGCATGTTTCTGCATTCTTTTTTCCAAAGTTAAGTTTCCGTTCTTTACGAATTTTTTGCTTTTGGAGCCGTTCTGTTTCTTCTTGGTCAATCTGGCCAATGTACATTTTACGATTACTCTTTTGATCAAGCCAAAAATCCCATTCCTTAAAAGAAACTTTGTTGGAACAATGGACAATGCAGTTTGAGCGGTCCCTGAAACCAGAATTAACACATTTGCAAGGACAAATGTCAAATACTATGAAATGTAAATGAATTACTCTTTTATTCAACATATTTCCTCAATCGTTTTGTATCAGCAACCAATTTATCTAAGCTTTTCAGAATGCTGCTGGGGCATTCCACGTTAAGTGGAACCACTTTTTGGTCAAATTCAACATCACCGACTCGGATTTTGATGAAAATTGGCTCACATGTTGGGCATATGGACAGAAGAAAAGCATGGAAATTTTTTTGACTTTTAATTTGTCAATTATTTTGTGAGATATCACTTTTCAAAGTTTTGACCTTTTCACTTGACCTTGGTTGTTTAAAACGTCATAACTTTTTTGCTATTATACTTAGGAAGTTGATTTTGGTGGCAAACAGAAGCTCTTGCATAGACGAACAACTTTGTGTCTATACAAAAAAGTGATAAGTTCATTAAAAAAAAAGTCATTGGTCATTTGGTCATTTGACCTTTGACCCTGGTCGATGGCAAAGGTCAAAAGTTATAAATTTTTTTTTTACAGATTGCTTTTTTTATTGTGGATGTCCCATGAAAAAATCTTTTTGGGATTCCCATAAACAGCTTTGGAAATAATATTAAAGTATAAGTAGGTTTTAAATATTTAATATTTATCGGCCTTACAAATGCGATATTTTGAGGTCATTTTCTGTAAATAGCCTAATGGAAGTATATGTTATTAACTATTTCCTTTTTTTTCTTTTATTTTCTAGGTTGTAATTTAATTACTAGTACTATAAATACATACTAAGTCATTAAATTATATGAGGCTTAAAGCTATACATATTCATTTCCATTGAATTTGTCATTAAAAGACAACTTAGGAATTAGTTTTTAGCAACTTCCAAATTAAATTTAGATTAAAAATGATATTTAAAGCACAACTAAAAGAGTTAAAGAAGAGACAACACTATTGTTATGATCCTTTCCAACACCATAAGAAAAAACAATATAAAACCTTGAGGGTAGCTACTAGTCGGCAAGTAGCTATGTATCCCTGAAAACTTATGGCTGGAGCAAAATTATGTGATACTTGCCGAAAGAGGATCACTGGCTCACCTTCCGAAATAGGATTATGTGATGATAAAAATTCTGCAAATTGTAAAACAGAGTCAGATTCTCAAGGCAGTTCCAGATCTCAAGATATTTGGAGTGACAAGGGAGATGAAAATTATCAGTGCCAGAAAGTAGAAATTTCTATTTTTAATAAATCCTTGTCGTTATTGGGTTAGCCACCCTTGGATAAACGCAAGTTACAAACTGTCAAAAGTTATATTCCGGAGAAAAAGAAAAAGCTTTAAAAACTTGTAAAAAGGAAGTTAGACCTTTTATCTACTAATTTAGATGCTATTGATACTTTAGAGGATGATGAATACGAAGCAACTAAAAAAAAAGTTTCCAACACATGTGCTGATGACATTGTTAAAGTGCTTCAGGATAAGTATAAATCAACACAAAGTAAGAGTGAAAAGATCATGATTTTGACAATATTTTTTTCTCAATGGAGTAATCGAAAAGTGATGAGAGAATATAATTGTTCGCATCAACTTGTCTATCAAGCAAAAAAAGTTTTAATAACCAAAGGTGTTTTATCAACCCCTAACCCAAAAAAGGGAAATCACTACCTGTACATGTGAAAGATATGGTAAAAGAGTTTTATTACTCTGACACTGTTAGCCGTGTAATGCCTGGAAAAAAAGATTTTCTATCTGTTATGGAAAATGGAGAAAGAAAACATATTCAGAAAAAATTAGTTTTAAATGATTTGAAGGAAATTTATCAATTATTTTCAGAAAAGTATCCAAATATCAGAATTGGGTTTTCGAAGTTTGCAGAGCTACGTCCAAAAGAATGTGTCTTTACAGGAGCAAGTGGTACTCACTGTGTGTGTGTATGTACCATTCATCAAAATGTTAAACTCATGATAGTCGGATCACATATGGATGATTTACAACTAGAAGATGAACTAAAAACCCCTATTAAGAACTACAAACATGCTTTGGCAAAAATCCAATGCAATCCTTCCTTGCCAGCATGTCCTCTAGGCGAGAACAAAAATTGCCCTGGAGTTGCTATGCTAAAGGAACGGCTGTTGCAAAGCTTTAAAATTAAAGGCGTTGAAGAAATTGAGTATAAACAGTGGACTACAACAAATAGGTCCCAGCTTCAAACCTTTATACAGTCCACTGATGAATTTATTGAAAGATTTTTAGGGAGTTTGAAAACACTTACTAGGCATGATTTTATTGCTCAAGAGCAGGCAAAATATTTAGACTGGAAGAAAAACAATTTATCAGATGGAGAACTTCTGGTTATCGCTGATTTTTCAGAAAATTATGCATTTATTATACAAGATGCAGCACAGGGATATCATTGGACAAATAATCAAGCAACTTTACATCCTTTTTTTTTTATTATAAATATAAAGGAAATTTATGTCATGCAAGTTACGTGCTGCTTTTGGAGTATAATACTCATGACACAATTGCAGTTCATCTTTTTCAGCGTAAACTAATTAATTTTTTAAAAGTGAAATTTGAGTTATTAAAAATAACATATTTTAGTGATGGCTGTGCAGCACAATACAAAAACTGCAAGAATTTCATAAACCTGTGCTATCACAAAGAGGATTTTGGTATTCCAGCCGAATGGTATTTCTTTGCCACAAGTCATGGTAAGGGCCCTTGCGATGGAGTTGGAGGAACTGTTAAACGTGAAGCAGCAAAAGCAAGCTTACAACGTCCATACTATGACCAAATAATGACCACTTATCAATTATATACTTTTGCTAAAGAAAATATCCATGGAATTTCCTTTGAATACCTCACTGCAAATGATTGGCAAATCGAATCCACAATATTAAAGGAAAGATTTTCGAATGCTAAAACGATTCCTGGTACCCAAAAACCTCATCGCATTAAACCATTATTTACGAATGAACTTCAAGTACAAGATTATAGTTCCAGTTCTGTTTCTAGAATTGAAAAAAATACATCAGAGAATGTTTGCCAGCTCAACTTCAGTTCAATTACTGGATAGGTTGTGTGTTGGAAAGCAATCCAGAAAAAAGAGAAATAACCATGAGCTTTCTTTACCCTCATGGTCCAAGTCAACTTTTCTCCTTCAGAGATCCTCCAGATATTTTTATCATTGATTTGAATGATCTTTTGCGAGCAGTCGAACCCAAAACTACAACTGGTTAGTCATACTTTATTACTTCTAAAGAATCTGAAGGTGCAACCAAAGCACTAAACTTGCATCATCGCTAACTATTATAGCTTTTTTAATTTATTATTAGCAATTATGTATTTGAATGCTAATGGTGTAAATATTATACTGCATTCAGTACTGTACCGCTATGAAGCTAAAACTGCTAAATAAAGCACTTTTGTTACTTTTCAACTATATATATATATATACATATATATATATAATTATATATATATACATATATATATATATATATATATATATATATATATATATATATATATATATATATATATATATATATATATATATATATATATATATATATATATATATATGGGCCAAGTATCACCAAGTCATAGTATATTGGTATATGGTCGCTATTATATAACCTAGGGCCTACATTCAAAAAATTACCTTAAAATACTGTATAATTTTAAGGTATTTAAATATTAAATTTTTAGAACCTACTTATACTTTAATATTATTTCTAAAGCTGTTATTGGGAATCCCAAAAAGATTTTTTCATGGGACATCCACAATAAAAAAAGCAATCTGTAAAAAAAAAAATTATGACTTTTGACCTTTGCCATCGACCAGGGTCAAAGGTCAAATGACCAAATGACCAATAATTTTTTTTTTATTGAACTTATCACTTTTTTGTATAGGCACAAAGTTGTTCGTCTATGCAAGAGCTTCTGTTTGCCACCAAAATCAACTTCCTAAGTATAATAGCAAAAAAGTTATGACGTTTTAAACAACCAAGGTCAAGTGAAAAGGTAAAAACTTTGAAAAGTGATATCTCACAAAATAATCGACCTAAGTCAAAAAAATTTCCATGCTTTTCTTCTGTTCATATGCCCAACATGTGAGCCAATTTTCATCAAAATCCGAGTCGGTGATGTCAGATCGGTAGTTTCACTTGACGTGGAATCCCCCTGCTATGTAATATCGTTGGCAACCCATCCCTCAAACATATTTTTACCAAATCATCAGCTACTATCTTATTTAAATCTCGTATTGATGGTTCTTCAGAGTCTAAGGAATGTGAAAAAGTTTTTGCGAGTCTGATGTATAGATACTGCTTAAAGACTTCTGGTTTTATAGGCAATTGACTTTTTGGAAATTTACAGGGTTGCCCAAATACTGAGTGTTGTGTGTCAATTCTGATTTTGTTAAATTTTTTCTTCAAGTTCATTATGCAAACTTTTTTTTTTTTTTTTTTAAATCTTCGCTTCCAACAAGGTTGCAAGCAAACACAAATTAGAGTTGGAAGTTACTGGAAGAGAAAAGATGAAGATTGTAGAGCAAGATAACGATTGACAGACGACTTAAAGAATTGCAAATTATATAATCCAAGAAAGCAAGATGAAGGAAGCGAATTCCAAAGAACTAATGTTTGAGGAAAAAAACTAGACGAATAAGAGTTTTTGGAGCACTTAGGAACAGTCACAGAAAAATAATGAGATTTAATTGAATGACAAATAACACGAGAATGAATTTTAGTTGATTGCACAAGAGACGCTAGCTCTTTAGAGCAGTTTCCATTATAGTATCTATAGAAAAGAGAAATAGAAGTAACATTACGACAATGTGGTAATGGTTGGAGGTTGGTTGCAAGAGCAGGTCCAACTATGCTTACAATGCGTTTTTGCACCTTGTTTAAAAAAAGAAAGGGCATCATTAGATGATCCGCGCCAGATATGGCAACAGTATTCCATACAAGGGCGGATTTGAGATTTATAGAGATAAAGAATAGAATTCGGAGTAAAAAAGTGTCGAGTTTGATAAAGAGATGCAGCCTCAGCAGATGCTAATTTTGCAACAAATTTGATATATGGTTTCCACAAAAGATGCTAATTTTGCAACAAATTTGATATATGGTTTCCACAAAAGATGCTAATTTTGCAACAAATTTGATATATGGTTTCCACAAAAGATGCTAATTTTGCAACAGATTTGATATATGGTTTCCACAAAGGAAGTAAGAGTTAATCGTCGAAGATAAAGGGTAGATGACTCACAGAGTAAATTACCGTTCATAAATATTGGAAGATCTAAATTATTGTTATAAAACTAATCAGCCGTAGAACGAGAAAATCGAAGTTCATATTGATGATTAGAAAGTAACTTATCAGATTCAAGATGAGAGATTTAGTGTTTGTTATTTAAAGTTTCAAAAACTTTGCTTATGATAGGAAGAAGACTAATGGGATGGTAGTCAGAAAAATCAGATTGAATCAAACTAAAAAGAACAAGTATAAAAAATCATTTGTAATCCACATTTACAAAAAATAAATTAAAGTGTGTTTTTAAATTAAATCAAATCCAACAAATCAGTTCACAAACATTCAAACAATTCTTAAATGTGTTAAACTTAACATTAACAATTAAAAAGTATTTAAAGTATGCATATTTTAATATTAATATTGCAATATGCATTCAAAACACTCACAAAATTGTGAGTGTTGCATTATCGGATTGAAAAACAACTATCTGATAGTTATTAATTCTACCGCCTTCATTAGAAAAAATCTTGTATGTATATATATATATATATATATATATATATATATATATATATATATATATATATATTCAAATTAAAACTCCTATGACAACTCTTTAACTACAATTGTCATTAAAATGACCCTTAAAAGTAATCATTAAAAAATTAGTTAATTTTAACACGGTTCTTTACGTGACATTTAACACGTACGATTATAATTCACTAATCTTAAACAATAGAACAGTGAGTGATAAAGTAAAAATGAAATTAGTAATAAAGGCAATGTCAAATACGGATATAGCTAATTATATAAAGTTTGAAATATTCCATTGGAATAAATGGTGAATTTGAACTATGTAGAAAAGCGTTATTTAAAAAGTTTACACAATAGTTGGCCCCTATGTTGAAGGAAGCTCGAATTTTCATTGTTTCCTTATTATTTTCATATTATAGCATTTTTTTGTTGTAGTGACAATAAATTAGAAAAATATGACCCACCCAATTTAACACGGTCAAACAGCCCATTGTGACATCAAAGATCGTATGCAATGTTTTTTCTCCACGTTTAGTAGTTAATAAATGGCAAGGACTTTATGCTGTGATTAATGACTCTAATGCTCTCTTCGCTGATATATATATATATATATATATATATATATATATATATATATATATATATATATATATATATATATGTGTGTGTGTATATATATATATATATATGTGTGTGTATATATATATATATATATATTTTATTGAAATATATATTATACATATATATATATATATATATATATATATATATATATATATATATATATATATATATATATATATATATATATATATATGTATATATTTTATATATACAAATATGTATATATATTATCCGCAAAAAACCGCAAATAATAAAGCAAATCCCCATCTCTATCAACAACAGATTATTACAAATTTCCTCAAATGAAAAAACATTTAATTTTTCTATACCAGAATACGAAGATGAATTAAAAAGAAATGGCGTCACTAATTTTAATTTAAAGTATAACCCCCAAAAAAGAGAAAAAAAGACAAGAAAAAGAAATATAATATGGTTTAACCCCCCGTACAGTAAAAGCGTTTCTACCAATGTCGGTCATATCTTCCTTAACTTAATCGACAAACACTTTCCAACACCCCCTAAGTAAACTATTCAATCGAAACACCATCAAATTGAGTTATAGCTGCTTCAAAAATGCCCTATAATAGGAAAATTTAGAGCCTCTATTGTTTTTTTATAAATGTATAGCATCCCTCCCCTAACACCTCAGAAAAAGTATATATCGGCCTAGCAGAAGGTGAATGGAAGAAAAGATGGGCTAACCACAAACACTCATTCACAAATAAAAAGATGAAAAATTCAACCACCCTTTCAAAGTATATATGACATATAAAAGAAAACTTAAAAATAACACCAAAATTAACTTGGTCAATAATTAAACAAGTCCTCGTCTACAGCAACGTAACAAAAAAATGCTTGCTTTGCCTTCATAAAAAACTTTGTATAATATCATACAAAGGTACACAAAAATTATAAGTAAGTGCCGTCACGAAAACAAGTTTTTGCTTGACAACCACGAGTCCAAAGATTGAAAAACCAAACCCAATAATTTGCAAATAGTTATAGTTTTATAATTGTTTTTGAACGCCACGATGTTTATTGAGTATATATTTTAACGAAAAAAACAATGTATTTTTTACCTGATGATTGCTAAACGCATGAAACTTTTAGTAAAAATCATGTGGTTATTTTTAATTAATCTTGTCAAAAAATAAATTGGTGCAGATCTGCAAACAATTATTTTATTTGGAGGAAATCTAAACAATCTTCGAAGATTGTTTAGATGCTTATCCAACACAAACTTGATTAAAATCCATTGCATCACGATGCATCATTGATATCAGCGGTGAATATAAAAAAACAAGGTAATAAACTTTTCAAGCCTTTACCAAAATCTTGGTTAAAATGTCAAACAAACAAGTGTAATTTTGTATTTGGTAAAGCTGGTTGAAAACCAAAAAAAATAATATTGTTGGAAGGCCAGGAACTTTTATATGATGGATACAAATAAGCATTAATCTCTTTCTCGAATCCTTTTCTTTACAATTAAGCCAAGATCAATTATCTAAATTAAATCTTCAATTAAATCCACATTTAACATTATGCATTTGTAAAGTTTGTGAAAAAAAAATGCATCGACCAGTAATATAAAAGATTGTCAGCATTCTTTTCGCAGCCTATGCATTACATTGCTTGTTAAAGGTAAACTAGAATAAGAAGCAAAATGTCCGATATGTCCAACTTACATCATCGTTAATAGCCTTTGCAGTTCTGTACATGTATTGGATATGATAAAACATTCATATATTGCATGCAAACTTTGTGAATTTAAAAAAAAAAAAAACAATTATGAAAGTCATAATTGCCAAAAAGATCATTTAAAGAGCAAGCACAGCTCAACCCTTGATGATTTGTGTCAATAAATTAAGTGATGTCCCTCGAAATATTAAAGCTACAGTTTTACATGTGATTAAGCAAAAACTTGAGCATTCAAAAACAACCACAATAGAAAAAAAATTTAAACTGCGTTTATAACCCCAACTCTCCCCGTCTCCTTGATTTGTCACTACGTCCGTCATAAGTCCGACTGTCATTATATTATAAGTTTAGAGATCTGAAATTAAGAGATATTAAGATTAGCCTAATTTTTAAATTAAGATCAGACAAGATTTATGATACCCTTTTGCGATACTTTTTTAAGTATAAATTTAGTCGCTAAAACACTTGCTACCTTTTTCATATTTATTTAATTTAATTGCACTCATCGATTACTTATAAACTTTTTACAAGTGCAATGTATTACAAACTCTATAGAACATTAAAAAAAATTAATTGTTGACTTAAGAGATACTTTTAAAATGAGAAATTGCATAAAATAAGAAATGGCATTTTCAAAATGTCTGCATTGACAACTAAAAGAAGAGTAAGAACAATTAATGTTAATTCAATAATTAAATTTGCATTTGTTGCCGATATTGAAAAAGCATTTTTAAACATTGCATTATCTGAAAAACATCGTGAAATTTAAAAATTGATATGGTACAAAGTCTTATTTAACTTTAAAAAATGCTAAATTATGCGTTTATCGGTTGTGCAGGGTTTTGTTTAATGTAATTTCAGCTACCTTTTTATTATCAGCTATATTAGTTAAACACACAATTAATTAAATTACATTAAACTACATTAATTAAACACACGTTATGCTTATAATGATTTTAAATTTAGCAAGAAATTACTTCAATCACTTCATGTTGATGATTTAAATATAAGTTTTGGCTCCATTTTTAAAGGACTTCAATTTTATAATATAGCAAAACTATGTATCAAGGAAGAAAACGTTGATCTTTGAATATTTGATTCCTATTTGTAATATTCCTAAATTTATTAACAGCTTTTATGACCCCTTAGGATTAATGACTCCTGTTATTGTGAGATGGAAGATTTAACCCCAGTCAGATATATAGGAATAACCCCAGTAATATGAGATATTATTTTTTTATTTTTTGATCCTTAGACTTTTATATTGTGTTCTAAAGTTAAATATTAAAAAAAAAAAAGTTTGTAATCAAATTAAAAACATAGTTAGAGATTGTTACATCTGTAGAAAATATGTTAGTAAACCTTTCGCGTACTCTAATGCGCCGCATCTATCTTTATCTAGACTTGACAATGATTATGCTATTAAATACGTAGGATTGGTTCAATAATGTTAAAAAATATATATGAAAGTGGCAGAATGTATAAAGCGTCGCTACTTGTTGTAGCACATGTTTTCTTTATTTAGATTTGGTACCCAATTTTACAACGGGTGCTTACATTTGTGGTCTTTGTCGATTTATTGGCCGCTTCGGCGCACTCTTTTAATTCATCAGTGACATCGGTTCAACTTTTACTGTGGAAGGAACTCAGAAGTTTATCAGTTTGAAACAAATTCATTGTGGTTTAAATACTCCTGCAGTTCCTTAGTGGGAAGGGAGATTCGAAAGATTAAAAAAATTACCAAAAGAACTCTTAAGAAAACTCAGATACATCAAGACTTTCTTACGAAGAAATGCTAACATTATTAGTCGAGAATTAATAACAAATAACCGTCCGATCACGTTTGCATATGAATTTCCTGGAGAAAAACCACTAACTCTAAATCAGTTATGGTATAAAATCCTTAAATCGATGGATTCAAAGGATTGATTAATTGTAAATGACAAAAAATAAAGATTTAAGAAATTTTGGGACGTTTAGAGAACAGAATATTTAACTTCATTACGAGAGTTTCATAAAAACATTACACATTAAAATTCTGGTTTTATTGCAAATGTTAGCAAAGTTGTGCTCATTGATAATCTAAAAAATTCTCGCTTAGTCTGGAGAATGGGAATAGTTCAAAGTTTGATATCATTAATTGATGGATAAGTACGAGCAGCAGAAGTTCGAGTTATAACTGGTTACAAACCTTTAATTATTAAAAGAACATTAAATAAATTTTACCTGCTGCAAAATCATTAGAAACATTTAAAACAATTAATTAACATTACATTTGTAGATGAATGAAACAATCCCTTATTAAACAATTTAATAGCGCCGGGTTCAGTGTTGCGTTAGTTCGCTAAAGCAGCAGCAAGTTTAGCTTCTTGCACATGGCTGCGAAATTATACTATTTAAAAAAATGCAGCATGCGCTGAATTCTCTTAATGTCTTGCAACGCATCTGTTGTAAATCTAGCATCTGATAATCTAATGTTTTTTTAGATATTAGGGTGGATTATATATCTTAAAATATAAGAGAAGTAATAATCGAATTGTAGTTTTAATTTAGAGATTATAACTGCCCCACAGAATTTGTCTATTTAGGATGGCAGGCAATAAGAAGTCTGAAACAGTAGTGTGGAAATGTTATTTAGATTGTAAATCCAGATGTAATCAACATAGATCACATACAGAGGAGAACGAGAATGGCTATAGCTGGTGCTGCAGTCATTGCAGTACTTTACGCTCTGAGGTAATAATGTTAAAAAGATTTTACAGTACATGGAGAAAACAAAAATAAAGTCGACGCTTCTTATTGTGTAGCCAAAAACAAAGCTTAGTCGAATATTATTGCCAATCTCACTTTGTTTATCGTAAACACGATATTCACAAGGATTGCATTAAATCGAATAATTTGACCCTCCATCTTCTGCTGTGGTATTACTCCTTATTAAATGTAGTAAATTTTGGTATACCAAACATATAATCAAATACAAAAATGTATTTGACCCCAACCATGTACATCACTGACCACTACAATACCATTGAGAGTAGCATAAATAGGGGGTTCCAGCCCATTTTTTTTCAACCATATCCCTAACTATAAACTCATATCATATTTCAACTAGAAACTTGCCTATATTCTCATAAGTCATTTCAATGATTTCAACTATTGTCTATAATTTCTGAGGTAAAATAATATAATATAAAGATAGTGGTAGTATAACAACCATAATATATTAATATATTATGGTTGCAAACTCTCTTACAAACTCTGAGCTATTTTTTGCAATTTAAATCAATTTTTTTAATTTATCAATTCTTTATTATCTACCCATGAGTTGAACGAATCAGGAATCCCATACCACTTTACTAATGCTTTGTTTTTAAGTTTTCGAATATTTTTTTCAATCCTAAATATGTTTTGATCAGTTTTTTGCATTTCTTGTTCATAAATAGTACCTTCTATTTCTTCATCATTATCGTCAGTTATTTTATACGTTGGTGGATCTGTGAACTGAATCTGTGACACTGTAAAAACTTCTTCAGCCCATCTTGGTGTGTATCCTTTTTCAAACGTTCCTATCTTTTTAGTTATCCTAACTCTATCACCAATTGAAAACTTTGGTTTTACATACTCTGATCGTACATTTCCATTTAGATTTAATCAAACAATATTTTCATTATTTTTATCGCTAGCTTCAACTGGTGTCATTTTATTTAAAGAATGCTTTGTGTTGTTGTATTTATTTACCATTTTATCTGAAACGTCAATTTATTTTTTAGTAGAATTAGCTGAAAAGTACTTAAACATTTTATCTTTCATTGTTCTATTCCAACGTTCAACTACGAAACTTTTTTCTTCATTTTCAGTTGAATATAACTCAACACCAAGAGCTTTAACATGCTTATTATAAACTTCTAAGCCTTTATCTACCCATATTTTTTGACACTTTCTTTCTTTAGATCCTTCGGATCCATGGAAAGAATTTTAAAGATTATATTTAAAGCATTAGCAACATCAACTCCAGTTTTACTTTTCAATAGAACAATCCATCCATACTTCGAAAAAACATCTATCACCATTGATAAGTATTTTATACCGTCATTGAATTTGATAAAAGATTTCATATTAACTAAATCAGCAGTCCATACTTCATCGATTCCATTTACAATAACTTTTCTTTTTCTGAAATGTTTTACAATGGGTCTATGAAGTTCGTTTGCAAGTTTGTCAGTCCATTTCAGACCTATATGAATTAGATCCTTTGGATCCATAATATTTACTTCTTTATCCTCTTCTTTTTTACTGATTGCTTGTAGTTTTTTTGAGTACTTTTTGTTTCAACACCCAATTCATATGGGTCTGAAAGACCTAACCCAAACTTTGCTTTAGATGATATAATAGGTTTTATAATACCTCGTTCAATTCTTTCACGTACTGTTGGATTTTTTATAGAACCCATTTCTTCGATCATAATTTTATCAGCTAAATTTTTTTTTGCGGTATCATCGAAGTATTTATAAGCAAGATCGTGATGGTAAGCTGCATTATCAACTCTATCTATAGGTTTGTTCCATTCTTTATATGCGTCAGTAGAAGTTATTCGTTCATCTAAATTAGTACCAGGACCTGCAAAGTTCATTCCAGGTAAATGCATTTCACCTGGAAACTTTGAGCATGGTAGTTTTATTTTACTTGTCGCTGAATTAATCGAACTCACTAAATCTCCTCCTGTTTTTGATGATACAAATTGAACTTTTGTTTTTCCGGCAAATAGCGCAAGTTCCGCGTTGCATATTTCTATTGTTTTTACTCACAACATTTTGCAAGTTTAGTGTATTTGTTTTGTTTCTACATTTAACGCAGTACATTTCTATATATATAGAAATTTTTGTATGTAAAAAATGAAAATCTTATATTTATAAAAATGTATGAAATGGTAAATTTATCATGGCATGCGAATAAAAATAAGAGAAATAATAATAAGTTGTTCCCTAAAAGTATAAGAGGACTTATTGTTGGAAAGTCTAATTGTGGAAAAACTACTTCATTATTGAATTTACTTTTGAGACCTGGTTGATTAGACTATAATAATTTACAAGTTTTTGTAAAAATTTTTTTCCAAACAGAATACAAAATATTAAAAAAATCTTTTAAAAACAAATTTCCAAAAGAAATTATTCTTGAACTATTTAAGCTAGAAGACCAAATAGAAAAATTAAATGCAAACCCTGAGCTTATAATTGAAGACATTTCAAAAAATTTAAATGAGAAAACAGATATGGAGTGTAAGTTTTATGAAACAGCTGAAGATGTACCAGATCCTGAAGATCTTGATATTAACAAGAATAATTTAATGATATTTGATGATATACAATTAACAAATGAAAATAAGTGTGAAAAATATTATACAAGAGGAAGACATAGCAATGTAGATTGTTTCTATCTTGCACAAAGTTATTTTAAGTTACCTAGGCAAGGTATAAGAGAAAATGCAAACTTCATATGTTTATTTCCACAAGATTCAAAGAGTTTAAGTCATATTTATAATGATCATGTTTCAATTGATATGTCAAAAGGTGAGTTTAAAAGATTTTGTAAGATTGCTTGGTCAGAACCTCATGGATTTGTTATTATAGATTTATCTTCAAAAAAAGATTATGGAAAATATAGAAGCGGATTAAATTGTTTTTATATACCAACTTGTTGAAACAAAAAAAAAAGAATTTAAAAATATATTAAAAAAATATTATCTTCTATATAAAAAATAAAAAATGCGAGACATATTTTGTTTTTGTTATGCAATCCCAAATTTTCCCATGGAAAGACTCATTTGCATTTTGCGTTTTACCATGCAGACATTTTTTAAGCTCATCTTCTTTTGTGAGCTCTTCAAACACAGGTCTGATCTTGTATACAACCTCTAAAGGTAGACCAGGTGCTGGCTTGTAGTTGTTAGTGCTAATTGCTTTGTCTCTGTTAAATTTACACCAGCTACTTACACCTGTTGGACAATGTGGATAGTGCCAATTATTTTCTTTTGATGATGCAACGTGAAAAAGGGTAGCAATCGCTGCTGATTTCATGGCATCTAAACTACCAGTATTCTATCTAATTGCCACACCAAAGAAGTTTTGCAGTCGATCAATTTTTACATCTGTCAATCTACCACGACCGCCCAGTCCCCTAACTTTTTTTTAATATTTAATATTAGGATAAACATCCTTGACACTTTTGTAACTTTTGCTACCTCCATCACCTAAAAAATTAATGTACTGCAACTTATGTTTTTTAATTTGGCTCCTCCACATTTCATTCCACCTGCAGAACCAACAAAATTCATTTTACAAATGTGGGAATTTCTCCACTCAGCATAAGCAGTAGGATCTTTTTTAGAAAGTTTTTGATTTAAGGAGCACCCTCTGCATATTCGACTCATCACCTCAACATCTAAAATTTTTCCACTGTCTATTGAAAGTGCTACAAATACACCATTCAATGATGAAAATCCCCTACGCTGCCATGTGCCATCACATGATACACCAACATCAAGAATCTCATTAATGTCTTGACACTGTAGTCTTATATCAGATACAGCATAAGTCAGTGTTTCCTGTGCAACTTTCTCAGTAATATTAGTAATTTTTAAAACAAGTTTGTCATTTGGCGTCATTGGTTTTGGCATGTTCATGAGGGTTATAAACCGTTCAATTCCAGAATGTCCTAATCCAAGAGTCCTCATTGTATATACTGTTGATTGTTTAATCTAATTAACCTAGAAGTGTAAAAGTCATTTTGATATTTACACTTTAAACAAATAATAGAAAGTTCACATGCAAGTCCTTGCTTTTTGCTTTTGTTTTCAATGATTGCTAAAGTCGTTTGGAAACAAGTTGGACAGCTCAAAACGCTAATAACATCAGACAAAATCGAATAATCAATAATTCTATATTCTGTCAGAACTTTGTTTTTAGTATTGGTATATTTTTTTGATGTTGAGCTAATGACTGCCTCAACTTTGCGAAGAGAAGAGCTTGGCGTATCGAAGATATCAGTTTGACTATTTACAGGTAACTCGATATTTACATTTAAAGATGGAAAATTTACATTATTTACACTCACACTGCTACGTAAAACTTTTCTATGAAAAATCTTCTTTCTTTAGCCTGCTCGCTTAGCTCTTACTTAAATTCAATCAGCTTTAACCATGTTTGAAAACTAAAAAGTATACAATTTCTGGCAAGAAAATGCGACAAAAAATGAGCTACAAATCAACAAAAACGAACTTAGTCTTGATATACCAAAAATAAATTGTTAACAAGTCTAACAAGAAGTCAAAAATGCTTTTAACTTGTGAAATCAATACGTTGTTTTGGTTTACAAGTGATTTTTTTAGGGTTATCAAATTTTTTCTTTTTTGTACCTAATTCTCAAAAACAAAAAGTTTTGGTATTTATAAATATTTTTAGGTAAAACCATTGTGATTTCTGAAACCCCCATATATTTAATTATCTAAATCAGTTTTTTTTTTTTTTTTGATTTGTTTTTAATTTATGAAAAAAATATATATAGTAAATATATATAGTAAAAATGCTAATTGTTCATAATAAGAGATATATAAAGAAACATGCTATTGGAGGAAGTGGTATATACGAAAGTATAAGAGATTGATTTAAACGAATAAAAGCGTCAATTGTAACAAGAGTATCATCAGCTATGTTGAAGAAGATGGCTGCTACTGTTTGAGGAAAAACTGCAATAACTGCTGCTAAATCAGCAGGAAAAGAACTTTCAAAAACTAGCGATAGAAGCTGCTAGAAATGCAACAGTTGAAAAAGGGAAATAATTGATAAAGCATCTTCAAAAATAGTTTCACAACCTGTTATTAATAAAAAAAATTGAAAAAATAATTTCAAATTCGGCTGCATCTAATGATCTCATTAATAATGCAGATGAGATAACAACAAATATAAATAAATTAATGATGGGTTCTGCAATAAGATGAGCAAAAAAAGTATCAAATGAAAATGCTATAAGAATAGAAGATCTAGTTAAAAAAGGACGCGGTCTTTGACTTGTGTAGATTTAACTTGCGTAGGACTTGAATGAGCCACGCGTAGCTAGATTACATTTACGCTTAGATTTCACAAGTGAAATCAAGGAGCTATGGCGTAGCTAGATTACATTTACGCGTAGACTTGCTGAATTTTTTATATATTTTTTTAAGAATTGTCAATAAAAAAATTTTTTTAATATTGCATATAAAAAAATAAAATGACAACTTCCGAGGTATTAAATTTTACAGAAATGCTAATTGTAGATAATGCAATTGAAAGATTTGAATTCCATGAATATGAACCAGCAAATGGTACAAATCTAAGTTATGGACAAATAAGAATCATCATTGAGCAACAAGATTTGTTCACATTTCCATCTTAGGCTTTTCTCTTATTTGAAGGACAACTTGTTAAAGCTGATGGAACAGCTTATGCTAATACAGATGCAGTGGCGCTTACAAATAATGGTATTATGCATTTATTTAGACAAATAACATACGAATTATCAAACCAAGATATAGGAAACTGATTTTTATCCAGGTCAAGCAACTACAATGTTAGGAATGCTTAAATACCCAAATGAATTTCAAGCAGCGTAAGGATTAAATCAATTGTGGTATAAAGATAATACAACAACAGCAGTACTTGCTGATAACCCAGGGTTTTTAATAAGACAATCATACTTAATTCAGAAACCAACTACAAAAAAAACATTTTCATTTTGCGTACCTTTAAAGCACATTTTTGGATTCTGTGATGATTATGACAAATTTATTTATGGCCTTAAACATATAATAACTCTTGTAAGACAAAGTGATAATGACGCAATTTTTAAGCTTGCTGCTGCAGATTTAGGAAAAGTTAATCTTAATAAATTATCATTGTTTATGCCACATGTGATACCAGCAGATGCAAAAAGGTTTAAACTTTAGAAGCAAATCGAATCAAAAGTGACAATTCCAGTAAGTTTTCGAACGCGTCAGTGTATATCTGTTCCACAAGCTTCTACATTTTCTTGGAGATTGAGCGTAAAGACATCTCCTGAAAATCCAAGATACCTTATTGTTGGATTTCAAACAAATAAGAAGTCGGACCAAAATGCTAATCCTTCAATATTTGATCATTGATTTAATCAAGACAGATATCTTGCTGTTGATTATAATTTATCATTCCCAAATCAGCAATTTTTAAGAGCTTATAGAGGAGCAGCTGTGTTTAATAAACAATTTCATGGAATGAATGAATTGATCACACACAGCAATATAACTCTTTCTGACTATAAAGATTTATACCCAATCTTTGTTTTTGATGTTAGTAAACAATCAGAAAGAATAAAATCATCAACAATAGATGCACAAATTAAAGCAACATTTAATACTACTGTTCAAGCAGGAACTGATCCATATGCTGTTGTAATATCTGATAGAATGTTACAATTTCAATCATACGGGAATAAAATGAATGTTTATTATTAATTTTTTGTAAATAAAATTTTTCTGAAAATTAATTAAACTTTTTTCTTTATATAATAAAAATGTATTATACAAGAGAAAACTTGCAGAAGTTGTTAAAAGAAAATAACATTTCACAAACATCTAAAAGTTATGTCACATTGTTAATGATTGCGGTAGATGATGGGTTGATAGATAGAGAATCAATAATGCAAAAAGCAACAGAAACAACTGATGAGAAAAGACTAGCTGGAAGACCTAGTATACATCCAGTAAAAGAAGTAAATGAGAAAAAGTCAGTTGGAAGACCTAGAATACATCCAGTAAAAGAAGAGCAAAAAGAAATAGATCCAAAATATGAAAGATTAAGAACTAAAAAAAACCAGTCACTATTAAATTAACAAACATAGAAACAGGAGAAGAAACAGTATATAAATCCTTATATAGCGCTATGCGTGGAACTGGGCATGGATATAGATATCTTGAATTGCGTGATGGGAAGATTGATAATGGTTATAAGATTGAAATATAATATTCTAAAAAATTTAAAAAAAAAATCTTGATATATAAAAAATGGGACATATTAATTTATTTGTAAATCCAAATGGAATTGAAATATTAAAAGAAAATTTAGATAAAGTTAATTGGTTGCAATTATCTGAAAATCCAAATGCGATTAAAATTTAAAAAAATAATTTAGATAAAGTATATTGGTCACATTTATCTAGAAATCCAAATGCTATTGAAATATTAAATGATAATTTAGATAAAGAAGATTGGTATGCTTTATCTTCAAATCCAAATGCGATTGAATTATTAAAAATTATTTAGATAAAGTAGATTGGTATTGGTTATCATATAATCCAAATGCGATTAAAATGTTAAAAAATAATTTAAATAAAGTAGATTGGACAGAGTTATCTAGAAATCCAAATGCTATTGAAATATTAAAAAATAATTTAGATAAAGTAGATTGGTATGCTTTATCTTCAAATCCAAATGCGATTGAAATATTAAAAAATAATTTAGATAAAGTAGATTGGTTAACTTTATCTTTAAATCCTAATGCGATTGAATTATTAAAAAATAGTTTAGATAAAGTAGATTGGTTTATGTTATCTAAAAATCCAAATTCGATTAAATTGTTATCTTACATATATAAAAATTCTGAAAAATTTAAAAAATAAAATCTTGTCATATAAAAAATGGATATTGAGTATCTTCTAGATGAGACTGTTCCAGTTATAACATCTTCAGAAATTTTAGCTCCGTCACCTTTTATATATAGAACATTGACAATTACAAAAGAGCAGGAAATTGCAAAATATGGAATTGCTACTTACTATTGTAGAATTCTAGGATGAGGATTTCATATGAAAATTTACAAGAAAAAATATTTTGAAAAATCATTTAAAGAAAGTGAAAATTAAAAAAAAATATCTTGCTATATATGAATGGAAAATAAAACGGTAAAAGAATTAAAACAAATCGTAAAAGAGCGAAAAATTAAATATTATTATAGAATGAGAAAAGATGATCTCATAAGAGCATTATATCAACAAGCAGGATCGGGTTGGAGAATTGTTTCTGTTGAAAAGATGGATATAAATATTATTGAGTATAATCCTTTTAAAGCTAAATCATACATTCCACTTGATAACAGATAAGCAAATAAAAATGCAGTAATTAATATAAAAAATGAAGATAACCAATGTTTTAAGTGGTGTATTGCAAGAGCATTAAATCCAACAAATAATAATCCTCAAAGAGTAGATAAAGAGCTTAAAAATCAAGCAGAAAATATAAACTGGGATAAAATAGAATTTCCAGTATCATTAAACCAAATCACACAATTTGAGAAGAACAATCAAGATATCAGTGTCAATGTATATGGTTATGAAAACTCAGAAGTTCATATATTGCATGTATCAAAGAAGAATGATCGCAAACATTTAATAGATTTACTATTAATCTCAAATGGTAAAACCAATCATTACTGTTTAATAAAAAATTTAAGCATATTATTTTCATCACAAACATCTAATAAACATTGCAAAAAACACTATTGTAGAAATTGTTTGTTAGGATTTAATTCAGAAGAATTTTTATCTAATCATAAATCGTATTGCAAAACACATGATTCAGTATGTATCGAACTTCCACCACCAAATTCAACAATGAAATTTACTAATCACAATAAATCAATGAGAGTTCCGTTTGTAGTATATGCTGACTTTGAAAGTTTTATCAAACAAATTGACACTTATGAACCAAATCTGAATGAATCTTATACTAAACAATATCAGAAACATATTCCAAGGTCATTCTGTTATTATATTAAATGTTTTGATGAAAGTTTTTATCAAAGCAGTCCAGACACATTTACAGCAAGTAGTGAAACAGATGATGTTGCACAACTTTTTTGTTGATAGTTTACAAAAAGATATCATAAAAATTTGTAATATGATTAAATTTCCAAAAAAGATGATATTTACTACTGAAAACAAGCATGATTTTAATGCAGCAACAGAATGTCACATTTGTGGAGAAAATCTTGGAAAAGATAAAGTACGTGACCATTGTCATATTACTGGAAAATATAGAGGTGCTGCTCATCAAAATTGTAATTTAAATTTTAAAATTCCAAAATTCTTTCCAGTACTATTTCACAATTTATCTGGCTATGGCTCTCACTTATTTGTAAAGAAATTATAAAGAGGAAAATTGAGTTGTATACCAAACAATGAAGAAAGGTATATTAGCTTTTCTAGAGAAATTAAAGTTGATGAGTATATTAAAGAAGGTAAGAAATTTGAAGTTAAACAAGAACTTCGTTTCTTAGATAGTTCTTAGATTTATGCCTTCTAGTTTAGATGCTTTTCAAAGAATTTAGCAAAAGATCATTCCAAAAATATCGGAAAATTATATTCAATGAAAAAATTAGATTTGTTGCTAAGAAAAGGTGTATACCCATATGATTGGGTTGATTCTATTAATAGATTTAATGAGACACAATTACCACCAAAAGAATCATTCTTTTCAAAATTAAACGATGAAGGTATAAGTGATAATGATCACTCACATGCACAAAATGTATGGAATGAGTTTAATTGCAAAACATTTAGAGATTTTCATGACTTGTACAATGTTTCAGATGTCCTTTAACTAGCTGAAGTCTTAAAAACTTTAGAGATGTTTGTATGAATTGTTATAAATTAGATCCTGCTTGGTATTATATATCACCAGGATTAGCTTGGGATGCAGCATTGAAGAAAACAAAAATAAAATTAGAATTGCTAAGTGTTTACGATATGATACTAATTATAAAGAAAGGTATAAGAGGTGGAATTCGTATGATATTAAATAAGTTAGGAACTTCTAATAATAAGTACATGGGTGATGAGTATGATCAAAGCAAACCATCAACATTCATACAATATTTAGATGCTAATAATTTATATGGATGGGCAATCAGTAAACCACTTCCAACACATGGTTTTAAATGAATGGACAAAAATGAAATAGAAAACTGGAAATCAATTCCATGTATACTAGAGGTAGATTTAGATTACCCTGAATATCTATATGATGAACATAACGATTATCCACTTGCACCAGAAAGGATAAATATTGATAAAGTTGAAAAATTAGTCCCCAACTTGAATAATAAGAAAAAGTATATAGTACATTATGAAAATCTAAAACTATATTAAAGATTAGGATTAAAGGTTACTAAAATTCATAAAGGCATAAAATTTGAAGAAAGAGCATGGCTAAATGAGAACATTGAACTAAATACAAACCTTAGAACTAAAGCAACGAATAATTTTGAAAATAACTTTTTTAAACTCATGAACAATTCAGTATTTGGAAAAGCAATGGAGAATGTTGAAAACAGAGTTGATATTAGATTAGTAACAGACAGAAATGAACCTATTAAATTAGCATCAAAACCGAACTTTGAAAGTAGAACAGTATTTGATGAAAACTTAATTGCAATACATATGAAAAGAACAAAATTAAAATATGCTATACTAATTTACTTAGGAATGTGTATATTAGATTTGAGCAAATCTCTAATGTATGAATTTCATTATGATTACATAAAGAAAAAGTATGCTGATCGAGCAAAACTATTATTCACAGAAACAGATTCTTTAGCATACGAAATTAAAACAGAAGACTTTTATTCCGATATTTCTAAAGATATTGAAAGCAAGTTTGATACAAGTGAGTTTAACCCAAAGCACCCAGCAATTAATAATCTTGATTTTAAAGTTGGTCTTAATAAGAAAGTAATAGGAATGTTTAAAGATGAGACTGGATGAGCACAAATTGAAGAATTTGTAGGACTCAGATCAAAGTTGTATTTTTACAAAGTGCACGGAAAATATAACAAAAATATAAAGGAGTAAATTAATTAAATGTTGTTAAAAAGTATATAACACATGAAGATTACAAAGATTGTTTATTAAATAAAAGAGAATGTAATAAGATCATATTCACATGAAATTTACACAGAAGAGGTCAATTAAATAGCATTAAGGGCAGAAGACGATAAAAGAGTTTTTTTAGAAGATGGTATACACACATTATTATATGGACACTACAAACTAAAAGTAAATAATTTATAGGTCAATTAGGCAAAGAGGTCAAAGAGCCCAAATAGGTTAAAGAACCCAAAAATATAAATATCTATAAATAAAAATGGAAAATAACAATTATAAACTTATCAATGTTGAAGGAATTATTCTACGAAATGAACCTTTAACAAATTTTCAATTGTTAGAAGCAGCAAAAAAACCAAAAATAAAACATTTTAGAGGTGTATTTGTAAGAGATGAATTACCCAAAAATACACAAAGAAAAGAATATGGAATATTAAATACAGGAGATTCAAGAACGCAGGGATTTCACTGGATTTGCTGGTAGTTTTGACTCTTATTCACAACCCCCATCTGTTGAAGTTGTTAATTATTTAAAAGACTCTGTTTATTATAATTGTGATAGAGTTCAGTTTGGAAATACTTCATTCTGTGGACATTTGTGTCTCTATGTTTTAAAAAAACTAGATGAAGGATATGATTTTCAGAATATTATTAATAATCTATGGTAATCTTTTTTTAAATATATAGTAACTTTTTAAAAATATAGTTAAAAAATTTTTTTTCTTTATATAAAATGCCTGTTGATAAATTCGGACGCAATAATACTTCATCTGTAGCTGTAGATGGTTTAACAATATCTCAAGCTACTAACTTGTTCATTACGAGAGATGGACAAAATAATGCAACTAGTAATATTAATATGAATTCTAACAAATTAATAAATGAAGCAGAACCTACTAACTCACATGATGCTGCTACAAAGTATTATGATGACACAATAATACCTAATCCTAGCAGTTTAGAAATAGTACCAAATTCAAGTTTAACATGCATGGGAGGAAAATCCCAGGAACTAAATACAAGTACTGATGGAACAGCAATTTTTATTCAAAATAGTGGTCCTGGTATTCTCAGAAAACTATGGTTAGAATTTAAAGGAACAAATCCTAATGAAAGTGTATCAAGTAACGTATTTATTAGGATATATGCAGATAATAAGCTTTGCATAGGAAGTATTGGAATAAATACTATAGGTTTAGCTTGCGATTTATTATTCGCTCCACTTGGTGGACCATTTTATACTAACTCTTTACAAAGTTGTAGTGTACATTCTAATATTGAATTAGGAGGATACTTTACACTTGATTTACCATTTAAAACTAATTTTAAAATTGAATTATACAATAAAACTGGAAATCCACTTACATATTGGTTATAAGCAAATACTTCATTATTTCCCCCATTTATTTCAGATCTTAAACTATACTCATCCATATTTAGATATTTGAACACAACTTATGGTAATGAATATATATTATTGAACACTGCAGGTAATAGAAATGGTGTTTATTTAAAATATATTAGAATGCATATTATCGGTAAAATGGAAGTTGGTGGGAATCAAGAGTACGCATGTATGACGCAATCAATTCTCCTGTAAACAATAACTCAGTTATTCAACCTTGGACACCCTATAACTATAGTAAATATACAATATTTCCTGGATATGACAATAATAGCAGATGTATATACTGCTCACCTGGTTTAATATATTTTTATCTTTATTCGCAGAATAGCTCTCATATTACCTCATTTGCTAATAAATCATCTGGACTATTGTATTAATCAAAACCAAAAACTGATTCTACAACTATTATCTCTTTTTACAGAAATTTTGGTAAAAATGACTCCATGCCTAGCGTTACTAATGGTAGAAGATTAGTAGTAACAATAAACTCTGGTGATGAGCAAGTTGTGAAATCTGGAAGTTTTTCTGTTTTGAAAGGAGTAATTTACTATTACGCTTGAGCTAGATTTCATTTACGCGCAAGACCTCAATGAGATTTTAGTTATGAAAATATAGCTTGAAAAATTGATTTAAAATTACAAAAATAGCTCAGAGTTTGTAAGAGAGTTTGTAACCATAATATATTAATATGTTATGGTTGTTATACTACCACTATCTTTATATTATTTTATTTTATCTCAGAAATTATAGACAATAGTTAAAATGATTGAAATGACTTATGAGAATATAAATAAGTTTATAGTTGAAATATGATATGAGTTTATAGTTAGGGATATGGTTGAAAAAAAAATGTGCTGGAACGCCCTTTTTATACTTCTATTGACCACTCTTACACCACTGATCGCTCTTACATCACTTTTATATCTTTAAAATCTTATTTAATAAAATTATTTAAATTTTACCAAAAAACAAGGGTATTGTTGGTTTAAAAGATATTGTTTAAAACATTATTGTTGAGAGTGTCAAGCTTGTTTTAAGTTTTATTATTTAAAAATCTTTTTGAATTGCGTATTATTTGTTTTATTGTTGTATTATTATATTATTTGACTCAATATAAAGATTATTTTTTAATCTCATTATTTTTTTTAAAAGACATGTAAAAATATTACACGACAAAATTACTGCAAATGTTAAATGACAAAATATACTAGTTTCAACATGGCTGCAAGTTAGATTTTAAATTTTAAAAGTGAGTCACGTAAGCTATCTTTTTTCTTATTTAAGACTTTTTTTATTAGAATTTATAAAACTAATATTTATAGCTGTATTTATTTTCAATTAAAAACTAGAAAATATGACCTTTTTAAAAAAATCAAGTTATTGATAACAATGAATACACGAAATTATTTATACTAATAAAAATTTAAGAATCCTGAGACAACAAATACAAGTATATCTTCTCAAGAGTCGGTAACAGTATTTTTAAACATGTTAAAACGCAAACCTTTAAAAATCACTTATGCCACTTTCATAATAAACTACTAATATATATATATATATATATATATATATATATATATATATATATATATATATATATATATATATATATATATATATATATATATATATTATAAATAAAACTAAATATTTATATATATATTATAAATAAAACTAAATATTTTTTACAAAACTATAAGTTTCATGCTAAATACAATCATCAAGTAAAAAATATAATTTTTTCTTGTGGAAAAATACAAGAGAAAAATGGGTTAGAAAAATCTAATCTTTTGGTTTGTGGTTATCCAGGAAAAATTTGTTCTCATGGGGACATCTTGATATTAGTTAGTTTTTTTTGATTTAATAGTTCTTTAAGATTTTTATCGAATAAAGTTATTATTTTTTTGTATAAGCATAATAGGCATGTTTTACTTATGTTATTGTTGGTGGGAGTGCTTTTTATAATAGACCATGTTAAATTAGGCGTTGTTTTTTACTTATCCTATGTATCCCATATGTATTTTGAATGCGCGGTTGTGTTTTTAAGATTTTTCTTTTTGAAAGATTGCTTGTGGCTCGCTAATTTAATTTTCCACACGCCCTCTGTTGAACCTATATATGTTTTCTCGGGTGCGTTTAAGAATGACGCAATCTCCGTACATAGGGCGGAGTTTAGTTTAGTTTACAATTGGAAGCTAAAGTGGCAGTTAGGTTTATCAAAATAATTTTATTTTTGTGATATTTTATAATTTTGGCAATGTTGCTTTTGCAGCTGAAGCTGACTTTTAATGTGTTGCGGTTAAACAGTTTGAGAAGCGGAGTTGGTTTTTGAAAGGGTTTGTCAATTAGTTGTAAGCAAGTTTTGCCTATATTTGTCAGAACGCTTTTACTTTATGGTGGTTTAAGGTGGTTCCCATACTCTTAACAAAATTTCAAAGAAAACTAGTTATTTTAAGTGGTTTTTTTAGTTAACTTATATAAATCAATAAACGATTTCCTTTAAAATAAAAAATAAAGATATGTATATATTTTTGTCTCATTTATTCATACTTTTATGCTTAAAAAGACGAAATTTAGATCTGCGATTAGGCAAGAAAGACTTACTTTTTGAACCTTTAATTTCAGGCTATCATTATTAGGTAGTTACACTGGAGTTAAAGCGGATTTAGAAATTTCCGACTTGTTTTACAAAAATTATTATAAAAAATGTAAAAAAAATTGTAAAAAAAAATCAAAATTTCAATAGGAATGTATACAAAAAAAGCTATTAAATCTACATTTTTAAAAATTTTGCCTCGGTTCTGCCTCAACTCTTTCAAAATACCACTACAATTATACCCGGAAAATTTCAAATCATTTGGACTATCAGATCGAAAGATATTTAAAATATAAAATGAAAATAACTAAAAAAAGAAAATAGGTTAAAACTAAAAAAAAAAGAAAAAAATGAAATAAAACAATTAATAAGCCCCAGCTGCATAGGCTGGTATAGTTTCACTTTGTTTTTCTTCATCCACAAAATCTTTCCTAATGGCTCTTGGTTTCTTTCTTCTCTCAGTTTCTTTCTTCTCTCATTTTCTTTTTAGTGCACTTTTTATTAATTAATGTTATCCTTTGATTGTCCATTTTTGTAGCTTTATTAATTAAAAAATTTTTTTTTGGAATGTCTGCAGTGTGTTGGTTACCACAGAACTTTCTTTTTGTTTTAAAAGAGTTGATCTAGACATAGTTTAATTAATTTCCTCTAAAATTAAAGACCGTTGATTTATTTTTATTTGGAATATATAACAACAATAGCAATAAACAAATGAGAATCACTTGGCAAATGTAAAGACTGCAAATTAAACAACTCTAATTTCACGTGGCAAAAAATGTTATTTTAAAGTATGTACTTTAAATAAATATTATCTTGCTTTTTTAGCTCCAATAACACTTTTTCCAACTTGATAATTATTTCAATATTAAGGAGTCGTTGCTATGTTGTTGCTAAGGGCGTAATCTTTATAGGGTTGCATAAAAATGAATTTTAGTCAACATACTCAATATTTTTATAAATTCCAAATATATATGAATTTATCATTAAATTTTGCATAACACATAGCCAAAAAAAATTTTTGGGTTTTCGACTAAAAATAAGGGTATGAACCACTTTAAACCAGATTATATATATTTTTTCTTTTACGTTTGGGGGCTACTTTGGCATTGTTTTTAGGGCTGTATTTAAAGTTGAAATCTCTAATAACATTTCTTTTCAGGGCATCGTCGTATTCTGCCTTTGACGGGTTAAATATATTTTCGTCAGAAGAATTTTGAGATAACCTATTGTTGATAGCAATTGGAATTTGTTTAACAATTTACATTGTGTAACAAATTTCAATTTTGTACTGGGTATGGATTTAAAATAAGTTGCTATTTGAGTCTCTACGAGTCTTTTTCCAAATTAAAAGTTACGTCTAAGAAGTTGGCAATTTATAGGTTTGTCCTTATTTCTATTTGGAAGCCAATTTTTTTTTAAATTTCCATTATATTTTTTCGGATTCTATCTATCTGTGTGGCAGATTTTTTACGCATCTTTATCAGTCCGTTGGTAATGGTTTTCAATAATAAACCTACCAACTAGTAAACCTTGGCTCCATCAAAGCAGCTCATTGTGACGTCGTAGCATTTGTCAGGCTTTTTTTCGAAGTTTCATTGTTGAAAAATAACATGGACTTTCTTTAATGATTGATCGTTATGATTTCTTCTTCGCTAATTATCATATAATGTTTCGGGAAAGTTAAAGCGTTTTTCAGTATAGTAGGTGTAAAGGAGAGGTAGAAGTCAGTGATGTCAAGTTGAATAAAAGTGCAGCATTTCTATTTTTTTTTATATTTTCGAACCATTTGATAACTTTAGGGATATTTTTCCACTGATTTAATTTTAATATTTTTTTGTATTGTAATATGTAATTTTTTTAATATAAATATGTTGATAAGTATGAAATTAAACAAACTATCTTCTAAAGAATAAATATCTACTAATTAGTATTTTCTGAGAATTGTTTTAAATATCAAATTAATATAATCTAACATGAACTTTATTAAAAATAAATTGATTGATTTTTTATGTTTTGTACCAAATAAGTTTTACTTAAACAATTTTATAAACATAATATAAATTACAACATTAAAAGCATTAAAATATTAAACATAATATAAATTACTAAAACATTTTGAATAAACAACAATTTTGATAATTGATGTCATGTTGTTGTTGATGTCATGAGTTGATGTCATGTTGTTGGTTGTTGTTGTTGGTTCTGACAAGTCGGTTGAAGTAGTTGAACTTTAAACTTCAATAATTGTTGTTCCCAAGGTTGCTTAAATTTCTTGATTTTAATAACTTACGATATAAAAATTTTATCGTCGATTATTTTGCGATTTTAAACTGAAAAAACATAGCTTTTGACACGTACTTAAAAAAAAAAAAGATCTAGAAAATATTTCAACTGCATCAGCACCTTCCATAGCTCCTGAAGATTTTAAATGATTCAGATGACATTTATGATTAGGTTTCCAACAGTTATACATAGGATGATTCACTTTATTTTCCAAAGTTTGTCATCCTATGCAATATTTACTACGCACTGCATAGTCAATACAACTTCCTTCGCCTATAGCTGTTACTACTTATATAAATAACTCTTTTTGCCACGTGCTATCAATAGAAACTTCCATCAAAGCTTTTCCAGTAGATTTTTTATTTGGTAAAATATTTAAATTTTACTTACAGCATTCTTCATAGATTGTAATGCAGGTGAATGATAAGCCATTGGTAAGATATTGGTAATGGTAAGATATTGTTTTCATTGCAATATTTAATGCATTTTTGTCATAAATGACAAACTTATTATACGAGGAAAATCTTTTATAGCCTCATCGCCCTTCAATAATAAAAAAATCGAAATGATATTCTGTCGTCCTAATCATTTGTATTTTCACAAGACGTACAGTTGAATAAATCCACACAAGTCAATTCAAGGATTGACAAAGACAAACCCGTGTTTAACATTTTGATTTTTTACACGCACAGGAAATTCTTTTGATCCAGTTTTTTGTTTGGTACTTAACCGTTTGTTACGTTATAGATTACATCTTTAAAAAGAGAGCTTATTTTGATAATTCCTCTCTCACTAACTCTAGTACAAAGTAGAACTTTCAAAAAGTTGATGTAGAATAGGTTGAATTTCAGTCGTAACTCTTAGCAATTTGTCTACATTAGGAGGCCATTCAAAGAATGTTTTTTTCAAAGACAAAACCTCTATGCAAATCTCTTGTGCAACATGATCGATAAGCTGTTCAATCGGTTTTGGGTTATTCTTTTTTTCTTAATTCTCAATCTTTTTTTAAAAAAACTTTAATGGTTTTCCCCTTTTTAACGATATCGTTGTAAAAGAAAGAATAGTTTGATTTTGGTGACTATAATTAAACAGACCTGCCAAATTCTGCAACAACAGCATCCTGCAAAGTCCCTCTATCCAAAATCTTTGTCCTATCTGTGCAATTTTCCTCGTAAAATTCAAATAGCTTGATTGTATGAATAATCTCTAAATTGTCTAATACGTGTTCTTTCACATAGTCGAAGAGCAAGAGCATAACTACATCTTCTGTTAAAATAACATAAATTTTTTGGGGTCTTGTATAGTTAAGGTAACACGACCAATGATGATATAACTCTAAGAAAATTATGATTTGTCATTCTGTGCCCGATATACTAGCCATGAGTCGTGGGATGACAGCTTTACTTACAGCGTTTTCTCTTAACATATTTGCAGCACTTTCCGTGACGCATTTTGTCAGCGTTTTATATCCGTTCCTATCTTTATTTGTCTTTTTGCGATAGCAAATGCGATATTCTTCATCCGCAATAATTTTTGATGAAACAAAGTAATTATTTTAACTTTGAAGCAGTACATAAAACAATAAAAAACGTGAAAACTGAAGGTAACTTTCTTTGCTTTGCATTACCCACGCAAGGATTTTTAAATTTACCTGATCTATCTCTTTTCCGAGCTGAGATCAGAGTTGTTTGTCCTCGCCCTTGCCTTAAATTAAGGTGTCGGCTTTGAAACTGTTGACCTTGGTCTTGGCTTTGGTCTTTGGACCTTGGTCTTTGGCTTTGGTCTTGACCTTGAAAATTTTGACATGATAGGTTAATAAGAATTTATTACATATTTATATTAAGTCACATGATATATCTTGATGTTTTTTATTAGTTAAAACGTTTCAAAATTTAAAAAAAAATTTTAACAGATGATTTTTTTCTTAAAGTTAAAAACAGAATTTTTAAGGTTTAATATCTAAGAACTAATAACAACTTTAAAAGATGTTAATATTAGTTGTTAGCATTAAGTACATAAAATTAAAGTTTTAATTCTATATTTTTATTTTTGTTTTTGGCTTTCATATATATCTACAAGTAAATTTTCTTATTGACTTCTGCACATAACCTTTGTCTAATTTTACAACACGTGGTTTTATTGCCACAGCACTTGCTACCTACAGTTTTGGTTATAATTGGCCTTAACGTAAGATCTATATATAAGTCTTTGGTCTTGAAAATGTTTGCGTAGGCCTTGGCCTTGAAAATCTTATTATTGGCCTTGATCTTAAAACTCTTGTCCTTTGCCTTGAAACTTATGGCCTTGTTCTTGGCCTTGCAACCCTTGGCCTTGTTAACAACTCTGGCTGAGATTCTGCGCTCAGATGAGGTTGCATCATCTACGCCTTCACTCTCGTTGACTTTTTCTGCTCTATTTTTCCACTGTTGCAGAATGTTTAATGTTTTATATTGACATACTTATCGTAACATCTTTGATGAAACAAGAGAGTTGTTGGGCACGTCTCAGGTAGATTGTTAATGATTTTTTGAATTTGGCTATAGTAAAAAAAAAAATTATAATCAAATCCATGCTATTTATTGTTTTTTCCGTACCTTTGTTTTAGGCAGTATATCACAAAATAAATTGAGTTGGACATTTATTATGTGACTTATCAAGCATTAATCACTATCGCAAGCGAATTTTCAGTAAAGCCACGCAGTTTGTTATTATCATGACCAACTTCTCTTTGATGAAGTATGCAAGCTTTTTTAATTTTTTTTTTAAGAACTAGATTAGGATGCTGCGTTTTTTTTTTTGCTACTCGTCATTATTTACTTTAATAATAATAAATAAAGAAAACACGTTTTATAAGTAAAGAATTTTTGAATAGTAAACATTTTTTAACATTTATTATATAGATTTGAGTAGTTATATTTGGAACATCTAATTTTTCAAATTCTTAACCCCCTGCCAATAATTGGTCAAAACTAAATTAATCCTTTGCGGTATTCGATTTATAAACAACATGTCGGATATTTTATATTCAAAGTTGCATCTATTTTTGTCTCTAACTAAAGTTATAAGCTGTTTCCAAGTAAAGAATTTTAAACTTCTTAAGATATATGGAAAAGGTCTGTACAAAAATTAGAACGTCCACTCAAAATGTTTAGTTTTCCTTTTTTATTTACATGTAAAGACCAGACTATAAAGTCTAAAGAAGATTCTAAATTTATTCTCGCATCGTGACACAAAACTAAAACTGCATTCATTAAGTAATTATTAGAAAGCGAAAATGGTTAGAAGTTTAAGTTGCTTTGAACTATGGTTTTAAGAAGTCAAGATTAGATAAGATATCAAAAAATTTTTTATACTTTGACTTAACGTTAATGTAACGTTGATAATAATAAGAAACAAGACGTATTTAAAGCTAATGAAGTCAAACGCCGATAAACGTTGGCATTACGTTATCTAGCCACGTTGATAATTTCGACGTTAATATAACTTTGGTATTTAGTGGATTGACGTCGTGACTAATAAACAACGAAATTCCAACGATTAAAAAACATTAAGTGCTTGCTAGGTGGGAGCAGTATATCTGTCTTAACAGTTAATTTTAATTTTAAATCTTAATTCTTCTATTTAACTTATCTAGTTAAATAGAGTTGTTTGTGTAATGTTTAATTTCAATTTAGTTTCATACGGCTTAATGTAGTTCTTCGTCTTATATTTATATTATAATTAACTTTTGTATATATTAGTACAAATATCCGTTTTAGTTTTAATTTATTTACTACGGTTATTCGTAATACGATTCGTTTTATATTTAGTTTCTACTTAGTTCAACTGATATGCTTAAAAACGGTAATATTAATATGGTTAAATTGAGATATTCGTGCTATGTTTAATTTATTGTTTCCATTTATTTTCATATGGCTTAATGCAATTCTTCGTTTTATATTTATATTATAACTAACCTTTGTATATTCAAGTACAAATATATAGCGTAATTTTTAACTTAGTTTAATTTATGCTGTTATTGGTAAAACCCTACATATTTAGTTTCCACTTAGTTCAATTTTTATGATTTATTTGAGTCACTCGTTTTATATTCATTTTATAGGCAAATTATATACGTTTTAGTATAGTCATTATTTTAGCAATTAGTTTAAATTTAGTTTAAACTAATACGGTATACTATAGATATTCGGTTTATATTAAATGTATTTTAAAACAGTTATACGGTTTAGTGATGTTATTCGTTTTATTTTTTACTTAATATTTATTTGAGTTTTATACAATTATTTGAATTATTCGTTATTGCTTTTGTTTATACTTAATTTACGTTTATACGGTGTGGTGCAGCTGCTCGTTTTTCAATTACCTTATGTGTAATTAAGTTTAATTAACGTGGTTTATTGGAAATATTCGTTTTACATTTAATTTACTTTATATGGCTTAGTGAAACTGTTGGTTTTTTATGTTAACCTTTATTTAGTTCTAATTAACTTTTACAGTGTAGTCCAATTCTTACAGTCTAAAATGAGTTTTTTTTTAAACATTTGAATGCTTAAGGCCCGTGGTAATTTTGATAGATGGTAAGGTTAGGATTACACTTTCAACTCAAAACTTCCCACTGACAAGAAAGAGTCAACAGAGTTGACTCTTTCTTGTCAGTGGGATAGAGATAAAGCACAACAACAACAGTGTTATAACAAACATCAATATTAAACACATTTTATAATAAGGAAAGTACGCACAGAATTATTTTTGGGAAGAGCATAAAAGCATATCAGTGTTAAAAATAAATCGTAAATTATGTAGTAAAATACCAGATTCTCGTCAGGAAATGGATGTAGTATTGACCCTTACAATGATTCAATACTCTGGTAGGTGACGTTTCGAATGTTTTAATGCTCATTCCTAAAAAACATCCGTCGGGATATTATCCTCAAAACAAGCGAGTAAAACCCATCTCTACGTCGTCAACTCCTTCTTATGTTGCAACATTTGATAGGGCATACTACTGTAAAGCTAAACACTCCCATTTAAAAAGATATACTGATATACTTTTAAGAAAGTTAGTAGAACTTATTGCGCAAGAGTCTCAAGGGACTGAATCTAAAAAATAATACCAATAGGCCAGGTAAGGGCTGAATACTTATTTTATATTTGTATTAACTAATTCTACCCAAAAGTAACTTACAGAACATACATTATATACCGTAAAGATAATAAATACAAAATAAAAAATAAACATGCTACTTACCATATCTTGATTAAACAAAAGAGTTTTGAAATTTGTGATACTGAAGTGGACGTTCGTGAAGTTCATGCAACGCTAATGAGCGGATAATTAAACACAGGTATAAGTTTACTTAAAATGTACCACGATGCTCTACGACACCTGTTGCGGTTAAACGGTGAAAAGCAGAAACAACAAAAAATATACTCTTTGAGTTAAATTTCAGCAAATGTATATGATATTGGCAAAGAAAGTGCAAATCAATTTGTAGATAAAGGTGTAAAGTGATTGGTTGATGAAGATGATGTGGTTAAAGTGTTTGAAGAAGTATATTAAAAGGTAAATAGTAAGTTCCAGATAATATTCAGCAAAATAAGATACTTTTGAAATAGTTGTGAGGGAGGGGAGAGTATAAATATTAATATTAGTATAAATAAACTACCATCATGATATAGAGAAAAACGAAGTTATGTACTTATTTGTCTCTTAGGTCCCCGATGCACGACAAAATACATTGAAGCGAGTTTTTTAGGTAGATAAATTTTAGATTACAGACTGAAAGGTTTGATTTTAAATTTATTCAATTTAGTTTTAAACGGTTTGAACTAACATTTATTTGTCGGATTGGTTTTAGCAATGTGCAATAAACTAAAAAAAGGCGTAAATTCACAAGAACAACAATATCAGCTAGGCGATAGGGAAATAATTAATTAAAAATATTCACCCACATAAATAATAATTTTAAGCTGTGTACTCACTTCTGTTCTCGTATTTTCTTTTATCACCTGTACCTGCTCTTTTCTTTTTTCTTTTTCTTTTTTCTTTTTCACCTCTTTTCGTCATTTCCTCATCTTGTAAAAAGGCTCCAATCGATACTCTAATTTCTCTCTCTTTATCAATGATTGACCGATGTATAGAGTGCCACAGTTGATAAACCAATTGAATAATTAATCTAATTTTTTACTGCTTTCTTAAGGTTTGAGCTAGGTCTTCTTCTTTTACTTTTTGTTTTAGGAAGTAAGATGGGGCTGTTGTCCTTAGTACAATCTCTGGTTACCGAGTTCGTTTTAGGGGTGTTGTACAGAAAAAACTAAAAACATATAAATGTTTTAAATATTTCGTAATAATAGAAGAATAAATTTATGATAAAGGTAAAAAGCATCAATAGCATCTATGTAGCATTTATAAAAAACGAACATTAACATACAAAATGCAAAATGTACCCCAGTCAATTAGACACAATGCATGCAGCTAATAATTTAATTATGTTAGGTACCAAAAGAATCAATAAGAACGCATCGGTCAGCTGGATTAGCAGGAACGTCTCCAATTTGTTGACCTATCGGTGAGAAGTTTATATTGCTCACACCAGAAACAAAAACTACATCATCAGAAAAGCATTAGAAAGCATACCGTATTAAATACCCCTTGCAAAAGTAAAAATATTTAACAAGTATACTCTTTAGAATAATCAATGTATCCCCTTACGTAGACATATCGGCAACAAAGCCCCATTGCTGACTTCACACAGCAGGACCCGATCGACCAAGCAGCAGCAAGGATAAGACCGAAGCAGGCGACCACAATGATAGTCAGCACAATAGAGTAAGCCACTGTGTTTGTCATCAAATATTGTTACTACACAACATTTTTAGAAAAATAACTAAATGAGTTTATTTATAGGTAGTTAAATAACTACTTGGTTTATTGGTGGTTAAAAAATGAACTTGTTTATAATATTAAAGATATTTAAAATATTAATGTTGTCTATAATATCAAGACGTTTTATTATATTTATGACAAATATGTTATAAACACTTATACAAATAGTATTACTGTTAATGATATTATAGTTAATATAGTTAATAATAACATTGCTTTTTATATAGCAATTATTCTAATATATAATACTGAAAATATAATAATACTGAACCATGTTTTGTATGGATCAGTTAATTGCCAATCGATCTCCGGTTAGTTAAAACTTTTAAGGTTTTTCATTGAAGATGTTTTTAAAAAAAGGGTCATTCCCAATACCAGTGTTTATTAATAGATTTCATTATTTCTCTTCCAGTTGGACCATTTGGGTGTACAATAGGGATTCTGTTGGCAAAGTTTTTTCTTTGTTTCTGTTTTATTGTTGAGCTTTTTATCAAGAAGAATCGTCTTTTGTGTGTTGATAAGAGCTCTGTTGAATTGGTGATTTATTGTGGCTAATAGGTAACCTTTACCAACTTATATTCTAGCCAGGTTATTTAGCTCTAAAATTAGGTGTTCTTCATTAGATATGATTTGATTTAGTCGCAGAGCCTACTCATACACTATACCATTTTTTTGATGTCTAAGATGGTTTGAGTAAAAATTTAGTAAAGAGTCATAGTTGGTCAGTTGGTTTTTTATATAATTTTGAAGAGATGGTATTGTCTTTATTTTTTCTTGAACGATATCCATGAAGTTAATTAATGTAGATAAGGTATTAAAGGTAAACTTTACTTTTTCTTGGAGCTCGTTCATAAACTTTAGGAACAACAGTTGAACTTCCAGTTCAACTGTTTTTCCTAAAGTTTATGAACGAGCTCCAAGAAAAGTTTTTTGTTCCGTTGAAAATGAGGAAAACATCATCAATGAACTTCATGACATTATCAATGAACCTTTTATAAACTATTATACTTTATTATACTTTAAGTAAATCTGTTCACCTATTTCTTGCATAAATATATTTGCATATGGAGGGGCCATTCTTGTCCCCATGGAGGTCCCAAACTTTTGGCGAAAGATACACACATATAATTAAATTTGGCGTTTGTCAAATATAAACAAGCTATTAGTTAGTATTAAGTCTAGCAGTATACTAAATAAGATTGTAGGAAGGTGCTCTTGGAACTTGATGCTGTGTAGTTTATTATGCATCAAACTTTCTATTGCCTTCATTCCATCGAGAGGAATGTTTATGTAAAGTGAAACCACATCAACTGTGACTAGTATATAATTATTTGATGGGATTGAGATCTCCTGGTAGCATAAACTCCGCCATCTTTTCAGTGATTATGAGGTAATTATTTAAATAATTGATTTCCTTGATGATTTTATGTGTAAAGTGAGTGATTGGGTCTTTCTCGAATGGCTACAGTATGGCTGCCTTATTGCTAAATAATTTAACTGGTGTAGTTTTTAAATTATTTTATTTTATGCAGTTATTCGTAATATAATTCATTTCATATTTATTTTTTTCCTTAGTTTACACAATTTATTTAAGTCACTCGTTTTATATTCAGTTTATAAGTAATTTAGTTTATGCGTTTTAGTATAGTTATTCTTACAGTATTAGTTTAAATTTAGTTCAAGTTAATACGGTATATTATAGATATTCGTTTTATGTTAAACTTATTTTATTCCAGTTATACAGTTTAGTAATCTTATTTGTTTTGTTTTCAGTTTATGTTTATTTGAATTATATACAGAGGCAATTTTACAGGAGGAGGAGAGGAGGATGGAGAGGGTGTTACACCCTCCCACTCCTCCCCGAAGAAGGTGATTTTCAAGTTATGGTAGGTTTTTTCATGAATTTAGTCGGCTAGTCGGGTATTTGACACAATTCAGTCGGTTAAGTTTTCGTTTGGAGGACCTTTTTTCTTTTTTCTTTTTTTGGAAACCAGTCGGTACTTTTCTGACAATTTACACCCCCTGATTTTATTTGTAGAATCGCCTCTAATTATATACGGTTTATTGGAATTAATAATTTTAGTCTTTGTTTATATTTAAATTAGGTTTAAACCGCCTTTCTGTTTTTATTCTTACTCTCAAGTTTTTACTTATTACGTTAGTTTCAAAGAAAAAATCTTTATTAATAAAAATACTTTCACTCTTTAATTTAATAGAACTTTTTAAAACCTCTACTTCATTGTTGTAATCTTAAAGTTTTATTATGATTGTACTTGGCTTTTTTGCATTTTTGTGTCCGCAGCGATGCGCTTGTTTAATCTTAACATTTTTAAGCCTTAAAGCCTGTTCAAACACCTGTATTTCTTGATCACCTGTAATTCAGATTTTGAACCATGAAGGCAACGTATTTTTTTTTAAATATTTAATAAAAATATAAATTACGTCGCTCAATAACCTAATGACAACACTAACACTCACGCATACATTTGTTCGTAAACTCTACGATAAACGTCGGATCAGCGCTCGCAGGTTATGTACTTGGATCAAAAATTTTACTTCACAACACATATATTCAGACCAGTACGAGGTCCTAGCTATTTTTTCTTTGAGTGAAGTGTTGTTGCCGTGACTAATGTGTACATTTGATCAATTGAAATCTATTCTGTTGGTCTTACGTTTGGCTCTGATGTGCAAACCCCAGAAGCGCAAGAAGTGAGTGTGTTTAGTTTTCAATTTACTTATTAATTTAAATTCGGACGAAAGGAGACTATGCAAGACGACTGAACGAAATTTACGAATACACTACGTCATTACACTTGTAGACATAAACAGTCTCTAATATCAGTAAATTACAAATTTGTTATTGTAAATTTGATTATTATGTTATTACAAATTTGTTATTATAAATTTGTTATTAATTCAACCTTGTATATGAGACCATATGCATATGGGAAAGTATAACAGCGCGAAAAAATAATACTTAAAAATACCACTCGACATACAAATAATTTACTAAAGAAACCGGCTAACAGGGGCCCAAAGAAAACACTTTTCTAAACATGTTTGAATGATTTTTTTTTTCCAGGGTTCATATTCGTTCCTTAATATTTAATTTAGTTTGGTGAACGCCTAATTTTATGGATTTGCACAAAGTAAAAATGAAGCGTCTTATAATTACAAACAGACCATTAGATAATATACGCCTCCAGTTGCAAATGTTTTTAGAGAGTAACCAAGATAATGCTTAACTAAAAAGCCACCCAATATAAACACACAACGATAATACTCAAAGCTCACACTATAGGCGAGAGCAGATGAATGAGAGAAAAACGATCCCATAATGCGAGGCAAGACAAATATTTTTATATAAACCATCCCCTGGGCTATTCCTATAAACTGGGTAAGATTATAACCATCTATAAAAGTATATTGGAATCTACTGAACTATTCTTCTAAATAAGTTTTGTCAAAATTATTGTCGGCCTCATTAGATTTTTTGTTAAAATTTAGTTTACTTGATCTGATGCCGCTAAGTTAGTTTGTTGTAGTTTGCTAATAGTACAACTACTAATTAACACCAATTAAATAATAATATAAGTAAAATAATAATAGCAACTCAGTAGTTATAATAACAACAACAAAAATAATAATAGTAATAACAATAATAGTAATAATCACATTAATAAATTTCACAGATAAATATTAAACAATATTAATAAGTTAAAATGACGGTAATAAAAGTGTAAATTTGTCAATTTTGGTTCTAAGATATTTTATCAAAACTACGGGAAAGGTTTTTAGCCACTTAGTCTAAAGTTTTTATACATTTAACTTGATTTGAAAACAATGAGTTCAGAATTGTTGGTATTAAGATTTAGTTTGGCATCATTGATGGAGACAAATTGCATTCTAAAGGAGGGGATCACCTTTTATTCACTATTTAATTCAAAATGTTTATAATGACACCAACATTTTTTACCTCTTACACCCATGATTTTTAGTGCTTTGTTAGATTTATATTATATACTTGTAATATAAACGATATTCACACATCCTGCTGTTACACTGGTGCTAATCAGGTTTTAATTTATCTATATTTTGTTAAGATTATGTATTATGCTACATTTATAAACTACATTTTTTTTTAGCTATACGTTGGAGCACTATAGGTTAGTGGATTAATACTCTGTGCTATACTCAGAGTTTGAACTATGAAAACAACGCATTTTCTATTTTTACTTTATTTGACCAAATTTATCATTATTTTTCTTACTTTTTATCTATTTTTTCACTCAATTTTTTTTATTTTGTGCGATATCTTACCTCACGCGAGCGATTATTACACTACCGGATTCATACAAATTTCCTAACTCATATTCAAGTATTTTATCATTTCACTTTTTGCGATCATTTTGTTACATAAACAATTATATATTTGTAGCTGATGAGCCTCCACTTTTTCTAATGTACACCACTACAGTGTGTGTACAACGATCAATAGCCTGATTACTACGCTAACACTCACCCACTCGTTAATTCTGAAGCTCCACAATGCACGTCAGATCAGCGCTCGCTGACTATGTGCTCGGATCTAAAATCTCACTTAACAGCGCATAGTTCCACACGAGTACGGGGTTCTAGTTTTTTTGGCTAAGAGTAAAAACTTGTTGCCTCCAGTGACTAATGTGTGCATTCAAATGAAGTTTATTATGTAGTTCATAAGTCTGGCTCTGATGTGCAAGCTTAGAAGCGTAAAAAGTATGTGTGTTTAGTTTTCTATTCATTCGATTTTAAAGTAGACGAAAACATAACGAGACTATACCAACAAGACTGAACGGAGTATACTATTACACTACACCATCGCACTTGTAGGTAAAAACAGTCTCTAATTTAAGTAAATTGCATATTTGTTCTTTGTTGCATGTGATCTTTACTTAAAGTGACTAGAGAATTAGTTGTTTTTATCCTACCTCCTGAGCATTCATACCTTGTTTTCAACTTTACAAAAGTCTTACGTCTGATTTTATATTTTCATTCGATTTTTATTTTTTATTCAATGACGCCATCTACAATCTGTTTTTATTATTGTGTTGCATAAACAATTATAAATATTATTATAAACTTTGTGTTTTATATCATCTTAAATTATAAAATACATTATTAATTTTTTATTCTTTTTACAAATAATTTTTTAACAACTAGCTTATTATGAAAATAATGTAATGTAATTAAACTATATCAAAATCTATACATATATGTGTGTGTGTGTGTGTGTGTGTGTGTGTGTGTGTGTGTGTGTGTGTGTGTGTGTGTGTGTGTGTGCATATTAACAATGTTACATATCTTTCTGTAATTTAAATTCAAAAAGTCTTTTTATCGTTTAATAGTGTGAGCTTGTGAAATTGAAAAAGTAACTAATTTCTTATTTGGCGTAAAACAAACTTGTGTTGTTTCAATAAAAAGTAGTTTAAAATTTGATCTTTTAATGATGTATTTTGTTAATAACAAATCATTATATTTTAAAAATTGGTTTTAATTGTTCGGTTGGTATTTTTAACTTGTATATTGTTATTTTTTTGAGCTAATTTAAAAGTGCTTTAAAGTAATTTTAAAGTATTTTAATGTAGTTTGGGTAATAAAGCTAAACCTTATATTACCCAAACCTCTTATATTATATTTTAAAACCTCTGTGTTTTTTTAAGGAAAAACTTTAGGTACCGAAATATCTAACTGGATCAAGAGTAATGGTTCCTAAAAATTGTTTATTCTCAAAAATTTTGGATCCAGTATAAGTGTTCTTGAAAAGATTCAAGTTTTCGCGAAAGGGGCACATAATACCCTAATTTACCCTATATATATATATATATATATATATATATATATATATATATATATATATATATATATATATATATATATATATATATATATATATATATATATATATATATACATATATATACATATATATACATATATATATACATGCATATATATACATACATGAAAAATGTCTTCAGCTTGATAAAGTATTTTCCTCTTTGCTTTGTATTTCCTGTTTCTTGAAAAGTCACCTATAATTCCATTTTGGTTGACTGCTTCTGCAGCATTTTTGATGATGTTGTCTATAAAATTCTGAATGGAAGCTTTAAGCCGATATTGGCAGCATATGAAAAATTTTCCTTTAAATGGCTCAAACTTGAGATTATTTTCATTTATGTATGTATGTATTTTATATATATATATATATATATATATATATATATATATATATATATATATATATATATATATATATATATATACATATATATACCATAACATGGTTATCCTTTATTTTTCCCTTAAAATGTAAACATTAAAAATCTTAAAGAAATATATACTTTTTTAATTGATAGATTGTCTGCCAATCTGCCAAACCGAAACCCTCAGTCAACATAGCAACATACTTTGAATGTTCTACCTATTCAAGTCAAAGGATGTATGCACACTCCAGAGTGTTTAGACCTAAAAAAAAGCGTCAACAAAAAAAAATTAAATGATAAAAACAGTAAAAAAGATAAAAATTAAAACATTTTGAATTTAAAAAATAAACATCATTTTAGTCTTTGAATTGCTTTTGTCGTTTTTCAAAAAATGATAAAATTTAATTATATTTAGATAATTTTAGTATGCTTGACTTTTTAAACTTTGAACACAAAATGTTGTTAAAGGCCTTTTTTTACCATAAAAGGATTACATAAGAGTCAAATATTGGGTATATATATCCCATTGGACACGGGACTAAAAATAGACGTCTTTTGAACGTTCAACAGACGTCCACAACGTTTAAAAGACGTTCAAAAGACGTCTTTTTTACGTCCTGTGCCCACTGGGATATATATGTGTATATTCATATATATATATATATATATATATATATATATATATATATATATATATATATATATATATATATATATGTGTGTGTGTGTGTATATATGTATATATATATATATATATATTTATATGTATATATATATGTATATATATATATATATATATATATATATATATATATATATATATATACATATATATATATATGTATATATATATATATATATATATATATATATATATATATATATATATATATATATATATATATATATATATGTATATATATATATATATATATATATATATATATATATATATATATATATATATATACATATGTAAATATATTTATGTATATATGCAGTACCATTTTTTTTTTTAAAAAAAGGTGCCAGAACTCACCTGTATTTTTTGGGTAGGGGGTGAGTGGGGTGAGGGGTCACGTCACTGTATATAAAATACAAACTTTACAAAACTATAAACTTCTATAACAAATCCGATAGTTTTTTCAAATTTTCGTTGGACATATCCTCTAGTATCCTTTCCTTGCTCTTAGTGTTTACTGCTGAATGTCTTTCGCTAAGTAAGCACGAATGAACGTACTTTGAAGGATTGAAGCTTGTTAGCGGTAGTCCCACTAATTTAATAAATAACAACGTTAAAACTGTTTTTGTCATTATTGAAGCCCTTCTTGGTGTGATGATCAGATTCATCTGTGAAAACCCTCGTTCGCATTCACTTGAGGAAATGAGCATAGTATGTAGAGCGTTTACCAAATGAGCTAAATTTTCAGGATGTGTTTCTTCTGCCAGGTATTCACGGAATCCATGAATCATTTTTCTTTTATTTAACTGTAGTTTTAATGACAGATTTCTGATTTCATTTTTTCCAAATGTCACCTGAGTGCTAATGTTTTCAGGCCAATGATTTTGGCTTAAGATACAAGCACATTGAGCTAATTCAACATCTTTGTCAGCATACAACCTTTTCTCAATTGACTCTTTTAGTTTCATGTAAAAGGCGTTTGGATCAATAGCTGAATCATTTTTTGGAATTTTTATTGTGAAGTGAAACTCCATGAAAACAGAGATTCTGTGCTGAAACTAAAGCAAGTTTGTATTAGGGAACACCATTATTTCTACCTTCTTCGAATACTTGAACAAGAGCTTTAATTTATTGATTTGCTTTGTATAGATCAATATTGTGATCTTGTAAGTCCAAACTTAATTCCGATAATTCTTGGAGAGCATCACACGTTAATCCTAGATCCATTAAAAATTCTGTAGATGTAATTTTTTTTAAACCTGCAGGAGTGGATTTTTCATTTTTGTCCCTTGTAGGATCAACCATCGCTTGCTCAAAATATTTCACCAGCGCTTCATAATTTTCCCATACTGCAAAAACTGAAGGGAAACTAGATGACACCCAACGTGTATTAAGAGTTTGACCAATTTTCAGCAGCTGAATATTAAGTAATTCTGCGTGTGAACGTAACTCTCTGCTATTTTTTAAGAAAGCATGATACAAGACGTAAAGCTTATCAAGAAATGATATGAATCTGTTAATACTTGAGATCTCCCTAATAGTATCGCCTACTTATAATTCCAGTCTATGATTAGCTCAATGCCAACTTTAGAAGGAAACTTTTCAGTGATTAATTTGAAAACGCCACTTTTGCATCCTAACAACTCAGCTGCGCCATCACATGCTACAGAAATTAAATAATTTTTCAAATATTCATCTTTCATCCCATAAGAATGGGGACATTCACGCAAAGTTTCAATTAACCCTTTAGCCGTAACACTTTCAAGCTCCACTAAATCCAAATATAAATTGATTGATGAATTCATTACGCTGCCTTTTACACAGCACCGAATGTACACTGTCAGTGTCGATTTTTGGCTTATAGTGGTTGATTTATCAATTATTATCGAAATCTTATTCTTTGACTTTATGGCTTCTGCAATAATTTTTTTTCTTCATTTCATCATATGATTGACAGTATTAACGCATGTTTGTAGAATGAAGAATACGACCCATTTCAACTCCGTTAATTTCTTGAAGATCAATTTCCATTACAAAGTTGTTAAAAGACTGATTTCCTTTTGCAACTTTAATTGCTGTTCAAAAAATGTTTGCTGTCAAAATTTTCTCACGCGTTAAAGATTTTAAAAGTTGTTTAACAGAGTCTCTTTTTTAGCTCTTTTACCATCTTTAATGTAGTTTGATGTCCTGCAGAGTCTTTGTGATCAAATATTTTCTTATGTAACGAACTTAACTATTGCTTTCTATCTTCACCATAATAAGAAACTTCATAATTGAATCATTCTTTAGATATTTTCATTCCCATCTTAGCTTCTAGGCCAAGTGTTTTCACTTTTTGGCAGGTACTGCAACCGAGCTTTTTTTGTCGAAAACAAAGCCATTCGTTTTTGGAACAATACTCTGTTTTTTGCTCTAAAGTCTAGCAACTTGACATGCTATAATTGGTGCAATTGTCTGCAGAAGGTAAATTTGACGTTGTAATTTTGATATCTTCTGTTTCTTTTGCATTTAATTTGATTTTTTTCTGAACAAGGGAGTCCACCAAAAAGAAACTGGTAATTTTTTTCATAATTAGTTTTGCGTTATTTTGTTTAATTGATATTTTTACATCACTATTTTAATATTATAAACTAGGTTATAACTTTGAATTTAAAACGTTAATAACAGGAAATTCATTAACGATTTAATAAAAATTACTGTTGCAAATAGCGTCGAGTTTGTATTTTAAAAATAGATCATTTTTAAGTAGAGTAAGGCATTGTGAAATTAATATTCGAACAAACATTGTGCTGAAACAATAGAATTTCTTAAAAAATTTCTTAAAAACGCGTAAGGTTGTGAGATTAATAACCGAAAAAAACAAACAATCAGGCGTCATAAAAACGAACGCTATTAAGAAAAGAAGATAATAAATTAAATTCTCTAAATTTTAAAACGCAGCGCTGAATGTTTTCATCTGCAAAATATTTTAATATTTAATGATGAACTAATTTCATTGTATAATAATACTATGAAAAAAGGTTATTATAAAGCAAAAAAATTATATATATCAAAAAAAGGTAGCGGAACGCCGTTCCGGATATATATATATATATATATATATATATATATATATATATATATATATATATATATATATATATATATATATATATATATATATATATATATATATATATATATATAGATAGATAGATAGATAGATAGATAGATATAGATAGATATAGATATATAGATAGATATAGATATATAGATAGATATAGATATAGATATATAGATATATATTTATATATTATAACATTAACTAAAACATTTAATTATGTACTAAATGTATTTTTATAAAGAAGTTGTATAAAATTATAAAAAATTTAAAAATATAAAATAATGCTTATTAGTTTTAAAAATTAGTTTTAAAGAAAATGATAACATTGCAACAATTTTTGCGCTTTGTATTATTTTAATATATATTTATTAATATTTTTTAAATGAAAAAGGAGAGTATGGAATATCTGAAGACAAAAAAAATATATAAAATAACTGTTATTCTTTGTTTGCTGATATTAACTTACTATGCTTATCAAATAACTTTCAGAATTGATAAAATAAAACTAAATAAATTTATCCAGAATTTTACAGCTAAATTTTATTTGGATATTTATAATGACAACCAAAATCTATTAAAAACAAATGTTTTGTCTTACTCATTGTTTGGAAATAACTGGGAAAGATATGGGGAAAATGTTGAACATGTTGCAAACGAAGCAGCAAACAATAGCTTATATAAAGAATGGACAATTCGAGTTTATCATGACAAATACTCCATATCATTAGAAAATGTTATGAACTTAACTAAGCGCTATCAAAATTTAGAGTTTTTTAATGTTAGTAATTTTGCCGATCTAGAGGGTATTAATGGAATGGTGTGGAGGTTTTTAGTAGTAGCAGATTCAACTGTGGATATTGCGTGTATAAGAGACTTGGACTCGAAAATTTTAGAAAGAGAATCAGATGCTGTAAGAGTTTGGCTGAAATCAGGTAAGCTGGTATATGCCATGAAAGATCATCCTCAACATGATATACCAATTTTGGGGGGTATGTGGTGCTATAGAAATGAACTTAACCGAGAGCTAGGAATCAAAGTAGCCAAACTTTGCATTGAAAATAGTATGCATCGTAACCCGATCAATCAGGCAGAAGCAAAGAAAGGAGATGATCAAAGTATTATAACTCGGCATATTTTGCCGCTCATTAACGAAAATCTATTTATACACGATTCTTATTTGTGTCATAGTAACAAAATAAGTGAATCTTTTCCCACACAAAGAGACGTAAGTGGTGAATTTATTGGACAAGTCAGGGGCACACCTGGAATATTTCAAAAGTGTCCAATTGCATGCCGTCCAAAAGAACATCAAGATTGGGAGTACTGTTGACATTAAAATTAATTTAATAAATACAATAAAACAAAATCAGTAATTTTGAATGATGTTAAGTAAGAAAAAACAACTCAGTGTCTATCTCAGTTTCAATGAACATACTGTGGTATTAATAAAATATATCATTATTTTTGAGTTTATTTTGTTGCATTTTTATTTTTAATTTTTTACAATATTGTTTGTTAATATGCACAAAGTTTATTTTATATGAAAGAAGTAGCTTTTTTTTTATAAGAATCTTTGTTAAAAGAACTTCTTAATCTAACGTTTATGAGAAAAATTATATTTAAAAATACCTGTTTTCTTAAATACTTTTATTTTATTTTTTTACCGTTAAAAAAATTCGTCCGCCATTTGTAAAGACTTACCAGTTTTATTAATCACGTTTTTTCTTTCTAGTAACAAATCTTTAATGTCTATACAACTTATATATCGTATTTATAACTTATACGCAACTTGACTAGAACATAGTTGATAAAATATATTTACATTTTGTATATGTATATGTATATTATACACATACAGCATTTTGAAAAAATATTAAAAGTAAAGATAATTTAAAAAGTTGGTAAAAGAAATTATATTATATATTATTATTACTAAAAACAATAATAATAAAAAATATACTAACTGTCAATAGTTCATTGGGTTCATTAAATTTATTTGGGCTTATTAGATAATATCTGTATAAATTTCTCAAATAGTTTGTTTGCTCCAGTTAAATCTAGCGTAACATTAATTTTAATTATTTACTTCAACTTTTTAATCATAAAGTAAACTTTTTAATTCTAAATTCACATTATCCTTTCTATTCGTAATCATAGAGAGAATGATTTGAATAATTCCCACACATTGTGCATATAACCTTTATATCCTATATAATAGAAAAATACAAAATGTTGTACAAGATATAGAGGTGTCTTTTTCAGCAACCTATTGCCCCCTTTCTTCCAAACTTTTTTTATAATCAGGGTAAATTTTTTTTTTCAAAAAAGATCTTTTCAAATTATTTTATTATTCCTTCTTTTTCGGGCGTCCGTTGTGCAAAGTAAAAATTCTGATCAACTTTATTTGTAAAGAGGCAGTGCAGTTTAATGATGCTAGTAGCACTAGTATCATCAAACAGCTTTTTCAGATCTTCATTTAAAACATTTTTTTTTTTGTGGTATAGATTGTTGACCACAACCATTCTTGTTTATGATGAATACACTAAGAAATAATCAGGACAAAACTAAATATATTTTAAATAAAATTTACTAAAAATTTCAGAATTCGATGATATGATTATCTCTAAACAATTTTCCTCAAGATATTTTACAGAAAACATATTTTAAACAGAAAATATCCAATTTAATAGTTCTTTGTTGACAATTATCTTTCAAATATCATCTTTCATTTCAATTTTAACTCTTTATTAAAATAGTAACAACTATATTTACTCATTATGTTTATTAAAAAATGAATCTTTTCTAGGGGTGGAAGTCAAGGTTAGTTTTAGTCTAACTAAAACTAGCCAACATACTTTTTAGTCCAACTAAATTTAGTAGACTAACTTTTTAGTCTGACTAAAATTAGTCGACTAACTTTTTAATTAACTAATATTAGTCAACTAACTTTTTAGTCTAACTAAAATTATTTAGTCGACTGATTTTTTAGTCTAACTAAAAAGCTTTTTTTTTAACATTTTTCTTTTGAGGTGCCCCAAGAAGACCTGACTGTCTAGTCGCAGAGCACTGCGGAGGAGCATTTAAATAGGAAGTACCATTCCCTACCAATGGCGCGAAATATGCTCTGTGCTCGCTTCAAACCCAATAACAATACCCCCAATATGCGAATATTCATTGTTGTGTCCATTTCCTCTAACTATTCTAACCCCCACCCACTATAATTAAGCAGGCGAGAGTGTTACTATAAACGCAGAATGTAACTGTTAATAGACTATTATGTGAACATATTTATTGCTTTCAGACTAGAAGTGTTTGTTGATAAGCGAGACTTGGAAAATTTACAAAGATAGCTTGATATCCGCATTTTAAAACGTAATGTTTATAATTTAAATCGTTGAATAATGTTAACAATACGAAAATGTTAAAATGTATTGAAAAGTACCTAACTGTTCTATAATGAAAATATTTTGTTAAATAGTCGCAATCGCTTTATGAAGCAGATAATTTTTTATGGCTTTTCACTTACTTTTTGATGCACTTTTTTGCTTTTTGTTAGAAAAAAGTTATTATTCAGTTTATTTTTTGCAAAATAACATATTTTTATTGGTGATAAAAATTTGTTTTAGTTTTAAACAAACTTAATTAGTTATTTAAATATGGCTGACACTATTAAAAAAAGTTAATTGAATCCTCTGTTCAACTAACTGTAAAATCTTGCTTATATTTTCAGAAGAATTAAAAGCTTTATAATTTATTTTAGAATATTTAAAAACACATTTGGTGACGATTTTGGTTTGATAAATCTGTCTCGCTCTTACAATGCCGCAGAAGAAAATGTATATATATATATACATATGTAAAAATTGCCGTATTGTTTAAGCTTTACTCAAAACAATATTTTTACACCTTACCTTTGCATGTTGGCACGTCTACATTTTTTCTTTTTTCTTTTTTTTTTTTTGAGTCAACTTTTTGGATAGAAAACATTTGCTGCAAAGCTACGGCAAGTGATAGGGTCAATTTCAATTGTTTTTCAACTTTTTATAGTTATATTGAATGTTGGTTGCAGGCAAGTTGACAGTGGATTCGACTTCGGAGCTGGAGCTATACGGTGTATGCTGATGCTAAAAGTTGTTGGTTTAGATTCAGAAGGCAGTGGCTGAGATGTTGTACTAGTGGTGCTAATAGTGGTGGCATTGGCATAGATTCTGGTGGTTGAGATGACAAAAGCTAAGACATAATTATTTAATAAAAGCTCTATTTACCAAGCGAATAAATGCCGTATTTCATTCAATCGTTAAGCGTATCTATTTTTAACTCATAACTTTTTAAAGGAAATATTACAATTAATTTTGAAAAAAGGAATGACGATTGTCATAACTATTTCATTCTTTCCTCTATTTCATTCTACCCACTTTTACCCTATTCTTTAAAGATAGTTTCATAAAAACACAGGTTTACTTTATTCCGTGTTACTAAAATTAAAAAAAGCTATAAAGTGACGCCTTTTTCTGACAAACCTTCCTCACGCGTGTTCCTTTTATCACAAACCCCTTTCACTTTTTTGCATAAGGATTTTTGGATGACTTCTTCTGTAATTTTTTTATAGAACAAGTGCTAGAATGTAAAAAATGCAAAGAGTTGCCATAACAATTATCAAAATAACTGGTCATTTTAATGGTGTATTGTTTCTTTATGTTTTAAAGCGGTGATTAATAATAATCAAACACCAAGAAAATTATCTGTTGATGCATTTTTTGATGTTAAAATAATTGATTTAAAAAATTACTTTTTTACAAAAAAATTTCCCGGTTAAATTATGTTTCTAATAAAAAATTATTCTGTAAATATTACGCACCGCTCAAAAGATCCGTTAGAGTAAAAGTTGTTTAATTAGCCCCGCATCATTTACGCATTTTAGATTTTTTTTTTTTTTTTCTCATACTTTTCAAAGCATTTAAAAAATTTATAACTTGGATCCAATAAAGTGGGGCATAATAAAAACGAGTTATCCTCTAATTCGTCTTTCCTCTTAAATACAATGCATTATGGTATTTGTATGTACGCGGAAGTAGACAACAATAAGTTAAGTAAAATGTTAAACATTGAAAGAACTGAGATCGTCCTAATAGGTGTATTTTATTCCCAACCTTTTTAACTTTTTAGTTCAAATTTTAAAAACTATACTATTGGAGAAAACCTCACACTATATAAGGCTTCGAAGAAAAGATAAAAACAAGGGCACCAAACGATGTTGTTTAACTAAAATACAAAAAACAAAAAAGGAAGTGGGAATTTTACATGTTGTGCATCTAAATGCTTTAGCAACTAAAACTAAAAATTTATTATTTTATGGATTTTCTAACAAAGAATATATTGAAGAATAAAAGAAAATATTAATTTCTTATAACAATTTTTACATACTTTTGCATCCTTTCAAATATTTTTTTAGTCATAAACTGAAAATAAAATGTATTTAAACAAGGTAAAATCTTATTACACCAGTTTTCATTTCCAAATTAATTAATTGCACAAAAAAGTCTCTATTTTTGTATAGAACAAAATCAATTTCTACCTTGACCTTTACTTGAGGTTGTGATGATAAACACATCATCTTTACCTTCTTTGAGTCCCTGACTTATTATAACAGTATATAAATATAAATATAAATATATATATATATATATATATATATATATATATATATATATATATATATATATATATATATATATATATATATATATATATATATATATTCAAGAATAGTAATAGTTAAGTAAATAGTTCAAACAATATAATTCTAAATGAAAACTTAAATTACTGACAAATGGGTAAATTTATAACGATATACTCCAAGATTTTCTCCAAAAATTGTTCAATAATTTTTCTTAGGTTGAGTTTTTTCGCCTCCTCTTTTTCAATTAAGAGTATCGCAAGCGACGTCAATCTTTTTTGCGTCATCAATGTGCGTAGGTAGGTTTTAATTAACTTCAACTTGCTAAAACTATGTTCACTGCTGGCCACTGTCACTGGAATCGTCAGTAATATACGCAGTGCTTTCCACAGATTTGTAAAAAGGTCTTTTCCGTCGGTGTTTTTGACAATATTGAGTGCTTCTAATGGTGATAGTGTTTTGTTTGCGGCCTTTTGCTTCTGCTCACACCATTTATCAAAAACAGTAGTATTCAAACTGACGTGTAGAAGTTCATTGTACAGTTCTTCCCCATTTATATTTAAAATTTTTTTCACAGCCAGGTGTTTTTGTAATACTTTATAATCCTCTATAAGTTTACCTTTTGTTGGTAGTTTTTTCAAGTCAAGTAGGAACCCCCACTTTAACTCGTATTTGAAGAACTTGTCCATTCTGTTTTTAAAGATGATTCAATTAAGTCAATTAGAAAAACCTCATTTTTGAAAGTTGTAGTGATTCTCTGAATAACTCCAAACAGCAATATAGACTTCACGTTCAAGCTGTGGCAACCACTGGGTGTAAATGAAGCTTGTAGGTATTCTGCTGGAACTTGAGTTTAAACACTGAATTGCAATCATACTTGACCGGTTGTCATAGACCTTGACTACAGTTGTTTAGGTCTAGCCTACTAGATTTTGTTTCTTCAATTAGAAGGTTAGAATAAGCTTCATCAGTCGACTCTTTACGCACTACATATCCAATAAAGCTTTCTTGGACGATGACTATTGCTTCATTTTCTTTATGAACATAGCAGATGCTTAAAGAAGTGTGGTCTTTTTGACGATGGTCCGGAGTGCAATCCATAATAACTAAAAAATACTTCCCAAACTATACCTTGTTCACAATAGCTTCTTTTACAAGCGAAGCTTAGAGATTAATGACTTCATTTTGAATATTGATACTTAGCGTTTGTGAACGTCTTTCTCCACCTTCTTATTATTATAAATAATAGGAAGATGGAGAAAGACGTTTGTGAACGTCTTTCTCCATCTTCCTATTATTTGTGGTATACAGCTTTGGTGAGCTTCCACGGAATTCAATATTACATTCGCCAAGTACATAATCACTGGCGCTATTCTCTTATAAATGCTTCTCCAACTTTATGCCTCATTGTTAGTTTTTTGGACAAAAACTTAATTGACAGCTATTTCATTTTTTATCCTGTTTGTTGCCTCGATTCATTTCTCAGGACAACTAAAATGAGATAGAGATGTCTCATGGATTTAGGCTCTGTGAATTTTTTTAATTGTTATTGAAATCTTTTTTTCCCAGTTATGATTATGGATTTTGATCAAACAGATGAAAAGGTAGAAAATTAGCTGATTCAGTTTCTGGAGAGTAAATAAGCAATCTCTACTTCAATTATTCAACATTTATTGTTACCTTGTATCAAAATTCATTAGAGAATGAATGGCATTTTTTAGTTTTAGGACATACTTTATTGCTCTTCAGGAAAGGTCTTCAGTAATTTCTCTTACAGAGGGTTACTAACATTTTCTTCTTCTTGGTTAGATTGAGACCAAGCGGATGTCTCACCAGATGCTTTTAAGGAGTTGGAGAAAGAAAAGAATGTGTTTACTTTGGCAATTTTTCTTAAAAACAACTTCATAAGCTGCTTCATTGCTTGGCAAATTTTTTCCTTTAAGCATTAAAATTTCAATAGTTTAAGAATTATTGAAGAATTTATAACTCTTTTATTAAAAAAATTAAATACAAAGTAAAAAATCATTATAGATAAAATAAAACAAGCAAAAAATAAATTAAACTTTAAATGCATGCCTCAACAAATAAGTTTTTTTTAAAACTTTAATAAAGTAATATTCAAATTCAAATTAACAGTGTAAAACTTTATTTTTCTGGAAGCAAAAATCCTCTATGAAAGTTTTTAACTCAGCTTTCAGGTCACTACTAAATATAGTTTGCTACCCTTTTTATTGCAACGTTTTTATAAGCAAACTTTTTTGTCAGGTTTATTTATTTGTTGTCCGCGCAAAACAAACGTGAGTTAATATTCGAAATTATTTAAAAAAGTAATTAAAACAAATAACGCAAAAAAAACATTACTTTAATAATAAATCATTTCGCACATAAGTTTCGCAAAACAAACTTTAGTTTAGCGTAAATAAAAGAAATCGTTAAAAAATATATAAAAAAAACTTTTTAAAACAACGTTTTTAAATGGACTAATAAAAGTAAATAAATATATAATTTAATTAAAGAAATTTTTAAAAAGCAACATTTTAAAAAAAGATTAAAAAATTGAAAAATTAACACTTTCTCGGTACGTAAGGACTTTTTGTACAAACGCAACCTGAAATATTCATTAATGTCAATGGCTGAAAATGTTGGGCGCCCAAGTCTTTAATTAGTAAAGATATTTTTATAAATTTTTATAAAGATCGCTAAAAATGTTTTATCGCGGCGCCCCTAGGGCGTAGCGCTTGGGGCAGTTTGCTCCGGTTGTCCCCCGGCTCTGTATATATATGTATATATATATATATATATATGTATATATATATATATATATATGTATATATATATATATATATATATATATATATATATATATATATATATATATATATATATATGTGTGTATGTATATATATATGTATATATATATATATATATATATATATATATATATATATATATATATATATATATATATATATATATATATATATATATATATATATATACAACAGCCGTGGCGCAGTGGTAGCACGCTTGCCTCGGAAACAAAGGATCCCTGGTTCAACCCCACCACTGGGTAAGTTTTGCGACATCGGTTAGGAAGGAGGCTTGAACTTCCAATTAAATGCTCATCCGCGGTGCTCCGTGATAAGACCGTAAGGACTTCTTTGGGCACCTAAATAAAAATTAAAAAATTAAAAAAGAAAAATATATATATATATATATTCATATATATTAGGGCCCTGCGAATCAGCATTTTTAATTTTGATTCGAAGTAGCACTTGATTTGAGAATCAAATCTTGAATCGAATCACTATTTTAGGCAAATCCGAATTTTAGTTTTTTTATCTGTATATTTTTCACGATATATAATTATGCAATTAGAATGTTATTTGAATAAGCTCTTTTTGTTACCTTTAGCCCAAATTTACCCTTACGCGTTTTGCATAAAAAGGCTATTGCGTTTACTCCTCCTCCCAGTTTTACTCTTTCTGATGAATAGTTTGTAGCTTGTACAGCAAGAAAATCAAGTGCAACTTTATATAATAAAGGGAAAATGTTATTTTTGTTCTCCAGTAAAGAATAGGACAATCTGAACGTCCCAATTTTTTCTCTTCAGTGTACGCAGTAATTTCAAATTTTAGTTGCTGGTCCAAAGTTCTTTTCTCTGTTATGGTTCAATTTTTACAAATATGTTTAAATATTTTATCTAAAATTCCATATGTTTCAGATGATAAACTTGTTCCCTCGAGTTGAATTTCAAATTTACTTATCCCTATTTTATCTATTGAGCAAAGACAATTTTTAAAACTTGAAATGCACGGATAAATTAAACTAATGCTCATGGTTTTTTTTGCACTTGATATAATAGTAGTGGTTTTTATATACAGCATTTAAAATGGGAGTGACAATCGTTAATAATTGCACTGGCGTTTCAGTTTGACAAGTCGGAGGCACTTTCATGAAGTGTTTTTTTTTTGTGTGCACTCAAATAGAGCAAGCTCTACAGAACCATGGTTTTTTTAAATCAATTACTATAAATTAGAAGTCGTGTTAAAGCGCGTTTCCTCTTCCGTTGGAGGCTTTGATTCAGGTTTTCCTTGAATAATCTGATTTAAAGCCTCCAATGGATTGAATCTTTTTGAGAGCTGTTTGTCCGACCAATGATGAGTGAAAAAATACAACTATTTTATAAGCTTTATTAATTTATGTTGCAAGAATTGGTTGGTTGTGGATAGCTGATTTCACACAAAGTTGGAGTTTATGAGCACAACATCCTAGCCAAACAATCCCAAGAAGCTTAAGTGCGCACGACACACAAGGAGTAGTTTCAGTTGTAGCTTGTAAAATATTATTTGAAGTTAAATCAAATTTTGACATCACGTTGCTTATAATTTTTTCAGTAGAAGTAACTTTGTCACAAGCATTTATCATTTCAAGATTACAACAGATAAACAGCATAGTTCTAAAACCAACGAGGATGAAATATAGTGACAAATAGAAACCAGAAAGTTATCGCCATTCTCGACCTTAGGTTTGGAGATAAATTGCGTGTTTATACTTTTTTGGAAGCTGTTATATAGGTTATTGAACATATAACCCAAATTTCAAAATAAAGGGGTTGGGTTTGGTGGATCGTATTGCTCTTGAAACGCCGATCAAATTGATGAAACCAGATCCAGAAGCTGTCTCAAATGATCTTCATTCTTCAATATAAATCTTAGCACTGCACGATCATACTTTTTTTAATAACTGTATCAATTCGAGGCCCAATAAATGCAAGTTTATTGGAGAGAATGAGGATTTTTCGATTACATGATCGGGATTGTGTTGCGATTATGTTATTCTTTTTTTTTTTTATTTAAATTTTTGTACTTCAATTTTTTTTATATTTATTTTAAATCTATTTTAAAATTTATTTTAAAATTTATTTTGAAACCTATTTTAAAATTTATTTTAAAATCTATTTTAAAACTTTTTTTTAAAATTTATTTTAAAATTTTTTTTTAAATTTAATTTAAAATTTATTTTAAAATGTATTTTAAGTTCTTGTATTGAAATTTTTTTGTATTTAAAACTTTGTATTGCAATTTTTTTTTTTTGCATTTAAATAAATTATGTTTCGATGATGTATCGGAATTCTTTTTCTTTATTTTCTGTAGAAGATGCGCGCTTTTTAGAAACTTCTTCGTGTAGCTTTTTATGGTCACGCTATTAATGGCTCCATAGATTTTTAACGCTGTAGGAATGAAAACAAACAACAACAAAAAACAATGAAATGTTTTGAAAACTCGAATCATTTTCTTCGAAAAGAATCTCTAATCGAAGCAGCAATCGATTCGCGGGGCCTTAATATATATATATATATATATATATATATATATATATATATATATATATATATATATATATATATATATATATATATATATATATATATATATATATATATATATATATATATATATATATAAGCCTCTAAGTAAACTCTTTGATTAACTCCATAAAAATAAAGGTGGAGAAACGTAATGAAATAAAATACTTTTATTTTTAAGATTCCCGTTATGTTAAAAAAAACAACTGTAGTTTAATTAACTTAATTTTTATTATTTAGGAAATTTAAAAAATACACCATAGTTGCGTATTTTTTGAAACTTTTTTTTTTTTTTTTTTTAATTTTATCTAGGTGCCCCAAGAAGTCCTAACGGTCTTGTCACAGAGCACCGAGGAAGTGCATTTAACCAGGAAGCTCACGCCTCCTTCCTTACCGTGACGCGAAAATACTCCAAAACTTCAAAATTTAGTTAGAACTTTTTACTTTATTGAAATTTCTTATAGTGTCGATTTATTTCATTTTAAACGACGATTTTTTAAAATCTACAATGAATGATGATCAAGAGATATGCGAATATTTAAATGTAAAATAAAAAAAGATGGCTAATATTATATTATACATACTGTGACAATAAATAATATTAACCATCTTTTTTCACAAAAATTAACCCGTTTATACGGGTTAATTAATTGGTGACCAATAGAACGGGTTTTTACGGAGGAGAGCGCAGCGTTAAACTAATTAAAACTAGTTTAGCGCTGCGCTTTCCTACGTAAAAACTAGAAAATGTCACCCTACCCACTATAACACTTTTTAGCCTTAAACACTTTTTCTATAAAGATAGCTTTAAACCGGTTCTCATCAAACTAAAATGTATTTTTTATTTCAGTTTCATTTTAGAATGCTTTTAAATAGTAAGAGCGAAAATAAATTGAACTTTCTTTTTTTTTCATTTTTGTAATGAAAATCTATTTTAAGATTTATTTATTTTATCAAAAATGAAGTAAATGATTTATAACTAATGGCTTGACAACAATTATTTCACGCAATAACAATAAAAACCTGGTTATTTAACGTCGTAACAAAATCTTGGTGTTAAAGAAAGTTAATTTGAAGATCAAACCTTTCAGTTACTACTTTAGTTACTAGTATTGCTAATTCAAATCTCAGATACCGCTCGTGTTGGGGTATTTCGTATACTAAGGTATTTGAAATGCATCAATACGCGTGGTTAATATTTTTTTTTTTTTTTTATCGTTAGGCCTGCGAATTGTAAATATTCAAAGATTAAGTTTTTCGACGGTATGATTGCTGACATCAAGCTGATGTCGTTTGTTGATCCGCAAAATCTGCAATCTCCGCTGAAAACAAAATTGCAGTATATGCTATCTCCGTGTAAAACAAAATTGGACTATCTGCATTTTCGCCAGCCACATTTTTAGACTATCTGCGTTTGTCGGGTGCATAAATTTTAGATAGTGTTTTTTTAAATACTTGAAGTTTTTTTACAAAATTCTTCAAATGTTTAAATAATAGCGATTATAATCGCCAAGATAATATTATCTTCAAAAATCCTTGATCATGACTTAATTGAGTTTGTGAGTGATCAAGTAATTTAGTTAAGATAAATAAACTAAAAATGACTTATGTTGTTGTTAATAACAACATAGCAAGTGTATCATAACATTGTTAAGTTTTTATTTTTATTTTATTTAATTTTATTAAGGTGCCCTAAGAAGTTCTTACGGTCATATTACAGAGCATTTTATAGGGTAATTAATAGAATTTACTAAATTTATTTATTAATTGTTAATACATTTACGCCTCCTTCCTAACCAATGTCGCAAAACTTGCCAGAGGTGGGGTTTGAACCACGGATGCTTTTTTTGTTGTAAGGCAAGTGTGCTACAACTGCGCCATGGCTGCTCATGTTACATACTAATTGGTAAATTTATATTATGTACTTTATAAATTTTATTTAGTCTTTTGTAGTGTTGTTACGACTATTAAATAGTTTGACTATCGACTAAATCGACTAATATATTTTCTAAAGTCGACTAAAATCGACTATTAGTAAGGGAACCTGTTGTACCTTTGCCCACGTTGTACCTTTGGTCACTCTACTCTGTTGGCTTACTATTATTATTTAAAAAAAACGGGAAGTGTCATTTGAAATAGTAGTCCATGACAACTCTTCTTATCGTAAAACATTATACTTGGGATAGATGGTATTGATCCACAAGCAATTATAAGTTTTGACTCTTAAAAAGTAAATATTTGTGTTAATCTTATTCTGATTTTAAAACTGTGATAAATTGTTGTTTGATTCATCTACGACATTATAAACATTACCCAACATCTTTTTTTTGTTATGGAAAATTTTGGATGATTATGTCTGACCGTAAATGGGGATTAAGACAATAACTGTTAAAGAAACCCATCTCGTGTACCTTTGACCAGTCAAGGACGTTGTACCTTTGACCAATAAAAACTGCTTCCTCGGTAATTTGCGGACTTTAAGAGGGCAAGATTATAAAATTTATAATCTACCTTATTAGGCGTCGTCTGTGCTTTATTGCTTTTTAATGCAAAATTGTTTCTAGTATTATGATGATGAAATAACTCCATTGAATTTTAATGCAATTCGCTATTTATTCTTGAACCACTACTACACTTAGAATAATCAATTTTGTTAATTTAGTTAGTTGGACAGCTGAAGCAATATTATTGTCAAGTTCATTTTATTACCTAGTTTCTGCTCAGCTATAGGGAATTAAATGTATCGAAATAGTTAATTAATTTTGTTAATATATTTTAGTTTTAAAATGCCAAGGAGCAAGATTGGTGTTTTTCGCAAAAAGATTTCCGAAATGGATATGCTAAATGCAGTGAATTTTGTGCTTCAACAAAAAATGAGTTTAAGTGAAGCTGCAAGACATTGCAACATTAAAAAGTCAACTTTAATATATCAGTTGAAGCAGTTTAAAAAATCTGGTAGTTGCGAATATTTATATTCACATACCAAACCAAAAAAAGTATTCTCAACTGAAGAAGAATTAATTTTGGTAAACTACTTGGCAGATGCTTTAAATATGCATTATGGACTTACATTAAAGCAGATAAGTATACTTTAGCAAATCATAAAAAAATTGAAACTTCATGGATGAAAAATTAATGTGCAGGTGAACAATGGCTGCGAGATTTTCGCAAAAGATATAATAACAAGCTATCTCTACGTAAACCACAACCTACAAGTCTTGGTAGATCTTCTGCATTCAATAGAGAAACTGTAAGAATTGTATATAAAAATTACAAAAATGTTTTAGAACGTTATCATTTTGACCCATCAAATATTTGGAACTGTGATGAAACAGGAATTACCACAGTCCACGTACCACCAAAAATTCTAGCTCCAAAAGGTAAAAAACAAATAGGGAGCATAACTAGTGCTGAACGAGGCAACAATGTAACAATGATTGCAGCCATTAATGCTACTGGAAATAGCATCCCACCATTACTTGTATTTCCACGTGCTAAATTCAAAGACTACATGTTAAATAATTGTCCTCCTGGAAGTGTAGGAGCAGCTAATAAGTCTGGATGGTCAAATGAAGTCATTTTTGTGCAATTTCTTGAACATTTTATTAGTAATGTGCGACCGTCAATTAAAAAACCTGTTCTTTTATTAATGGATAATCATGAGAGTCATGTAAACATTTCTGTTATTGAGTTAGCAAAAAAATCAGGCATAGTTTTAATGACATTTCATCCTCACACAACCCATAAAATGCAACCTCTTGATCGTGGTGTTTTTGGACCATTTAAAACTTTTTATAACAATGCCATGAATAACTGGATGATATCACCAGGCAATGCTGATAAACCAGTCACAATTTATGATATATCTTACCTTGTTGGTCAAGCTTATCCTCATGCTTTTGTACCAAATAATATTATAAACAGTTTTAAATGTACTGGATTTTATCCATTTAATGAAAATATTTTTACTGATATTGACTTTTTAGCTGCAAATGTTACTGATAGGCCAATAGTGAATACTGAAGCTTGCCTTTCTAATGAGATTATTGATGTTAAAACTGCTCCATCCAGTGTACCATTAACGTCATCTATTGTTTTAAGGGAAATCCCTACTGTGAGTTTACAATCAAGATCAATTGTTTCACCTGAGATAATATGACCTCATCCTAAAGCCAAATTAAGAAAAACAAATACTTCAAAAAGACGTAATAGAAAATCATGTATTTTAACTGATACCCCTGAAATTAAAGTTATTCTAGATTCAAAATCTAATAACTAACAATTTAAAAAGACCTCTTCAAGCAAAAGAAAAAAAATGGCAAAGCAGATTATTTTTAGTCAGTCTGACATATGTTTAAATGATGAAAGCTCTAATGAAATTGATTTTGGAGTAAATATACTTGATAATGAAAGTGAAATTGTTTCTGGAGATTTTTTAATTGTCAAGTTGGCTGGAAAGAAATGCTCTAGATTTTATGTAGCAGAAGTTTTAGAAGTTGTTGGTATAGTTTACAAAATTAAGTATCTTAAGAAATCAGGAGACTTTTGTAACAAGTTTATAAGAGAAGATGACAATCTTTATGATTTGGAACTTAAGGATATTATGAAACTTCCACCACTAAGTATTGGTCATGGTTCATCTAAGCGTCAGTATCTTACGTTTGATGTTGATCTGACTATTTGCAATAGTTAATATATTTTACTCTTTTATCATTGTATTTTTTGTTGTCATCATTAAGATATTTTCTATAAAAAGCATTATGATCATATGTAAATGAATATAGACCGCCGGCTAACATAAGTTATAAAAATATATTTTTGCTCTTTTCTTATCTAAAATAATAAAAATAACTGTATATATTAGAAAATATGTTTTGTACAATTAAATCGCGTTTAAAGTTTTGGACCTTAATCCTAATTATTTCATGTAAGTAGCATCTAACTAAAGAAAATATGTGACTTTATCTAAATAGTTATAATAACTGGTTTTATTGAAAAAAATTAGTAATACTGAGTATCGTAACTTTAATACACAAGTCTTTGCAAGATTGTAAGGATTGATTTTTCTAGTTTTTTTTTAGACAATTAGGCTTGATTACAAAATAATTAGATTTTTTTTATTGATATAAGATGGACCAAAAGTTTCTATATAATATATAACATGCTAAAATATTAAAAAGGGTTCAAACATTGCATGATTTTTTAATAATAACATTTTGGTCAAAGGAACAACGCACGTGTTTTACCTTTGACCAATAGACTTCTTTTTTTAAAACGCGGGAAAAAGATACTTCTTGGTCAAATGAAAAAAAAGTTCTAAGTATAATTTTTGGTCAAAATATAAGAGAATATTATAAAGTTTGAATGGTTTGGATTTACTCAATAGGCTACGCAAAAAACGCCTTAAAGCAAAAAGTGGTCAAAGGTACAACAGGTTCCCCTATAATTCGACTATATATATATACTAAAATCGAATTATTAGTATATTTCGACTAAATCGACTAAAGTCGATTTAGTCGAAATATACTAATAATTATTTAATAAAATATACTAATAATTTATTGTTTTGAAATTAATTGTCATAAAAAATATTAAAGTAATTTATTTTAGCTTTTTATGTTTAACATCATATCATTTAAAATGTTAATGGGGCAAAGCAATATAAGAGAACGGCCCCAATAGTTTAGGGACTGCCTTAAATACTTGATATACATCAAAGTCTTTACAATCATATTTACAATGTAATTTTTATTTCTATTTTGGAGCTTCACAACATAATTTTGTCCTAGGGCCACGAGCCAGCTTGAGGTGGCCCTGTATGAAAGAAAATCAAAAGCATCGACTAAACAAAAAAAAAATAATGAAATATATAACAGATTGTTTGATTTGTTATGAAATATATAACCGATTGTTTGATTGAATGAAATATATAACCGATTGTGATTAGGTATGATTGTTTTTCTTTTTTTATGTAATTATTAAGGTGCTCCCAGAAATCCTTACGGTCTTATTACCGAGAAGCGAAAGAGCCTAAATAATGCTAATATGCTATGAATTAGATAAAGCTTTATGAGTAACCAAAAAATAAGTAGCAGTTATAATTAGAGATGTCATACTTCCTAAAGCAGCCATTCACCACCCAGATGTCTTTTCTCTTCAGTTGTAAAATTGATTTCAGATGTTTTAAATATAACTTTAGTTTCGTTAAGTTTGGCTATATTCTTAAAAAAAACAACATGAATTTGATTCTTTAACAAAATAACCATATTTCGCCCCTTCAGAAACAATGGTGTTCCACCATGTTTTTAGTGATGAAAGTTTGCCAGCACATAATGCAACGTCAGTGTACCATATCTGTTTTACAAGTTCTAGTTTTTCTTTTTGAAATGTTTATTAATTGGTTTAGTCCAAGTGCGTAAAAAGACATTGCAAGGTTGTCGCCTTGGGTAGTACCTTCAGTCGATAGTATATCATTACTGACGAGTATTATCAAGCGGGAAGGAGTATGCAGAAAGTTTAAAAATAAAGCTGGCGGAAAAAGCTAATAGTCTAATTTTGTTTTACGCGGAAATTGCAGATAGCTCAATTTTCTTGTAGTTATATTGTTTTAGACGGAGATAGCAGATATAAATTCACTATTGTTGTACGCAGAGATAGCAGATATTAGTATTGTTAAAGGCGAAGATAGCAGATATATATTCAATATTGTTGTAGGCGGAGATAGCATATAGTCCAATTTTGCGCGGAGCCATCGATTTGTAAAGATATTTTTATGGGATTTATTCTAATAAAGATTAAATGTAGTAATTACTGTTATTTTAAAACTATTTATTCATTACTATTGTAATAAATACAAATTCTTATCCGTGAAATGATATATCAGTAAAAGTTTTAATAATAATTTTTTGCAATTGTATGCAACATTAAATTAATATAAAATTAATCAAAAAATAAAATTTATCAAAAGTAATATAATATAAAATTATTCATAAAATCTAAAACCAAACTTGAGGTATAAGTTTTTTGTTGTTGCAGCAAACTGACGGAAATTCTTTTGGCTTAACTTTTAGCGTTTCATAGCAAAGGCCGCGTCTATAGTTTTTAATGATCCAAGATCTTCTTAGTGCTGCCATTTGTATAGCGTTATGAATAAACGTCGGTTAGTGTAAACGTCTTTACATTTGTTGAATTTGCAGGCAGTATATAGAGCAATCGTATATAATATATCTATAAAAATGAGAAAATTTTATTGTTTTGCTATAAATTATAAGCAAGGTTAAAAAATTTCAAAACTTATTACGCTAAGGTAGGTCTCAAACCCCCCGAATCGACACTGATGACAGCGAGTTTAGGAAAAAAACAAACCTAATTATAAATCTCTTAAAAGCTCTGCACTGATGAAAAATTCGTCGTAGATTCAACGGAGAATGTTCGGCAGCAAAGTGACAGCACTTTCTCCACAAAAATTAACGGTTTCCGTTGTTTCTATTTTCCGCAAAAATCAACGGAAAAAGTTTGTTAACCCTTTCGCGACTGACTTAAAAACAGCTATATGACTGCGCGTAAAATAACGATCTAGGATCATGATCAATTAAAAGAGTATAAAATAAAAATTACTAGTTAGAATTTTAAAAATAAGACCTTGTTTTTTTTGTCAAAGAATTGGCTTTCAGGAAATTAAAAAACTAAAAAAAAAAATTTATTATCTTAGTAACGTGATCAAAATATATCATGTTGAAATTAACAAAAATATATAGTTTCTCTATGTAACCTTTAACAAATAAAGAAGAAATACATAAACATACCCTTTTCTAATTTAAATAAATGATACATTTATTTTGGTGATCAAACAAAATAAATCTTCACCACTATCACTGAAAAAAATATCAAGGATCTCATTCATGACAGTATACTTTTTATCTGTTTTTGTCATTTTTTAAAATTAATTTTTGAGCGATCCATAAATGCAGTTAACAAACGGTTTGAAGGATTAACTTAAGATATTATTCACATTTCAAAAATGAGTTTAAAGTTTTCCCCAATTGCTATAGATGATTTGAAATATTCAAAATTGTTTATGCACCGCCATGCGGGTCACTCGTCATTTAGAAACAAATTTTATGAACCGCCATACGGGTCACTCGTCACGAAAGGGTTAAAAAAGATACAGAACTTTTTCCGTAAAATTCACGGTTTCTGTGTTTCATTTTTTCCGCACAAATTAACAAAGAAAGTCAGGCAGCAAAGAGACAGCACTTTTTTCCGTTCAAATTAACGGAAAAGCTCCATTAATTCAGCAAATAGTAAGTTATTTAAAAAAATAGAAATTAAAAAATAAAAAGAATAGAATTTATGTTGTTATAAAAAACTAATTCAGCTATTAAGAAACTACTCGTATTTTAAATGATTAAAAATTATAATATAATACACATCAAACACAACATAAAAAAACTCACAAGTTTTGAGTACTTTAGCCACTTACAAAACATTAAAAAAAACCTAATTTAATCTTATATACTATATGGAAAACGTGATAAGTCTAAAATATATCAATTTTTGTTGATGTACAACAATGAGTAGCTCAGTTTTGACTCGTTTTCTCAAATTCAATTTACTCGGATTTAACGCGTTTTTTCAATTTACTCGGACTCAACGAGTTTTTTCAATTTACTCGGACTTAACGCGTTTTCCAGATGAATTCCTCATATGTTGATGAAACAATTATTATAGTAGTAATAGTTATAACAAATATAAACAAATTATATTATATTATAACAGTTATTATATATATTAAACTTTATATATTGTATAATATTTATGATAACAAATAAGATTTAATTATGACAAATTATACTATTTTGTAATGGTTATTATATATACTAAAAAAACAAATTATATTATATTATATTTATTACATATATTATATTATAATAGTTATAATAAATATAAAAAAACGTCTTTCGATATATTGATGCTCTGTCCATTCAAACAACCAAGTTCGTTTATAAAACTCAAAACTTTTGGGTTAGGTACGACTGTTTTTAACCACTTTTTTTTCGATTTAATTTCATTTTTCAGGATTCTCAAGTATGAAAGTATATCATCACAAATACTTTTTACTACTCAATTAAATACTTTTGTGTTTTGGCAAAAGAGGAGAATTTTTTTGGAGTTAATCCATGATTTCAGCTAGTAGCTTTTCCAGAGAACTTTGAAAACATCTATCTGATTGTCGAGCATAGGACTAGAAGATGTCCAACTGTCTAGCATAGCATTTGAAGATTCAGATGATATTTTATTGTAAATATATAATAATTAATAACAAACATTCTTAAAAATTCCAACTCTAAAAAAAAATTGCTTTTTCTTCTACAAAACTAGAACCCACCACATCTCTAATGTTGAACATCAGTTTTGTTTTGATTTCTTGTTAATCCGCTACATTTTTTTAAGTTCATCATTTTTATTCTAGTATTCAAACTAAAATTAATAAAATTGTGTTAGAGGAACTAAAAAAATACATTTAAAATGCCAAATTCTGCTAAACCTCATGCTGAGTGTCGAAACACTGTTTGCATTCTCTGTATGACAAAATGTGATCGAAGTATAACACCTTTCTTGATAAGCAGATTGGCAAAACACTTTCCAAAACCATTAGACTTTAATGATGATCATCTTCTAAATGGAATGTGCACAAATTGTCATTTCATTCTGCAAAAAATTGATGAGGGAAAAACATCACAGCCATTTCCCAAATTGAATGATTTCAGTTCAATTGCTGTGAAGCCATCAGCAAGAAATTCTCCTGCATGTGACTGTATTATTTGCCAAAATTGGTAAGTCAAAGGGCAAAAATTCATCTCCTTTGTCCAGCAGTACTACTCAAAAGAAATCATTTTATGTTGAAAAAAGATGCACAAAATGCCTCACTGTGATTGGACCGGGCTTATCCCTTAAGTGCACCTCTAGAACTAGAAGTACAAACCTGATTGCATGATTGCACTTGCAAAAACAGACGCAAAAAGTGCAGAAATTCTTGCATCTTCTGTTTTGGGAACCCAGATGCATCTTTAAATGGCACAGTGCGACTAAGCAATTCAAATGGGGGACCTAAATTACCACTGAAACTTGGTATGTGTTTTTTCAATGCTTTTTGCCCAACATATTGCTTTTCATTAAGTAAATTTTATTCTATTAATCCGTTTTAAATTTCAGGTAAAGCTACTACAACACAACTGTTTAAGGATCCTCTTCCAACTGAAAGCCTTATAACAGTTCAACTTAACTCTAATTTGTATAACAACCAGATGAGACAACTTGCTTGAACTCTTAACTCTGTAGGCCATATTTTTGAGCCATATTTTGCTAGGAAATTTGCAGAGCAAGGAATGTTGCTCAAAGATCACTTTTCTATCACTTTTTTGTTGCTGATGGAAGTAATGTAAAGGGTGCTAAATGTTTTGGAAATGTCATCCATATACCCTTGCTCAATATTTCAGATGAAACACTCATTCTAAAAGCAATACCACCAATGGAACTTCACCTACTGATGGGTGTGGTCAACCACCTTTTCAAGAGTCTGAGCAAAGTTTGGCCAGTGGTCAAAGAATGGCCAGAGATTTTAAACATTCCCCTCCAACCCTTTCATGGAGGACATTTTCATGGATATTATTGTCAAAGGCTGTTGAAAAATATTGATATTCTTCAGCAAAAAGTTGAAGCAGCAGCTGTAAGTGCAGCATTTCCCTATGTTGAAGCATTCAGGCAATTTGATAAGTTAGTTACTGCATGTTTTGGAACCCATCTGGATGATGATTTTCAAGAATAAATTGAGAACTTCAAAGCTGCATACCTTGTTCCTAAAGTCTCAATCACTCCAAAGGTCCACACTGTGTTCTTTCACATGTTCATTTCTCTGAGTCATCAAAGTTTGGAATATACAGTGAACAAGCCACTGAAGCTCTTCATGCAAACTTTAAGCCTCAATGGCAACAATTCAAGAGACATGCACTTCACCCAGAACATGGACTGCAATTACTTAACTGTATTGTAGACTACAACAGCAAACATGCATAGAAGTCAAAATCAAAACATATAAAAGTGGAAAACGTGATTTATTAGAATTCAGATGTTTTAGCTATATGATTAAATCCATTATGATATTAGGAAAATCAAATGGTGAAATTATACAGAAATTTGCTCTGTTGTTCTTGCTTTTTCAATTGCTTTGTTAAAAAATACACATTTTTGAAAACAAACTCAGAATTGGATGAATTAATAGCTTTTTAATACTAAAAGATAGTTTCAAAACTTAGCCAGCATTGAAACAAAATGCTAATTTCTCTCACAGACAGTAATCGTTGATTTTAAAATCACTAGTTATGATATCCTATGGGTATGTACTACCATCCCTTTAAAGGGTTTTCTCGGTGTTTTCATTGATGACTCGCCCCAAAATTTTCAAACCGTGAAATATATATATACACACACTCTCGCTTGGTAGTCTTTATTTTTAATATTGTAGGCAGACGCCTTGTCTACCCATGCATAAAACATTTTCTAAAGACAACTTGACTAGAGCTTATTGCATGTTTTGAAATTTGAGACATTTAAAAAATTTGCAGAACAAAATTAAGCTAAACTAAACATAAAAAAAAATATATAATAATTAATTAAAGAGAAAATAAAAATAATTAATAATTTGAAACTCTAAAATAATAAAAATAAAACTAAACTGAATAAAAACTCAAAGTCTGAGAGGAAATTATTAGGTTGATGCAAAAGTAAATTCATTTTTTTTTCAGTATGATTTATTAAATATAGTTAAAATTAAGCAGTCATTCGTCATCAAAATAATTTCCTTGGCTATCTATGACCTTTTGCCATTTTGTGACCAACTGACGAATTCTATTTCTGTTGAAAGACTGGGGCTTTGCTTTGAAATAGGCATCTAGCTGATTTTGTAAATCTTGATTTTCTTCGAATGATTTAATCCTGTAAAAAATGTTCCATTGATCAGAACAAATGGTAATCTGATAATGCCATGTCTGGTGAATATGCAGGATGCGGCAAGACTTCCCAGCCTAGTTCTAAAACAGTTTCCTTGGTTCTCATAGCAACATGGGGTCAAGCATTTTCGTGCAGCAATATGACTTTATGGTTTCCATGACCCAGTCCGAACCTTTTTTCTAAGATTTTTTCATTTAAATGTCTCAATTGTGGCGAGGAGCGTACAGCTTTAATAGTTTGCTTCAAGTACAGCATTAATAGTTTCAGTAGTTCATAGTATATTATACCTTTCATATCCCACCATATGCTAAGCATTACCTTTTTTGGATGAATATCGGGTTTAGGTGAGGCAGATGCTAATTGACTAGGACTCAACCACTGTTTTTTGTTGGAAGGATTGTCACAATAAATTCACTTTTCATCACCCATTATAATTTTCCACAAAAAGTCCTTTTTTTTGTACTTAGTCATATGAGAAACACAAGTGCTCAAATGTTGCATTTTGTTGTTTTCAGTCAAGTCATGCGGGACCCATTTTCCGACCTTTTGAACCTTTTCCATGTCATGTAATCGTCTTAAAACAGTCAAATGATCAACCCTAAGTTGTTCTGCTAATTCTCGAGTCAATTGCTGTGGGTCTTCTTCGAGCAATTCCTCTAAATTGTCTGTTTCCAGTTCCTGCAGCCTTCATGAACATTCTTTGTCCTCAAGATCAAAATCTCCGCTGCGAAACTTAGCAAACCACTTCTGGCAAACGCGAACATTTAGAGCATCAACACTGTAAACAGAACAAATCACTTCTGTCACTTTTGTTGCATTTTTACCCTGCCGAAATTTGTACAACATGCAATGTCTAAAATGTATTTTTTCTATGGACATTTTCTATAAAAGAATTATATATATACAATGTTATTAAAAAATTAGAATTTTTAATTTAAAATGTGCAAAAAAGATTGGTTTTTCAACTAATATATATATTGTTTGCATTTGCACTACGCATGTGTATCATATTTGACTTTGCAAATTTACTTTTTATGCAAACTTACTTTTGGACTGACCTAATATTTTAAATGATATTTTTAACGTATTATTTTAAAATTATAGTTTATAGTTGGAATAAATAACTTTATTGTTGTTTCTGTAGGAAATGGTTTTCTATTCCTTAAGTCAGATTTAATTTAATGTTTTAGAGTCAATGCTTTGTACTGCCAGATGCAGTACAAAGCATTTACTTTAAAATACCTAAATATGTGGTAGTAGTAATGTGGCAAAGCGCTTGCTTCATAAGTAAGAAGTTTAAAGATTGTTTAAAGTAAGAAGTTTAAAGATCCCTGGTAGTAATGCTGTAAACTTATTTCACTGCTCAGTAGCCTTGTATGTCAAGGATTGTGTTTTGGAGTTAAATAGTTGAGAGAGGGTCGCAACCAGGCCTGTAGAGTTAGAGTCGTAGAGTCGTAAATTCAACATTTGTAGCAGAGTCGGAGTGGCTAATAGTCGACTCCAATAGTAAAACTTTTAGGTATTGCACGTGCATGTACAAAACATTTAACCTTCAAAGAATTTTCTATATATTTGGCAAAAAAATAATTTTTTATATTATCGCGTAATATTCTTTTAAGAATTCAAAGAATTTTTCACAAATTTTGCTTTGGATTCGGAGTTGGAGTTGTACTCTGAAAGTTTCAACAATTGCAGTTGGAGTTGGTACTTTTTTTTACAACTCCACACCCCTAGTTGCAACAATAATTAAGCATCCTCAACTGTAGAGACCCTCTCAGCCATGGGGGGGGGGGGGGTAAATATCAATAAAAAATAAATAAATAAAAATAACCTAATATGTATACAAATAGTCAGTATCAGTTATAATATCATAGGAATAGCATATCATAAAGTTTTTAATAGTAAATTTAATTTAAAAATCACTTTACTTTTTTTTCAGTTCCTTTCTTTGGCCATCTCAAAACTTTCCCTTTTACTCAACCTCAAGATATGGTGTCAAAGGAGATCTTGTCTTGCTCAAGCCACTTTAAATGACACCAACTAGATATAATAGCAATTCATGATAGGGTACCAAAGAAAAAATAAATAATTTTTTTCAGAATTTAACCAATAAAAGCTACTTCTAAATTGTTTATATATTTATATCACTTTACTTTAAAAAAATTAAAAATTTAAATTTAACTATATTATATAACTATTTATTATATAACTACGTATTTTTATGAAAAAAAAAAAATTAAAAAAAAAATTATCTTTACAAAGCCTAATAAATTCACTAAAAGCACTTTTTAATGTTTAAGAAAAATACAAAAGTGATAACAATACAAATTCTATTATCTTTTTTTTTTTGCTTTTTATAACAAGTTACAAAAAATAAAAAACTAATCTTTGAATAAACAAATACTACTACAAAAATTTATACAAGAAACACATTACACAAGTTATAAGAAAGCTTGTTAGGTAAGTTCTTGTTTAGAATTAGTTCTACAAGAAACTAAAAATAACAGATAATACATAAAACAACTGAATTGAATGTCATAAAAAATGAGTTCTGTATTTTTATTGACATTTAATTAAACTATTAAATAGTTTAATAATGGGTATTTAAAAACCATTATTTCATTAGTTATTTTTAAATTAAATATTAAGTGTAATACTAAGTCAGAAATTTTTACTATATAATGTTAAATAAACAAAAACAACAAAAACTTTAAAAATATTTGAAAGTCAAATAATGTTTTTGTAATTTATTTATCGAGACAATGTTTAAAAACTATATATATAATTCGACTAGAGAATATAAAAAAAATAATGTAATAAACAATATTACAGATCATAATGCCTAAAAACCAGATTAAAAACAACATTTTTTTTGATAACGGTTTTCCAACCATTTTAAAATGCGCAAGTTTTTTTTGTTTTTAGTTGTGTTTACATTGGCATGCTGACGTTGCTTTGATGACAAAAGTAAAAATGTAAATAAAGCAACGTTGTTTCAAAGTTGTTCTAACGTTAATCAGACTAATGTTGGTTTTATGTTAAACAACCAACGTTGTTTTAATGTTAACATTTAAGACATTAGATGATACGTTTTTCCGAAGTTGTTCTAACATTTGGTAGACAATGTTAGAATAACACTGTTATGCCAACGTTGGAACATCGTTGGAACTTAGTTAACTCGCGTCACGACCAAAATCCAAACATATTACAACATTGGCTCGATGTCATTTTCTTATGAACTATATTATATTTTTTATATGAACAAAATAATACCCACAGTTGTTAAATCCCAAGTTAAGTTGAATTATGATTGTGTATGACTTAGTGACAATAAGAAAAGTTATATTTTAGTTATCGATTCCAACCTTTTTACACCAGAAAAGTTTAGCGGCAAAAATCAGTCCTTTTGAGAAAACCATTTTCAATAACCTGTGTTGTATCTAAAATGTTCATTCTTCCAATTTGAGGAAGATTAACCTTGATTAACATTATTCGCTACATTTAATATAATTAACCTTGATGTTAATTGCTTATTTCTAGTCATTGCTAGTTTCAGAACAATATAGATATAGAAATTGAACTATTTAAAAGCCAAAAACATATAATATTTCAAATGCTGTTTCATTGCTAATTAAATTATATATTTTTCAAATTTTATCTAATTTAAATTAATCTTGAAGAACATCACAACATTCAATAAAGATAACATTAAAAAAAAGTATAAAAATACAATATAAAAACTATGCAAATGACACACAATAACTTGAAAGTGTTGATTTCTTCTAAAATCGGTTAGTTCTTGTATGCAATCAAGAGAAAAGTTTTTGCCTTCAAACAAAGACAAAAAACAAAAGTAAGAGAAAGGTTTTGCTTTCAAATCATAATTTTTATGTTGAATTACTGCATTAAGTATTGCATTCAAAATCTATAAATGCATGATCTGCTTCGTTTTAATTGAAGCAAGCCTGCTCAGAATTACTTTTAAATCTTTTGGCCTTATTCCTGAAATTTAATGTAATTTATATAAAAATTAAAATTTTATAATGAATTTTAAAAATAAAGTTATCCTTTTAAAAATTATTTAGGTTAAAATATTTTAATTAAAATACTATTTCATGGAACTTTTAACATATAAAAAATGAAAAAAAAATTTATATATTTTAGCGATTTTTGCAAAAAAATATAAAATAAAATTTTTTTTTTATTACTTAATGTGTATTGGAATTTTTACTTATAATTATTTCAAATTATGAAATCGGAAATTTTCAAAAATTTAGATAAAAATCTCAAAAAAATTTAAAAATTTTTTTAGATAACAATAACAAACTTATAGTAAAAGCAGTATAAATGCTAATGAAAACAAACCTGATCCACATTTTTTTTATTGACAATAAATGACTCCCTCCTCTAATCATTAAAATAATTTTTTGAATGTTAAAATATATATTTTTATTTCAGGCTTTATATATATCAGGGGCTATTCTAGGAAAAAAATATAGACAGCAGTACCCCTCCCCCCCCCTTGCCAAGAAATTTAGCGAAAATATTGCTAAATATCGGAGTTATTTTGTGTGAAAAAATCAATATTTGCCAAAAAAACTTAAAAAAAAAAAGAATTTTTTTTTAATATATATTTAATTTTATATACTATTATGTAATAAATGTTATTTAAATAAAATGCAATAAGTCTAACTGTTGTTATATTTGAAAAAGGAAATCTTTAAATAACTATTTAAATAACAAGAAATTTTCAAATAACTATTAAAAACTTTATTTAAAACTTATTTACTTAAAAGTTCGTTGACAAAATCGCGTAGGATAAAAAAACCGTTTTGTACATTTGTGTCTGCATATTTTATTTAAAAATATAATTTAACACTCCTGCATTTATTAAGCATTGGCCCAATCCGGTTATTTTGCCGATGTTATTTGGTACATTGGACCAACACAAGCTTGCTTGGTGGGAGGGTGTGATTACAGGCATATAAGGCTTGCCCATTATGAACTCCTTAGCAATTAGAAACTCTAAGAGTTTTTACAGTATCTTCATGACTAAAATCAGGTGTGATTCTGCATACTTTTCAGTAGTGATAGTGACAACCTTTCATGGTTGTGTTTGCTAGTAGATAGCAAACACAACCATGAAAGTTGATAATTAATTAACTAGTGCTTGGTTCGTCAATTAATACTGTGTTTGGTTCTTCAATTAGTAACTAATTGAAGAACCAAACACAGTATGTCAGAAATATTAATAAAGAAGCTTTCTGAACCATCCTCTTCTCACTTTTGTTCATGATACTTAAGATGTCCTTTGTCATTTCTAATCCAAGCAAATAAAGTGCGTTTGTCATAAACCTTGCTTAGTGGCAAGTTCCTGCCGGTGAAATTTTACTGTAGGAACATGTCAACCAAGGTAGTAAACATAAAGTGGACAAAGATGTTTGTAGTCTCCTCTCTTGAAAACATTTTTATTTAGTGCAGTCTCCAAAAACTTTAATGCTGCCCTGACTATATTGTGTTTAAGTGATCCAACCTCTAAAGAAATCCAGTTCAACCTAACCAGATTATCTGATGAGGTATCAATCTTATTAATAATCTTTGACCTGGTCTTCTGTAAGCACACATAAATTTCTCTTCTTGGTGACTTTGTCTTAGCACCAGTTAGTTCAGTCATCAAATGTTTAATATGTACTTCAATAATATAGTGACAATGCATGCTCTGACGAGACTAGTATTAAGGGTAGTTGATAGAATTGTAACAGCTCCAGCAAATTGTCTAGTTTTGGATGCAATTGTGTCACAGCAAACACCCAATATATTTTTGACAATATCATAGTATTCTAAGAGATTGAGGACAAAATGACCCTGCTCTGACCCAGATGAATTTTCTGCCTGTACAATGCTAAGAAAGAAATCATCTATACATTTTGAATCTAGACTTGTTATACTAATTACAAATCTCTCATAGGTAACTCATAGTCAGATCATTTTCATCTTCCAGCTATTCAACAAATTTCCCATCAAAATAGACTACAAGTTTCTTTTCTTTTAAAACTCTAACAAGGTCTTATTTTTGTGTTTCACCTAATGCAATTAAGTTATATATTTAAAATATTAAAGATGTAAAACAAATATACTTATTGACTTTAGTGAGTAATAATTACCAAGTTTTTTAATAATTATATATCTTTTTCTGTGTAGAGTAGACCTTGATAAATTAATTTCATGCAGATAAATACCAGTTTTATTGAAGATAGCAGGAATCAAAACAGCTTGGGGTCTAACACCAACTCTATAACAAACACTAACAGCAGAAGTAGCTTCAACTTGTCCATTAGGTGTTAATTCTAAAACTAATTTCGATTTGGACACATATCAGAATCATTACATTCTTTGCATGATTTGGAACTTTTAAACGTGTCTAAAGCATCTTCAAACTTGCTTTTCAATCCCAAACTTCGTCTGTGCTTTCTTGTATGTTGACCTCTTTGATACATTAAACATTTGCATAGTCATCTGCTTGTTATGACTTTCCCAGCTGCATCTGTGTTTTTTTATCATTCAATTGTTCAACTCATTCATATATTTCTTTCTTCGCAGAGTCTTGAATTGAAATTCTTTATCTTGCTGTACAGTAATAGTAATATTCCTTTTAAATCTTTGATCTTTATCTAAACCTTTTATTTTTGCCTTTTCTGTTTTTCTATGATCTCTCATTATCATGTTATTTAGTTGAGGAACTGATATTTCAAACAAGTCATTACTCTCCATCTGGAACTCCCCAGCAAACATTCTATAGCGAAATTTTAACAGACCAATATAGGCATTTTTAGAGGACCACTGTAGTTTTGCTCATAGGTTACTTAATAGACCACTAAATCAATGTTTGCTAGGTCTCCTTGCTTAAAATTCCAGTTCTCTTTGCTGGGACTCCAGTTAAACTTATTCAATCCTTTTAATTTCATTCTTTTTCTCTGTGAGTTTTCAGCGAGGATCCTTCCACTGAAAAATATTAAATAGCTGAAGTTACTGGTTACAGAGTTCTGATTCCTGTTTTTGTTGGACAAACAATAATTTCTTAGCTGGATTGAAACCTGGTGTTCCTATATAAATGAAAATTAATATAAATATAGATTTATATTTATTGAACTAAGTAAATAAATTAGATAAAAGTTTTACAAATTACAAATGGCAGTGAACACTACAAATAAAAGATGACTACTTTATTAAAGAACAATTACAAAATTTTTACCTTTTTTTAAACATCTTCGCTTCCAACAAGGCTGCAAGCAGCCACTAATTAAAGTTGGAAGTCACTGAAAGAGAAAAGATGAAGATTGTAGAGCAAGATAACGATTTAAAGGAACAACTTAAAGGATTGCAAATTATATGAATCAGGAAAACAAGATGAAGGAAGCGAATTCCAAAGAGCTGATGTTTAAGGAAAAAATTACTAATTCTTAATTTAAAGATAATTAAAATTTAAAGAAAATTACTTTGACCACAAAATGTGTCCAACAAATTTTGTTAAATCAGAACAATCCTAGTACAAAAATAAATTGCCATTTTTACCTTTGTTTCTCGACACTATAACATCTACAAAGACGTAAAACTTTTATTCATTTAGGTGGTAGTACATTTTTTCCCTGAAAATTCTAGATATAGAGGACTTTTTTTAGAAATTGACGATTGTGCATCTCCACTTTGAAACTTGTGTCATCTGCCATGGGTTTTTTGATCTATTTTAAAAATTGAAATAAAATAAAATAAAAAGTAAATTTTAAAATATTTCATGCTTGTAAAATAAAATTTTATGCTTTACAAAAAAAATTTAGTAATTATTTGCAATTTGTTATTTATATATTATTAAAAATTCCTGTAATAAAAAAAAAATAATGCAAATACTTTATGAATTCATTTTTTTGTAAAAGATTACTACACCCGTCTAACAACATCTGTAGAGTAGTCCAAGATTATTTGTACACTTTTGTCCAAGCTCATCTGTATTTTTTTTTTACTCCAATAACATCTGTCCAATATCATCCGAAAATTAAACAACCCCTAACAATATCTTTAAAAAGATGTAACTACATCTGGTAATTTTTCTCTAAATCCAATAACATCTGGAAGAATTTTTTCAAGATGTAGTTACGTCTGAAAAAATTTCTATGTGTTACTACTTCTGGTTAAAATAATGCATTATTAGTTAATATTTTTTCCCAGATATAATTATATCATAAAAAAATCTTATATGTAACTACATCTGGTTAAATTAATGCATTATTAGTTAATTTTTTTTTCAGATGTAATTACATCTGAAAAAAATTCTATAATATAAGATGAAGTTGCTTTTATAATAAATTAACTAATAATTCATTATTTTAACCAGATTTAGTTATATATAGGCTATATGTAAGTATATCTGGTTAAAATAATGAATCATTAGTTAATTTATTATAAAAACAACTTCATCTTAAAATATACAGATGTAGTTGCGCAGATGTTATTACACTTTGATAATTAAAAAGATGCAAATACATCTGTAAAATCCAAAGATGTAGTTGCACAGTTGTTATTACACTTTGATAATTTAAAAGATGTAAATACATCTGTAAAATCCAAAGATGTAGTTGCAACGATGTAATTACACTTTGATAATCTAAAAGATGCAACTAAATCTGTAGAATCCACAGTCTGTGGATTCTAATTTCATTCACCACATAAGATTAGCCACAGTCTGTGGTGTCTAATAACATCTGTGCAAAAATTAAATGAATATTACAGATTTAATTACATCTTTTAAATTATCAAAGTGTAATAACATCTGTGCAACTACATCTGTGGCATAGATGTAGTTGCATAGATGTTATTACACTTTGATAATTTAAAAGATGTAACTAAATCTCTAAAATTCATTTAATTTTTGCACAGATGTTATTAGACACCAATAAAATTTTAGATTTTGTTGGACAGATGTTATTAGACATCAATGAAATTTCAGATGTTGTTGGACAGATGTTATTATACCTCTTTATATTTACAGATGTTGTCGGAGAGAGGTTATTTAACATGGCAAAAACTGATGTTTTTACCCTGATCCCATTTTTGTGCAGTTTTTCTGCAAACTAGAGAAATTTTGCAAAGCATATAGTTAATCTTAGAGTCTTCACGGAAATATTAAAAAATCTTTTCCCACCGTTTTTGAATTTTGCACCAGCTTCCTTTCGGTTTCCGATCATTCGGTTTTTTTTAAATATATACAAAATCACAGCAACCAACTTAAATAAAAGAAATAAAAAAAAAATCAGATCAGAAACTTTATTCACTATGTTTTTCCCGACATTTTTTCGATCGTTATTAGATCATTAATAAAAAATAGATATTAAAAAAAAAGTGTAAAATAGAAAATTTAAAATTTTAGTAAAATTTTATTAAACTATAGTTATACTTTTACTATGATTTTAATAAATTTCCATATTAAATAGTAACTTTAAATTAATGTAATAAATATATCGTTACATTTTCGTTATACACTATATTTAATGAGTAGAAGCTAATACTTTCTTAACTTAACCTATTGAATATTAACCTTATTGAATAAATAAAATTAACTCAAATATGAGTTTACTTTATAGATGTAATGTATGTAATAAACATATACTCCACCAAATTTGGTGAATTATTGAAAATAAAATCATAAATTGAATCATAAAATCACCAATATAAAATCATATTTTATATCGCAATTCATATAAAAATTTTATATTTTATATCACACTTCATACAAAATTACCAAATTTGGTGGAGATTTAAAAATAATCTCATTATTAAATTCATAATTTTTGCAAAAATACAACATTTAAAAGTCTTAATTTAATGCAAAGATCATTATTTTGGTAGTGCTATATTATGTATATATTATAACACACGCACTCACACACACACAAACAAACACCAACACACACATATATACATATATGTAATATGTATATATATATATATATATATATATATATATATATATATATATATATATATATATATATATATATATGTATGTATGAAAATTTAAATTATGTTAGTGTATTTTACAAACAAAGTGCTCAATGTTCTTAAAGAACAGTGCAATAATAAATTAGAGCAATTCAAATATATATATATATATATATATATATATATATATATATATATATATATATATATATATATATATATATATATGTATATATATATATATATATATATATATATATATATATATATATATATATATATATGTATATATATATATATATATATATATATATATATATATATATATATATATATATATATATAATATATATACTAAATGTATTTATAGTTTGAGTTTGCTAGCCAGATAAATTAATTTTTTTATCAAGCTGACACTTGAGAAATACTTAACAGTAGTTATATTAAAAAGTAAATATTTAACAATAATTTAGGTATAAGTTATTAAAAGGGTAAATTATTGAATAATTTTCTTCTGTCGAAATGTTTTTTTTCTGTATTTCTATTATAATATTATACATATGTATATATTTAGTTCAAAATATATCTGGAAGATGCTGATCTATGTCGAAAGCAAAGTATTTCCTGTAAGTTGTTTTATTTAACAATAAGTTTATAATATAAAATAAATTAATAAGATTATTTTGATATATATATATATATATATATATATATATATATATATATATATATATATATATATATATATATATATATATATATATATATATATATATATTCTCATGTCATAGTCAAAAGAGACTTTTATCATAAAAGTCTCTTTTGACTAAGTCTTGTTCAACAACATTTAAGCAACTTCAACAATTAAGCTACATTTTAATGTCATCTGAAAGTTTAAACAATTAAAATAATGCAGAAATACAATAAGTTTTATCGTTTTTTGAAAACCCCCAATGATTATGAATTGAAAGTTTTTATAATTAATAGCGCTTTTATTGTTTTATAATATTTTAAAAACATGCGTGGAGTGTTGCCACTTTACCTATTTTATAGCTTGCTGCTACAAAGAAGTGATGCTACATTGACTATGTTATAACCTGCTGCAACAAGTAAGTGCCGCTATATTGACCAAGGGTTTGGTTTAGGAAAATGTTTTTGGTATAGTTTTTTCTATTAGGGGTCATAAAGTATGTCACACTAAATTAATCTTTTGAATAGAAGTATGGTCACTTGCTGTCTTGTTTCGAGATTTTTATTTAACATAAAGCACTTTTGAATTTAAATTACTTTAAATATTTGCATAAAAGTCAATAATATTTTTAGGTTATATTTAGTTTGACTTACTTAATGGATAAAAGTACATCACAGTACATTTACTTATAAATTAAATCAAAACATCCAGTTAAGTTACTTCAGTTATTTTACTCGATAAATTAATTTACTTAATATACTCAAAGACTAGGGTAACCTAGGTAAATAATTTCTATGGATTTAAAACTCACAAAAAATTTTTTTTTTCAATTAAAGTCTATACATTAGCAACCTCTTTAATTGCATTTTTTACGTTTTATCATTAGAAAGAAAGATTTAACACTTGGTTGAAGTTTTATTAGTATCAGGTGTATGATGTCTTATGAAACAAAAAACTTGATTAAATATTGTAAAGATTTATACACAAACTCTAGTCTCAAAATGAAGATCCACTGTTGTTAACACATAATAAACTTTTACCTAAAAATTATTTTAACAAGTAATCTCGAATAGAATATGAAAAATTTTTTGATGCAAATGAAAATGATATTCAAATGCTTCAAAAGTTACAAAACAAAGCTATGAGAACAATCTTAAAATGTAACTGGTTCACACATAGTAATGATATGTTCACTATATTAAACTGGCTATCTGCAAAAGAAAGTATTTAAATGAAAGTATTTACATTTACACAAAGTATACACAATATTATTCAACTACAGAAAATGTCTTTCAAGGATTTTGTAAAAAAACAACAACAATTAAGCACACAATTATTCAACAAGAAATACAAGTAATTATCACTCAAAAAACCAGAAAAAGAAAAGCGGACAAAATTCTATCTTTTGCAATTCAATAAAGTTATACAACTTATTGCCAAATGAATTTAAATCGCTTGACAGGAAGAATTTCAAGAATCAAGTTGCGAAGCTTTTAAAAGAAAAAAGGATGTTAATAAAAAAGACATGAAGTGTTATAAACTATTTTTTACAATGATTTTAAATAGCTGTAAACAGGCTATTTAATTTAATAATAAAAAACGCAAAATGATTTTAATAATATTTTCATTATATTTAAAGTGATATCAAGATTAAACATTTTTTATAAATACACAAGTTGTTTTTAGGATTTTTTTGTAAAAAAAAATCTATTTGAAGAAAAGAATTTTAGTCTTCTAAAATTCTTTTATTCAAATAAGAGAATTTTAGAAGACTGAAAGCACTTCAACCACTTTGGCATGCTATAGTATCATCTTTTAACACTGTTTAATAAACGAAAGACTTATTAATTATTTATTAAACTTTATAAAATGACTAAAATAAATACAATAAATCAAAATTAAGGAGGTATTGCTGCAATAAAATTTTCAAGTTATAGTAAATCTGTGAAATTTGATATAATATTTAATAATTTACATAACTTGAAGTTTGGATGTTACAGGGTGTCTGCCAATATTTTAATGTGGATTACCCTGATCCACTACGTGCTTTCCCCTGATCTAATTTAAAGTTACTAAAAATCAACTTCAGAAAAACCAGACTTGAATTCTTTTGGCAAAAAACTTCTTTAATAGCAAAAATGTAAACAGTTATGCAACCCGCATTTGATGTATTAAGATAAATATTTATAAAACTATTAGCTGAATAAAATATTTATTACGTGTACAGTATAAAACTTACCTAAATTACATTGGTTAGATGAAAAGCTATTTTCCCTGATTTTTTCCTGATTTTTCCAAAATTTGACCTAATTTCTCTGATTATTACCTGACTTTTTTACAGATTTCTGAATTCCCTCATCTGGCAGACACCCTGTGTTAGATATTTGCATAGAGTTTTGTCATTATAAAATACGAATCATTACAGATTGTAGTTTCAAAAAAATGTCTTATAGCTTTGTAAAATTAAAGTTTTTTTTCATTTACAAATTTATTAACAAATTAACAAAACATAACAATTTTCAATAGTTTTAAACTGTTTGTCTATATTGAACAAACACATCATCTGATTATTCTAAAATAAGTAATGAATTAAAAAAAGGAAAAAATACACCACATGTTTTAACTGGAAATCAATTTATTTATACATAATAGCAAAACAAAATATATAAAGAAAAGTATATGTTTATAAAATTTTTTGACTAAATTTGCATTTTCAAATAAAAATTGGTAGATTAACCAACTACATAAATCCTAATTATAGATGCATCGTTTTTTTTTCCCACGACTCACTCTCCTCATACTTTACTTTCCACATTAACTTTTGAATGACGATTATGTAAAACTGTTTGTTAGAAAATTTGTATGGAAATTATATTAGAAATAAGCGCTATTTACTAATGATAAAAACTTAAATAAAATTAAAAACTGCAAAAACCTAATCTCTATTAAGATAATTATTTTATTGAAAAATTTAGTAACAGAAAACAAAATTGTTAATAGATAACAACAATTTTTTTGTTTTGTTTACGAAGTTATTAAACCAAACTAGTTATTAAAATCTAAAAAAAACCATAAAAGAAATATATAATAAAAACTTTTATTTATCATCTTGGAGCACAAGAATATTTTTACAACTCTTGATTACAATGAAAAAAAAATTTGCTCAAGTTTTAATTTATTTATTATTTTCTATTGAAAATAATAAATTAATTAATAATAAAAAAAAGTTAACTTTTATTTTATCTTTATTTTATATTATAATATTTTATTTTTATTTTGTTTTTTTCAATTGTAATAATAGATTTTTTTGCTTGAAAAACGCTTTGAAAAATGCAAACACTTCTTTTTAAAATCTAAATTGTTAGCGCCTTGTTAGCATGTTTGTGTCAGCTGGGAATACTCTTAATAGTAATATATATATCATAGTAATATATATAATAAATAGTAATATACTCTAAATAGCTTAAAGCAAAGATCATAATAGCAATCTAATTCTGATAAAAAATAAATGATTTAATTTAAAAATAATTTAGTGAAAAATATATGATTTTATTCTGATAAAAAAAATATATATATATATAATTTAATTTTGATTTAAAGTATATATAATTTTTAGAATTTAATGGTAATGCTTTGGTTTAACTTAACCGCCAAGTTTATCTAAAAATATCACTAGATATTAACCAATGTTTAAATTAATTTTTAAGAAATATTTATTCTTAAAAAAAGTTAGCTTATTTTTATTGCATTTGTTTTTTCAGTTTTCTTTCCTAAACATTTTTTTTTACTCAAACTTAAATTTTAAATAAATATGTTCTGAGGCTGCATCTAAAGTTTGCACAAAACGTAACTTTTTTTTATAACGCGAGTTAAAGCACAGCAATTATTTTTTCAATAAATGATTATACAGCAATATATTTTTAATAAATGGTGTATGTAAAAGTAATCTTTGCTTTCACAATGAAATACCTAATATAATAATAAACTCTTAATAAATAAAGTAAATAAATAAAGTGATTTTTTTATTTGTTTCTTCAAATTGTAATTTGTAAATGGTGAAAAAAAAAAAAAAAATCAATTGATTTCATTGTGTCAGCCTTACTTCATAATAATGCAAAATTATATAATATTTTTTGTGATAGTTGCAAATCTTTTTTTTTTTTTTTAAATTTTTTAAAAAATGACCTCTCTTCAGAGCAGATGAATATCAGTAAACATATTTTTAAGAAATTTCTAAGAATGATCTCAGTATTTGGAAATGCTGCCTCCATTTTTTTTTCCTTTATAAGTTTGTATATGTACAAATGGAGGAGCTTGATTATTAAATGGATCTTTTAAATGATAAGTTCAGGAAACTAAATATTGATGAAATAGTTTAACAATTCATTAGTAGTATTTAAGAAACCATAAACACAGTAGTTCAAACAAAGATCATTTCAAATAGCAATAAAATTTTCTACTGTAAATGGATGAGTGATCTACTGTAAATAAATGAGAAGTTGGTACGGATGTGAATGGATGTGTACTATAAATGGATGAGAAGATTGAGAAGATCGACTGTAAATGAATAAATTTTCTACTGTAAATGGATGAGAAGATTAAGAAGATCTACTGTAAATGAATGAATTTTCTACTGTAAATGGATGAGAAGTTGGTGACCTATACTAAAATGGCGAGTCTAAAATGCAGCAAATTTAAAACAATGCTTTAGCCTTTCTCTTTTATGTTGCTTCTTTTATATAAACAATCTAGAATATTTTTTTTCCTTAACTAAAGCTCATTCATACAATATGTAAGGCACTCTCTTCAAGTTTTTTTACTTCTACTACTTTTTTATTTCTTCTCTTTAATTTTAGGCCTCATTCTACTCTACATTTTTCACCACCTTGGGCAGTTGCTTTATTAAACTGTAATCATTTTTTTCATCTCTTTTAAAAGAACATGTCTCTTAAGAACAAATGTCTTTTTATTATTGGATGAGGCCAATGTAAAAAGGTCCTGTCTGATGTTAAGCTCTGTTATTCTCAGTTTACTAAACCTTTTATCTTATTTCAGATGTTAGGTTCTAGAGACTTTTGGAAAGTCTTCAACACTGTCATTAACTGAAGTCAGTCTAACATTTAATCTCTAATTCATGGGTCTGATCTTTTTCTATTCTCCCTTAAATAGGGCAGAGTTACTTAAAAAGAACTTTTCTTCTAACTTGACTCTTGAATCTAATGGCCTTATTCTCCCTGTTATACTAGTTAAACAGATTAACCCATTGTTAAACATCCAAATCACTTTGGCTTCCAATGCTAAAATTAGTTCTCAATTAAACACTTCTACAGTTAGTGCTTTATACAAGATTTCCAGTCTTAAAAATGTGTTTTCTAGAACTCTCTTAAATTTTTCTAAACTATTTAAAAGTGCTGAATAAAGTTAATTTAAGATTATTAAATCATTTCTTTTTAAATGTAGTATAAAAATTATTCTTGAATCTTCTTCATTTTGAGTAATTTTAAGGGTACCACAAGGTTCTATTTTTTGCTACTGTATTGTTTCTTCTCTACAATAATGATCTCCATGAAAATTTTATATCTAAATGTTCTATTTGTTGATAACTCAACTTTTTATTCTTTTCTTGACAAAAAGTCTTCACATTTTGATTGCTTGGTTCAAGCAGCCAATTTTTTCTTCAGTAACAGCTTAAGGCTTTAGTTTTCTTTGACAGCTTGTTTCTCCATCAGTGGGTTCATCAGGAAGAATGTCTAAACATCAAAAAGTTCAAATTATAGAAAATTTATTTCACAGGAAGTTAGGAATTGTTATAATTATGTAATATCTGTAGTATTTTGCAACCAGGAAGTTGCATCAACTTCATTAGATAATAAAAAAATCATGAAAAGAATTCTTTAGAATTAATATAATTTTAGACTGGTCATTTGTTTTTATAATTTTTTAAAAGAAACTCATTTTCATGTCTGCATTTGGAAGTTAATTCAGATTTTTTATTCAGTAAATTTTCTTGATCTAAAATGAATAATAATTTCACATTTTTTTGGTAAACATAGTATACATTTTTTGGAAATGTTATTATAGGCAGGCGCAGTTTTTAGAATAGAACAGTTTAATTTAAAATTAATATTTTTTTCTTTCAGTAACCCAATAATTTTGATAGCATAGTCTCTTTTGAATATTTTTTATGTTTAAAAGATTGTTTGTAGTTGGCATAATATTTTTTCCGTTTGCCCTTCGTTAAGCCAATATATTGTTTATCAGGGTTGTTTTGCAAGGAAACAATGCATTTGTAAATAATATTTTTTGATAAGCAATTGTCATTCTTAGGGCAGTCAATTTTTTGTTTGCAGTTACAACTTTCAGTATTTTTTTCTTTGAGAAATTCATTTTTATTAATCAATGCATAACTATGGCCTTTTATAATTCTTTCAATATTTTTTGTACAGCTAGAGCTTACCTTAATTGTGTTTCTGTTAAAAATTTTGTGCGATTAGATAAGTGCTTTTACTAATTTATATATGTGTATATATAAAAAATTAAATAAGTGCTTTTACTAATTTATATATGTATATATATATATATATATATATATATATATATATATATATATATATATATATATATATATATATATATATATTTTGTCCTGCCCGTATAATATTATGAATCTTATTTTAAATAATATTATACGGCAAATAAAATAAATAAAATAATAATTTATTTGGTCAGTGTATGCTGTATGAGTATGCTGATAAAAATATATAAAATAAACTTGCATAATAGGTTTTATTCATTACACATAAATATTCTTAAAATCAATCAATAAAATATTAAACAAGAAAAAATATAGTCAAAAAATAATACACAGGTATAGACTGATAGGATTAAGAAATTATTTTTTTTTTTATAGATATATATATATATATATATATATATATATATATATATATATATATATATCGGGGCCTGATATATATATATATATGTATATATATATATATTAATATATATATATATATATATATATATATATATATATATATCAGGGCTCAAATTAACGCAAAAAAAATCTAAACGCGAAAGAAAAAAATTCAAGTCAAGGTTCGTGTTTCAGAGTTATAGAGTTGAGAGAGGGTTAAAACCACTATTAAGTAGCCGCCTCATCTGTAGTGGCCTTCTCGGCCTTGAGGAGGTGAATCACAAAAAAAATAAATTAAATGATCAAATTAAATATAACTTTAAAGCAATATTGGCTTCCACTCAGAGTTTAAAGTAATTTAAATTCTAAAGCGCTTTATGTTAAATAAAATATGCGCGCAAGAGTGCAAAGATCATACAACAAAAAAGCAAACAAATTGCGAAAATATTTTTTTTTTAAATAAAAATTAATCACAAAGGTGTGAAAAGCAATCATTGTATGCCATATTCAAGCTTTATATATATTTATATATATATATATATATATATATATATATTTATATATATATATATATATATATATATATATATATATATATATATATATATATATATATATATATATATATATATATATATTAGGGTGTTCTTTAAGGACCTTAAAATTTTAAGTTTTAAAAAGTTGTTGTCTAACCTCCTCATTTGGTTCCAATATATATTAAAAAAAATACAGGAACAAAATAAGCTCAATTGAAAAATATTTAGGGGTAGCTCAAGCAACTTGAAATTTTTACTTATACGAACTTAATGCATTTATAATCAAAAATGGCACATTTGTTTTAGCTTTAAAAAGCAAATGATTAAAATATCAATCCGAACTACTATATCTAAAAGACTTTTTAATAATAGAAACCATCAAAAAAGTCTAGAATAGTTGACATCGTTAGAATAAGTTAATTTTGAAGTGATTTCTTTGCATTAAGAAAGTTTGCCCGGTTTTCTTTAATAACTTGAAGAGTGTACTGCAGCTGCTCTTCGCTTTTGAATCAATCAAACTTTGCTACATCCCGGATCAGGGCAATCCCTTTTTTTGCATGGTCATTGGTTACTGCTTGGGATTTCACAATTGTCTCTACAACCTTAAAGTCATCTTGGCTGTTCCATGTTTCCATATCTTTAGTTAGGAATGTATTTGCCATGCCCAGAGTTGCAAATATGCGACTGTGGGCATTCTTCTTCTCTTTCTTTTTCTGAGGATCCTTTAAAAAGTTTGTGCTTTGTGTTGAAATCCATCTCAGGATCGAAGAGGCGAAAAAAAATCGAATCATCCAATAGATACCAAAGGTGTCCTGCAAGCTTTTGTGATGTCACTGCTCTGATTTCTCGATTGGGGTAGTCATGAAGTAATTTCAAATTGTTCCTGGCTGCTTTGGAAACCAGAGGTGCCAAAAACCAAAACTTTATATAAACTTTAGCCAGGAATATATTCATGTGTTGGACACCCAGATACTCTTGCAACATTAACTTGAATTGACTTTAAAAAAGCCAAATTTTAATGCTGTAGATGGCTTTTGCCATCCAGCAAGCTTGATGCATTGGACCAGGTACTCGGAAATTTTTCTTTTCAAATGGTTTCCCAAAAAAAATAGCATCAGATTGACCATTTCATGATAGTCATCTTGTGGCTGATGATCTTGCAGCTGCTGTTCACAGAAAAGTATATTTTTATCTTTGACATCAGAGAGTTCAGCTGAGACATCATCTGAAAAGGCAACTTCATAACTGTCTTGATCAATGGGTGGCCACTGTGCGAAACATGTACCACAGACTAATTCTTCCAGCTCCCTATTTCATAAGGCATCGTGTACTGTTTGTGCCTCTGGTTGACCAGTATCTCCTAAGCAAAGATCGCTAGCAAATTATACATTATATTAAATATAAAAACATGTTTATTTGATAGTACCTGCAGGAGTTTTTGGAATATCCAAAAGCATTGTACACCCCATTGTTGTGGCAAGAATCGGCAACCTGTCCACCTTCTCCGTTCCAGTCAGATCAATCATCAGTTTGCCATTCCAGTGCACTGTAAGAACCGTGTTGGGCTTGAAATCTTTAATTATTCTGGAGGTGGCTTCCTGTCTGCATTTTTGACAATTGCGACGGATGGTTGATCTATTCAGAGCAAGTGATTTAGCGTCATGTCCTAGAGCCCTTAAAGTCTCGAATACGGCAGCCTGGTTGCTCAGTCTGTTTTGATTGAGCATTGCTGCCAGTTGTGGTGATAGTACAATTTGGTGTCCTTGTTTCTTTGGTGGTGGAGTAACTGTACTACTTGTAGTTAGAAATAGAACCTGATCTTCAATTTCACTCTGGCTTTCTTCTGACAAGGTCATTTCGGTCTGGTGGCTCTTGTTCTTTTTAGGGCCCTTCCACTCATAGAATAATTGCTTAATTTTTTTATGGAATCCTGGCGATGTTTGATTGGAATTTTTGCTCAAAATCAAAAACTTTCCACACTTTCAATAGTGTGGTTTGCTGCTTTTTGGACATCTTCTTTCAGAACATTGAGTAGATAAAGAAAATTAAACGAGAACTCGCTCTGATGATTGTAATTTGTTACCTTTGATCCCCTCTGTAGGGCTAACTAGATAAACTTAAGAACGTAAAGCCATCTGAAAATGAAAAATTGTGTTGAAATTAGGTATTTGTTATAGTTGATAATTAAGTATTTGTCAATTTTTGCGGTATGTTGTGAATGATGAATTTCATCAGGGATTTGAATGCCACTGTCCAGGATTGTTTAAAACAAATGGTTTAAACCATGGTTTAAACCAATCAAAAAATACCAATTTAAACCAAATGAATAGTTTTTAAATAGCTTTAAATTTTCAGCAGTAAAGTAAACCAGGGTTATGTTTACAAATAGAATTATATCTCTCATGTAAATACTTAATGTGAACGCACTTATTTAAATTACTTATCATAAAGATGCTTCTGAAAATTAATTTATAATATATATTAAATTTACAGTGTGTTATTTGTTTGGCGATGCCTATTTGTTTTTGTTTTTAAGAACTGCAAATTGTTCGGATCTCTCCTTAACTACGCTGAATATGTCAAAACAAATTGGAATTCTGTGTGTGATTCAATTGAAAATTATATCAATAACTGGAGCATCATTTTTACAATGTTTGAAAAAAATAGAGAAAAATCCTACGATCGGTAGAAAAGTAAGTCAAATACAGATAAAGCGAAATGCAGAATATTTTTTGAAAATATTTAAACCAATTGGATAAGTTGCAAAGAGATCAAACAAAAAATATGTGACACTGTTGAAGTTTTTTAAGAGCTGATATAATTTTTATCAACTAAAAAAATATATATATATTGAAAACAAGATATCTTCAGACTTTTAATGATGCTCATTTCCTTGCAAACACACTAAATCTTTAATATTTTGGATCTAATCTTTCTAAAAATGAAAATAAAACTGCAATGACATTAACCGATAAAGAAATTAAGAACTTGTTACCAATAATATTAAAGCTGAAAGCCATATCTGCTCCAAGTGATAGAAGCTATTTGTATAGTGAATCTATTTTTAAAAGTGTAAAAAATTAACCAATAGAATGGTTGAAATCTCTAAAATCTTTGGACTGCAACAATATAATGGATATTGAAGGCTTTTTAAATGCATTAGCTTCTAGTGCTGGAATTTAAAGAATTCTTTTTAAACTTTTGGGCCTGTTTATTCAATAATGATGTAATGGTTGATGAATTACTGCAGTAATGTTAATAGAAAATATAGTATACTCAAGCAAAATTACTATTGCAGGCTTTGTTACTAGATTTCGCTGCGTAACGAAAATGCGTAACACATTTCAAAGTAACTAAACTCAGCAAATATGTTTTATATTGCAGAAGTTATATTGTGTCACTAGCGTCTATTCAAGTACCGCATTGTAATTAAAGTTGTTTTATTAACACATTGGAAATCATACAAACAGTTTTTTTTTTCTCACAATAACAAAAGTTACAAATAAAATTTAAGTTACTATTTGAAAAATCATTATTATTAGTTTTTTCAAATATGAACTAAATTTTATTTTGAAAAAAATATTTTTTTCTTAAAACGTAACATAATATTTGTTTATTTTCTTATAATTTTACAGTTGGTTTTTGGTTATTTTATTAACTGTTAATAAATTATTTCTTATTTATTTTGTGAACTCTTTTTAATAACGTTTTTAAACAATAAAGACTTTTTTTTTTATTATTTATCAGTTACCAAAAACATATTCGTGATCATAATTTATTTGCATAAATTAAACGAACGTCATTAAAACTTTACGTTATTGAATTGACAATAAACAAAATATCTTATTAATAAAATATTTACATCAAAATAAATCGTGCATTTTTTAAACTATTATGACAAAAAATAATTTTTATATTTAAAAGGAATTTATATATTTAATTCCTTAAGATAAAACTTGAAACACTTTATTTTTTTAACTAATTTTTAGCAACAACAAAAGCATTATTTAACAAACTGTTTCTTTAGCAAAAAATCTATTAGTTTACAATTGTGGTTTAATGCTTTTACTTACGACTTTCTTTTGAATAAACGTCACGTAAACGATATCAAAAGATAATTTAAATATTTTAAAAGATAAAAGTTTTTGCGTAATGCAAAACTGCTGAACGCGTAGGCAAATCGCCTTTTCGCAGGCAAAATGCGAGCTGTGTAACACTTCTTAACAAGGCCTGTTATGCTTTTTTTTAATTGAAAAAGTTGATTAAACACAGCTAATTAAAAAAAAAAGGAGTTTAAACCAATGGTTTTTCAAAAAAACCATGGTTTTTGGTTTTTTTCAAAAAAAAAAGGTTTTTTTGCAACCCTGCTCCTGCCCAACAGAGCTCATCCCATGTATTTGAAATAGGGTAGCGGTTTCCTCAAAATGAGGTTTACAGGCAGGGTATCTGGGTCAAATATTGTTTCAATTGTTTCTCCTTAAAGGAGAAGACCTGGCTAACACAATTGTATTTGGAAAACATGCTATAAGATTAAGTAGTAGCTGTAGTAGTAGTTTATAAAACAAAATAAAGGATAATTATAAGATATACTATAATTACATTATAGTATATTTTAGTTTTTATAAGTCTCTTTTTTAGTTTTTATACTTTATTACAACAGTGCACAAAATGCATTAAAATTTTTTTACATTTTACACAACATAAAAAATTATAAATTCCTATTCTATAAAATGCATTTTACATATTCACCTTTTAATGATGTTCTCACAAATGTGAATTCTTTAGTAGTTTTAAAATATAAAAAAATTGTTATTGTTGAAATGTTGATCAAACCACAAGTAGAAGATGCAAGATGACTGCAAAGAACTTGTAGAAGATTTTAAAATAATTTTGTTAGGTGCCCAAGATGTGCTTACAATAAATTATATAGTTTACAACAAAATATTACAACAATTAATTTATTTAAATTCTCTATTAGTATTATTATTATTATTATATTATACTCAATTATGTATAATACTTACTGACACAAAATATTTTTCTTTACTTATTGGTTGAAATCTGTTTATTTACATATATTAATTTTATTTATAGTTTGTTCCAAATGGCTTCATTTTACAAAAATATTGAACATTTTATCACTGTTGAGTTTTTACGCGATGTTTTCGTATGTCAATATTCTCACAAAACTAAAACTTGGTTGAGCCACCTCTAAATATTGATCAATCCTGCTCATATTTAACCTAAATTATTTTTATATACCTTTGAACATAACTAGGGGTTCAGACAATGAAATTTTCACACTTAAAAAAAAGGACCACCCTAATTTATATATATATATATATATATATATATATATATATATATATATATATATATATATATATATATATATAAATATATATATTTATATATATTTTAGAACCCTTAGATGTTGTCTGAAAGTTTTTTCCATATTTTGTTGACAAAAAGTAAAAATTAAAATGCAAGACCGGAATTTTTTTTTTTTAATAATGATAGACTGCCTGCCCCAACCAAACCCTCAGTCGAGGGTTGTAGCAGCACTCCCTTGCGGGTCAGGCTATTTGTCAGTCGATGTAGCAGCACTCCCTTGCGAGTCAGGCTATTTGTCAGTCGATGTAGCAGCACTCCCTTGCGAGTCAGGCTATAAGATAGTCGATGTAGCAACACTCCGCGCATGATTTACAGTAAAAAAAATTAAAATAAAAACATTTTATTAAAAAATATTAAAATAAAAACATTTTATTAAAAAAAATAAAAATAAAAACATTGTTTATATTGTTAAAAACATTCAAAATGTTTTAAAAACATTCAGAATGTTTTTAAAAACATTCCGGTCAATTAAATTTGCGTTTTTGTGATTTTTTTAAAAAACGATTAATTTGTAATTAAATTAATGGTTTTTACTTTCGTCCAACACGGAAATGTTGGACGAAAGTTAAAAGTAATTAAAAGTGACGTATATGTTGGCGTAAGAATCACTTTTTTCCTTCCGCTCTTCCCAAAGCCAACAAACTATAGATCTATATATATATATATATATATATATATATATATATATATATATATATATATATATATATATATATATATATATATATATATATATATATATATATATATATATATATATATATATATATATATATATATATATATAAATTTATATATATATATATATATATATATATATATATATATATATATATATATATATATTATATATATATATATTTTTTAAATATCTTCGCTTCCAACAAGGCTGCAAGCAGCCACTAATTAAAGTTGGAAGTTACTGAAAGAGAAAAGATGAAGATTGTAGAGCAAGATAACGTTTGACGGACGATCTAAAAGATTGCAAATTATATGAATCAGGAAAGCAAGATGAACAAAGCGAATTCCAAAGAGCTGATGTTCGAGGAAAAAAACTAGACGAATAAGCGTTTTTGGAGCAGTTAGGAACAGTCACAGAAAAAGAATGACACTTAATTGAATGGCGAGTAACACGAGAATGAATTTTAGTAGATGGCACAAAAGACGTTAGCTCTTTAGAGCAGTGCCCATTATAGTATTTGTAGAAAAGAGAAAGAGAAGCAACATTACGACGATGTGATAATGGTTGGAGGTTGACTGCAAGAGCAGGTTCAACTAAGTTTACAATGCGTTTTTGCACCGTGTCTAAAAGAAAAATTAGAAGATACACCCCAGATATGGCAACAGTATTCTATACAAGGCCGGATTTGAGATTTATAGAGATAAAGAATAGAATCCGAAGTAAGAAAGTGACGAGCTCGATAAAGAGATGCAACCTTAGCAGATGCTAATTTTGCAACTGATTTGATATATGGTTTCCAAGAAAGATTGGAAGTAAGAGTTAATCCTAGAAGATGAAGAGTAGGTGACTCATTGAGTACATCACTGTTCATAAATATAGGAAGATCTAAATTATTGTGATAACGATTGGCTGAAAAAGTTTTATCTGAATTAAAGTTCACCAGCCACTGTGAGCCCCATGCTGTAGCAGACTTGAGATCCTTTTCAAGCTCAAATGCCCCCTCCAAGCAATCAGAGGGTGTTGGTTTCTTATCATGAAGAGAATAAATGGTAGTATCATCAGCAAACAATGCCACCTTAGATGTGAGAATATCTGGAAGATCGTTGATATAAATTAAAAAGAGTATAGGGCCAAGGATAGAACCTTGAGGATCCCCTAAAGTTACAGAGTAAGAAAATGAGTGTTGTCCATTGAGGACAACTTTTATGCTACAATTGGAAAGGGAGGATTTAATGATCTTAAAGCTAATGCCGGATACACCATAAGAAGAAAGCTTTTGGAGAAGACCAGCATGCCAAACTTTATCAAAAGCTTTCAAAATATCAAGAGCGATGGCCTTAACCTCTCCGCCTTTATCTAATGCATGATAAAACCTGTCAGTTATTACTGTTAGCAAATCAGCTGTAGAATAGAAGTTATTAGATTCAAGATGAGAAATTAAGTGTTTGTTAATTAAAGATTCAAAAACCTTGCTTATGATAGGAAGAAGACTTATGGGACGGTAGTTAGACGAATCAGATCGCTCTCCAGAATTTTTGAAGTTAGGGATAACAGATGCCGCTTTCCAGCAGGCTGGAAAACAAGACTCTGATAAGCATTTGTTGAATAGTTTTGAGAGTATAGACGACAGCTCTGGAGAACACTTCTGCAAGACAATAACAGGTATGTTGTCCGGGCCACAAGCTGTAGAAGAGTCTAGGCAAGAAATCACTTTAGATACAGATGTTGGAGTGATAAGAATGTCAAGCAATGGATCAACCTGTTTGTTGGCAATATCAGGTAGAACGCAACTAGTGGAATCAAGAGATGATATTGATGAAAAGTTTTTAACAAACAATTCGGCTTTGTCTTTAGGTGAGGTGACAAAGTCTGAACCATACAAGAGAGGTGGAATTATAGATTTGCCCTTATTATTGATATTATTTGATTCTCCAGAAGTAACGAGAGCCTAAATTTTGAGATGAGATACGAGATTTCATGACCTGAGAATAGCGGGTTTCGGCGTTAGACAAAACCTTTTTACAATTGTTTCTAGCAGTAATAAACAGACGTCTGTTTTCTGGAGAATTGTTTTGCTGATAAATATGGAAGTAATGGTTTCGATTGGCAATTGCAGCAGCGCAGTGTGAGGAAAACCGTGGAGGAGAGTGAGGCTTGACCTGGAATCGTTGAGAGGGAATAAAAGATTCCATGCCAGCCTGAATCTGCAAAGTTATGTAAGAAGCACATTTGTCGACAGGAAGACGAAAGATTTCTACCCAAGGGCCATCACAAAGAAAATCACGGAAAGAATCCCAGTCAGCTTTACTGTAGTTGTAAGTGGTTCGATAATAGGGGGATTCAGGTGATAAAGAAGAATGAGATACTAGTTTTAGAGAGATCAAACTGTGATTAGAAGAACCTAAGGGTGATTGTGGAGAAACTGAGCACTGACTAGGATCAAAAACAAGACATAAGTCGAGTAGAGAAGGTAGAGGATTCGGGTTGTCAGGAAAGCGAGATGGAAAGTTGACTATTTGAGTTAGGGATTGAGAAAGGCAATATATATATATATATATATATATATATATATATATATATATATATATATATATATATATATATATATATAGTTTACTTTTTTTAGAATAAAACATTTGTGTTGCTGTTAAATCAATTTGATACAATAGCTCGAGCTTGTGCTCAAATGCTCCATATTTTGTACGAGTTAGGAAAGTCAAATCATCAATTTTGATTTTGTTTCAATAAAGTATACTTACGTGATGCTTACACATTTGAAGTAAGTATTTAAAATATTTAGTTTATATATTTGAGTGGAGCAGTTCCAAAAAAAATTGTAATAAAATAAATTCACTTGAAGCACTTATTTTTAAAATATATTAGTTAAAAAGAAGCATATTATTATTTTAAAAATCTTCCAGAATTTTCTGAATAAATTCTTTAGGTTCTTGTAGGTGTTAAATGTTTAAAATTACAATAGCTTTTTGATAACTAACATTATTTAAACCTATTTTCTTTAGTTTTTTATATTCCTCTTTATGTTGATAAAGTTAATAAAACTAATTAGTTGAGTTCAATACAACTTTGTTTTATTAATTTGTGAATATAATGTAAAAAAAAAACAACAAAAAAAACTAGAATAATATTCTGAAAAAATTTGTTTAAATTATATCTTTACAGGTTATGTATATACACACTTTTATTCACACTTTTATTCAGGACTTTGAAACATTTTTAGTCTTATTTTTTTTTAGTCAATTATATTTTATTATTATATCAGTTTGTTTTTTTAAAAAAAATATGTCACAACTCATCTGAATCAAAAGTATGCCAAAAGAAATGATTCTGAAATTTGTTAATATGAATTTTATACTATCAAAAAAAATTTAAAAAGTGAAATTATAAGGGTTTTTTCGCAAAATGCATAGTTATCTTACAAATTTTATCAGACAAAAGCATTTAATGGTCTACATTAACAGCATATCCATCATATATTTTAGAATATAGTAACATGTCAACTCTAAAAAAAGACTTGTTTATTACATTGTTTTTTACTTGGAAAATCACTTCAAATATTGTTCTTATGTAGTAAATATATTTATTAGTAAATTTTTCAAAAATGGTAATCTTTTTTAGTCTACATTAATATTAGTTAGTTCACTTGTGAAGATGTTAAAAATCTATGTTTTTTTTTAAATTGGCAAAAATTATAAGTTTATTAATTTTTATTGACATTCTAATTGAGATTGGTTTTTTGCAGAGTAAGCATAATAGCTTGTTTCAGTTGATTGGTTTCTACAAATACTATCAGTGATCATTATAGGGTAATCCCATGTAAAAAGTGGGATAATTTCAATTTTTTAATCACCCTTTCAGATATCTTTCAAATTTCAACTAGTAAAATGTTGAATTTAAAAGATATCTGAAGGATGATTGAAAATCAATAAAATATGAAAAAACATAAAGTTGGTGCTTTCCAATCCAAATGGTTCAAAAGTTTTGACGTTTTAAAGTTCTGCATAAAATTTTTCTCTTTTACCTGTTATTATGGACTTAGTTGTTGCACCTTTTAATAAATAATTTATGTTCTAATGGAAGAATATGGCCTAAAGTTGGTACCTGACTATTTTTGAGGGTGCTGAATGCAAAAATTTAGGGAAATTACCCTATTTTTTAGTTTTTAATGGTTATCTTTTAGTTTTTGTCAAATTTTCGGTTTCATCACCGTTGCTTGGGCTTTCACCAACTCCAGGAGTTGTTTAAGTCTCATTGATTCAAATTTTTCAAATGAAAAAGGAGATCATATTACATTTAAAATTATTGTTTTGATCACTTTAAGCATAATAATGATATGTCATTTTGAAGTTTCGATGCAAATTTCCTTATTTGGGCTCACATTCTCTATTATAGATTTTTTAGCGATACTTTTTGTGAGAATAATTAAAGTTGTAATGGAGGATTATGATCAAAAATTGGTGCCTCATTTTTGAAGATGCTGAATCAAAGAATGCAAAAAACCAAAATAAAAATATTTGAAAATTGTTTTTTATTTTTAAAAGTCAAGTATTTTGTTTTGTTACCATAAAACAAAAAACAAAATTGGAAATATATTTTTGTGCAATTTTTGCGAGATGATTTGAATCATGATAATGAATTTAGCAATTAAGTTTTGCATAAAACCATTAATCATATAAAAGCTAATCTTTGTCCGACAATTATAAAAATTAATTATTTTTCTGATGGCTGTGTAGAGCAGTATATGTGCAAACATTTTTACAATATATGTCACCATGCTAAAGATTTTTTTATTAGTTGCATCTGGAATTTCTTTGCAACAAGCCATGGTAAATCTCCATGCAATGGAATTGGTGGCACTGTAAAAAAATACAAAACAACTACAAAAACCATTATGACAAACTTGGTAACTTGCGAACCATTTGGATTCAAGAGCTCAAATTTTACATTTTTTCATGTTACATTAATATGTAAAAGTTTGACTGGTTTAAAAATTTAAAGAAAATATGAGGCATGACGGTCCTTCTTTTACCCTATTACCCTAATTAGTATTTGTAGAAATAAAAAAATGCAACCTTACAATAGCAGCTAAACCAGTTTCTTTTACTTTATTTTGAGCTTTTTTAAAAGAAAAAAGATATTAAAAATATGAAAACATTAGGGCAAATAAGTTTATAGAGATAAAGATAGAATGAAGAATAAAAAATTAACTTGCAATAGGCAAACTAAGCATGTGCTAATTTTCCTATGGATTGGATATATAATTTCCATAAGAAGTCATTAGTGAAAGATAAACTGAGATGTCACAAAGATAAACTGAGATGTCACAAAGATAAACTGAGATGTCACAAAGATAAACTAATATGTCACAAAGATAAACTGAGATGTCACAAAGATAAACTGAGATGTCACAAAGGTAAAAGTAAAGGAGTCAGTAAAAATAGTATGTATATTGTAAAATCCATAGGTAGACTAGTGGTAGAAATGTAAATTGTATATATTTATATATTATTATATACTGTAAGAGAATTGTTAATTCAGAGGTAGAGTTATGTATTGCAAGAAAATCGTAAGATGTTATAGACTCTTGGTAGAACACTCAGCTCAAAACAAATTTCTAGGTCCAAAACTTTCCTACAACTCTGAAAGTACCACACTCAACATGTTTCTCTGCACAGCACCCTTCGTTAGCAACCTTCATTAGCAACCATTAGCAAGACTCTGATTCATATTTTGAAGTTTAGGGTTGAGAGAGTTTTGAGTTAAAAGAAAATTTCCTTGAAAAAGAATCCTCAATTTTAGTGGCTTCTTGTAGTGGACCTCCTTGATTGTAGTCGCTTTTTGTTGTGTGACCTTAAGTAGGTAAATTTAGTTTTAAAAATAAAAAAGTGTTGGCATAAATAATGGAATATTAACAATATTTTGATAGTTATTAGCAGTAAGCAACTAAGTTTTGTTGCTTATAAAATTTAAAATATTTGTGCAAAACTATTGTAAAGCAGTTATAGTAATGATAACAACCCAAAATATCAACTATTTTATGCTATGTATAGGTCAGAACTCATTACGATTGACGAGTATTATTACTGGATTGTGTCATTGGTTTTTCATTAAAAAATGGAGGAAATCAATTCAGAAATAACGTGTGCTATAGTGACTGCAATTACTAACCTACTAAAAACAACACATTATGTTGATTTCATGAAATTGACCTTGTTATTTGGTTATATAAGACCTGGATTATTTCATTTTTGTCTACATGAAGTCAAATATGCTAATAAACTAGCAAGAATCAATACTTTAAAAACTGACATTTTTTTCCTACTCTTGACATAAAAAATACCTTAAAAAAAGTATTCAAACTTAGACATCTAGAATAAACAATGTCAATGTCAATAACAACTGCAGCAGCCATATGGCTCAAACTTTTTCAAAGTTTTAGTTCTTTGAATAATATTGCAATGTATTTTTGCTATGATCTTTTCAATAAAAAATATCTAACTTTTTGTGTAAATGTTTCTTTTTATCATAAAATTTTTGAATGTTTTGATTTCATTGTTTTCTAAATAAACATTGTGTATGTGTGTTTAAATTTTATTATATATTTTTTAAGGACTTCACAATTTTGGATAGTTCAGTTATTAAAATGGTTCCTATGGCAAAAATGAGACGAGAGGTTTGTTATTACATTTAAGTATTTGTTACTAATAATAATAAATTTTTTAAAAAGAATCAGAGAGTTTTGACAGAATCATAATAAACAGACTGTGGATCAGGGAATTTTAATTAACAGAGTCATAATTAACAGAATGTGAAGGGAAGAATTTTCTGATATTAAATAAAAGTCTTAAAATTTACTTGAAAGGTCAATTAAGTTGAAGCACATATTTTTAAAACTTGAAAGAAAATTATGAATTTGAGAAAAAATGAATTTCATAGCATTATATTGTTTTAGGATTCAATCTTAATTTCTAAATTTTTGAAATTTTTATACAAACTATAGTTAGTCTACTATTTCTTTAACTAGGTTTAAAAAAGTTTTCTAATTCCTAAATATATTTAGGAACTTATTTGAAGTTTTGAAAAACATATTTTGTCAATATTTTTCATGCAAATTCATAAACTTGTGTAAATATTATATGATAGGTTGTAAGGTTACCCTTGTATAAAGTTTTAATCCTTGCATCTTTTTTATCTAAATTTTTTTTTAGAAATACGCAATGGCTAATGTCTTAAAAACTATTAATGTTTTAAAACTGATTTTGCATAACATGAGGGCTGCAAGTTAAATATGTTGCAAAGCAAATAAAGTTGACAATTTTATTTGCATCACTAACTGACTATTTTATGTATAATTGTTATTTAAGATAAATGTTTGTTGACATTTATCTAAAATAACAATTTTGTTAATAGACAGATTATTTTTTAAACCATTTCTCTTTTTTGTATTAACATTCTTTAATGGTCTTTGCACAACTTAATAGCTGTGTTTTAATTTGTGTAAGTTTTTTGATTGTTATGAAAACTGATTGTTCCTTTACAATACAGAAGTCCTGAAAATGTTTTACTGGACCAAGACATTTTTATTGTACCAGGTTTTTTACTTTCTCTAATTAGCTTTACCATCCATGAGTTTAAAAATGAATAAATGGTAACCAATCACTTGTGTCTAACAATGTCAATGTCCAGTTTTAACAATTAAAAGCACTTTTGTGTTTTGAAGCATTTTTTTTTAAATAATGACACCCAGTAATAGTAACAATTCACTCAACAAAATTGTTCTTGAGCTGGTCTTCTGAACATAAAATGTAAAATTTATCTAATTACCTTTGTTAAATTTTTATATGTTTTAAATTTTTACATGTTTTTTATAATTCATAATGTTAAGTTTTTTAAAAACTTTATCAACCAATAGCAGCAGAATAACGGCAATAAATATGAAAAGAATATTTGTTTTAGATTTTTAACTTAAAAATATATAACAAAAGATTTGATGATTTTAATGATAACAAAAAATCTAATGGTTAAAAACAGAACAGAACATGATAAAGCTTTAAAAATTATGAACAAGTTGATCCAACAAAAGTCCTAAGTATATTTAGTTCTATACCTATAAATTTTTTTGTTTGTTTGTTGATATTTCTGCATTTTGAAATGTATTTTGGAAGTCTAAATTTAAAGTGTGCATTTAATGCTTTTATAAGTTTCATCTCAATCTAGTTTATTATCTTGTTTTTATCCCAATCTTATTTTCTTGTAGTCAAATGTCTTATTTATAAGTTTATCCCTATCTCATTTTCTTGAAGTCAAATGTTTTTTTTAAGTGAACAACTGACCTGAATTAAAACAATAAAATACTAAAAAGTTATTATTAAGAAACTTATAGACCATTAACAGTAACAAGGTTGACATTTTATTAGATGTAGTAAAACATCACTCATCAATTTCACACTAAAAATTCTTAGAGGTCAATTAAATAAAGTTGATTCCTAAAATTATTCTATCAAGCTTACTATTTCTTGTGGAGCAACAAGGTCCATGAATTGGACTTTTCCAACTTTCATTCTAGCAATTTATTTTCTACAATACTGCTAAGAAAAGTTTTTCAAAGGTAAAATGTTATTAAATCCTCCTCTTGACTTGTTGATGATAATAATGCTATATTTTTTGAACAATCAAGAAGCAAAGCAATTTCAAGTTATTTACGCAGCAACATCATGCAATACAATATACAATCAAAATCCAAAGCAAAAATTGATTTCTAAACTTTTTTGATGTAACCATAGTAAACAACACTAAAAAAAAATATGAGTTCGAAGTTTACAGAAAAGAAAGCATTACAATTATTCAAATTAAATCTTACTCAAAGATAGCTTTAAAATTTTAGGCACATTGTTTAAATTTGCATTAACTGAGTTTACTCCATATGCAGTTATTTACATTTACAAAATGAGATAAACTTCCTAACTTAAATATGTTAATGGTTACAACAATAATCAACTAAAAAGTATTGGAAATCTAATTTAAAAAAACAGTCCATAAAAAAAAAAAATTTAATCTGATTCTGGCAACATCCTCACTGTATTATTACCATGGATACCATTACTATCCCCAAATAAAAGGACAATATACAGAAAATTTGCTTGTAGAGTAGTTTTCAAATCAAATTCTTATTTAAAAACATTGCTAAACACAATTCTAAATTCCCACTAGGGATGGCCATCCCGGAATTCTGTACAAATTGTGTCCCGAAATCCCACGATTAGTCTCCAAAATTTCCCGGGATTTCGGGATTGTCTTAAAAAAAGTAAAAGTACAAAAAGTTTCAGCTTAATTTGTAATTAAGAAATTTAGACATAATAAAATGTAAATATAGGCTTTGGAATTGTAGCTGCTTGGTTTTGTAGCTGTTTATCCTCTTTGCAATGTTTTCTTTTTATTCTCCCTCTTTCTGTATTTTATCGAAAATCCAAACTAAAAACATTATTGCTTATTTGCAATATTATACTATATATACAATTTTTATATGTTTAATTGTACATATTTTGTACGATTAAACATATAAAAAATGTATATATAGTATATTATTAAAATATTATTAATATATTATTAAAAATAAATAAAATTTTAGCACTTGCTAATTGGAAGTCAAACATTTTTAATAAAAGAAATACCTTTTTATTTTGAATTTTCTAATTCATTTTAATTCCAATGTTTGGGTGATGTTAATTTCATTTTTATGTCCACTCAGTTTAATTACAAATATGTGTGTGATTTACAAAAGTTTAGTTAATGAAGTTATCAAAATATAGGTTTATTAAACTACAAAAGTTTACTTAGCATCCGTTTAACTAATGAAGTTATCCAAATACGTAAGGTTTATTAAATAAATTCAAATGATTCATTAAAAATTAATGAAACATAAAATTAGGCACCAAATTATTGGTTATAACAAAAACCTCAGGAAAATTTTAAAAATATTTAAAAGAACAGAAATGAAAATTATTTACAAAAGTATGTACAAATTGAGTTTAGAAAGATCATCCATTTAATCATGGGTTGCAAAATCCAATGTAGCAGCTTAAATAAGAACTTAAAAATAAAAATTATTGTGCTAAAAATGCACTTCTAGATTTAGAATTGGATTCCAAGATTGATGATTCAATTAAGATGAACGAGAAAGAATGTAGAATGATATCTGATTTAATAGTACTTTTACTTCCGATAAAGCAACTGTGGTAGCACTTTGTTGACAAGACACAACTTTAATTTCTTCTGATAATCCATAAAAGTTTATGTTGACAAAAATAAATGAACAACAATTTGAAATACGAAAACAATTGTATAATGTTTTGAGTCACCGAATTTAAGAGTGGAGAACACCGTTAAGGAGCTTAGTATATCTTTGTGGCACCGAATTTAAGAGTGGAGAACACCGTTAAAGAGCTTAGTATATCTTTGTGGCCAGGTTACTTTATAAAAAATTCCAGAAGTTTTTTTACCAAATACGAGTACCCAAAATAAAAACAATTATGATAAACCTGATAAAGTGTTTAAACTCAACAGATATAATAACAGCAGCAGACTTGAGTAGAATAATGTCAAACAATTAAAATGAACAAATTAAATGAAGTGATGAAAAAAAAATTGGCAGCAATACAAACACAAAATATAAAGGTAAAAAATAACTTATAAAATTCAAAAAGAAATACTGTTATTTGAAAGTAGTAGCTTATGATTAGATCACCTTAAAAAAAATATGATTATATATTATCTATACGGCTAACAAGTAGGGATTCCGAAAAAGCATTCTCAGTTTTAATGTTCAAAAAATTAAATATGATTAAGCCATGAAATGATTGACACTTTGATTTTTTAGTACTTTCAAAAACAAATATAACTCATGCATATTCATGCATGTTCATATTATTTTTAGTTATTATTTTTATTTATACTGTGTTATCATTTTAAGGTATTGTTTTATAATTTAAATTACTTAGGTTCATTAATGAATGAAGTACTTTATTATAATTAAATTAATCACTTTTAAGTATTTGATAAGTACTTAAGACTTTAGGTGAGGCAAACATTATCTTTTAAAAAGTTTAAGCGAGGCAAACGTTATGAGTCTGCAATAGCCACCTATAGTAAATTTTTCTCAGAAGGAATAAATTGGAAGATTGTTAAAACTCCTTAAGTTGAAGTGAAAAAATTTGATTGAAAGGCCTGTGATTCTTTTGAAAGACAGAGGCACCAATATTTCCCTTTATATGGCAGAATTAACCTTGATAATGATAAGTTTGTTAAAACTAAATTTTGGACTACATTTTTTACATTTTTGCGTAAAAAAGAAAAAAGCTGTTTAACTTCTGTCTGTTATTTTTAAATTTTTTTTTAAAGTGGACTTTCTTCAGTGGTGTACAATATATTTTTAATGATAAATTTTTGTTGTCTTGATGAGATTTTATGTTGATATCGAAAGTGAGTTGATATCGGAAGTGAGATTTTATCTGGATATCGAAAGTAATGTTAGTGAATGGTTAAATTTCATTCAGTAAATAAGAAAAAAAGTTTTTTTATCTGAACATGACTTTTGAAAAGAAAACAAATAATTTTTTTAGCCTACTTCACTTTTTTTTGAACATTTGCAAATAAAGAATTTTGCAGAAGGGTAATTCCATGTCAAATGACCCAGAAATTTTTAAAATTGTCACCCTATGTCTCAGATTTTGCTAATTTTTTTATAGTTTTATAGATGACTTTATCTAAACTTTTACAATTACAATCTTTCTATAACAGACTTACAAAATCTTTTTCCAAAGACTTAATTAGGCTTATTTAGTATTGCTAAACCAAAGGCTTTATTAACTTTAGGAAAATATGGTTGAATTTCACTTAACTGGCAGAATTTCGAAATGAAGGTCCTATTTAACAATACTGTTTTAATGACAATTTTTAACAAGTTTGTTATAAATACTTCTGAATTGTGTTTTAACTATAATTCAAATATAATAAAAGTATAATTTGGAAAAATGTCTAATCTACCTTTTGTTTAACAGCTATTTTCATAGCTAGACATCTTTGCAAAAAGATTATTTGGCATTGTACCTTTTATCAAATGATTATTTTAGATATATTTTTTTAGAAATATTCAGATTCAAAAAATATAAAACTTTTTAAATTTGATTTTTACCGTTGTGAGTACTTACTAAAATAAGAATTCCTTGAAAATTTTATCCTCTGGCTCCAATAAGATCATAAAATATGACCATTTTACTTTTAGCAGATACTGGCCAGGCCCCAATGTTTATTTAGAGGTTTCAAGTTACATAACTTTAAAAATATTTGATATTTTTACTTAAAAATTCTTACCAGGCCATTTTCAGGGGAGGCAAATCCAATGAAATGATCAGAAATGTAAAAATTTAATTAAAAGTACCTGTATTTATCAATTTAAATAAATTTAGGTAATTTTTAATATACCAGATTTCGATGCTCAAGAAACCCATGTGACCGTGATGATATCAAAAAAATATATATTACACATCATTCTATATTCATTGATCTTTCAAAAGGTATAAAGATTTTATCTGCAAGTATGTGGATTTCCATATATGGATAATGGGGCACCGTCTCTTTTTTTTTGCAGTGAAGTGTTGTAATTGATTTTTCACTACCTTCTAAACTAGCTGGATCTCTGAAACTTTTGATATTTCTGTAGTGCTAATGAACATGGATGTTAAAGTTGTTTTTAGGGCCCAAAACACCAGGGAAGGGGGCTGGGTCATGGGTCTACTTTTTTGTAGCGGAATCTTGTGATAGATTTTTCACTACTTTCCAGACAAACTGGAGCTCTGAAATGTGTGTTAAAATTGTTTTTATGGTAGATGACCAGAGGGTCCAAAAGCTTGGGGCACTAGGGGTCATGCCCCACTTTTTTCAAGAAATTTTTTTTTTTTTGCATTTTTAATTAAGTAAAGATAATTTTGAAAATATTGTCTTCAAAAAATTTTTTTTGTTTATAATTGTTCCATTCAGTTTTTGATCATTCTGTATTCAATGATCTTTCCTAAAATATTTTAATGGATTAAAAACAGTCATCCATCTAAAATAATGATTTGAACAGAATTTTACATTGTATAGTTTGAAACTTTTTGAATTGAAAAGAAAACACATATAACAACATAGATCAGTCAGACAACAACAATTGAAGAATACAAATTGATGTTATCAGAGGCAATAAACAAGTTAACAGTTGGTTCCTGCATTGCAAAATATCTAGCAAGATACCTAAGGCAACAAAAGGAAAATTTTGCATAAGACTACTTATTGTCTTGATTGATGATGATGATTTTGCAGAAAACTACACTTTTGTGATTTAAGATGAAATCTTAAGTTACCATTGGTGCCAAAGTCAATGCATGTTACACCATGTTTCCCTCTATTTATTAGAGAAAATTGACCAGTTTAAAGGAAAATTATTTTGCTTCATGTCAGAAAATAATGAGCATGACTTGGTTTTGTGTATGAAGTTAAGACACAAATAGTTAATTATTTAAAAGAAAATCATCCTAATATTTCAAAGATTCTTTAATATACAGATGGTTGTGCTGCACAGTATAAAAACCAAAAAAAGTATAAAAACCAAAAAAACCTTTACAGTATCTGTCTCCATAAAGATAATATTGAAATTGATGCAGAGTGGACAATTTTTCTACAAGTCATGCTAAGTCACCATGTGATGGTATTGGTAGCAGTATAAAATGATTAACTGCAAATGTAAGTTTACAAAGCCCCATAACTGACCAGATATTGAATGTAATAAAATGCTTGACTGTTGTGCAAAAAATATTTAAGGGTTTGTTTTTTTCAAAATTGAAAAAGAAAGACTGACAGAATTGCACATTACTTTGAAAAAACGTTTTTAGCTCAATTTAACCAAGAATCTATAGTTTTAAACGAGCAAGTGAAGATTTTAATATAATAAGTATGTTTTCTTTTTCTAATATTCAAAGTATTTAATCTAATTAGCAAATTAATAAATTGAAAAATTAATACATTGAAAATTAACATTAAAGCGTTGAAATTTGGTGAATTTGTTCTGTGTAAATATGATACATTTGATTGGATTGGTATGAGCAAGATGTTATGGTATCATCTATGCACCTCTGCGGTCCTTTTATTAAGCTTTTCTGACCATCTAGAGCAGATGAGTGTTGGGTTCCAATTACCAAGATAATTTGTACCATTGATGCACCTATAGCAATAACTGGATGTATATATACTTTGACTGTTGATGCATCTAAGCAAATCCTAACTCAATCTTGAGACTAAATATTTTTGTATTTTATTTTGTAAATAATTAAATAAAACAGAGCAAGTACAAATCAAAAAAAATTTTAAAAACAATATTATCTTTACTTTATTAAAAAGGCAAAAAAAAAATTTTTTTTTTGAGAAATTAAGTGGGGCATGGCCCCAGTGCCCCGGGCCATGGACACTCTGGTCGTCTCTTAGACCATTAAAAACTATAGACCCGGCCTAAGCCTAATAATTCTAATCTTAAAGTGAAGCCAAAAAAAAAAGTTTGCGCATGACGTCAGTTTGTGGCAAAAACTTTTTTCGATGATAAGTTTGCTCTTGCATTTGCATTATATTTTTTGATTATCTTCAACTATGGTGCATTCTTGCTGTGCATATAACTGCACAGAAAGACATAAAGCCGGTGCAGATATATCATTTCATGGGTAAGAGTTTATTTTAAATAAAAAATAATTTAATATGACTACTATGATGTTATTTATCTATTGATTATTTAATAATATTAAGTATGATAATGTTTAGTCATATTAATAATATGACTAAATATTATCATATTTAATATAATATAGAAAAATATCAATATATATCTATCTATCTATATATATATATATATATATATATATATATATATATATATATATATATATATATATATATATATATATATATATATATATATATATATATATATATATATATATATATATATATATATCATCATAATTTATCATGAATTATTATATACATTAATTTTAATTATATACATGATTAATAGATGATTAATCATCTATTTATCATGTATATAATCGATTATATACATGATAAATATTTATCTTTTATTAAATTATGATGAAAGATAAATGGCTTATCATATTTATACATAGTAGTCATATTAAGTCATTTTATTATGTCATAATAATAATTTTTGTTGTCCACTATTATTATTAATAACGACTCGATGGTATTTTTATTTTGGATTTCTGCAATTTTGGCCAATATTGATTAATCCTAGGATATGTTTTGATTTATGCTGATATTTGTTTAAAATATTTAATAATTATATATAAGTGTTATTTGTTGTCTTAAACTTAAAAGTTCTTTTTTCTTGATAAGAAAGTAAACATAATATTATATATTTATAAATCTTTTTTATAACTTTTTTTAATACTTTAATTGTTATAGAATTGTCAATAGAATATATCATTGATTAGAACCACATCCATTATGTTTGCCATTACATTACTAAATGTTATTACTAATATGTTGCTATAAACCATTATATTGCTATATGTTACTTTTTGATAAACATGCAAAAAATATTTTTTATTTATTAATTATATTTTATGTTACAGATTTCCAAAAGATTTATTGTTACAAAATAAATGGATTTCTGCCATGCGTAGAGAAAACTTTATTCCGACAAAAAGTTCAAAAATTTGTTCTAAGCATTTTACACCAGATTCATATGTTGTTAGTGGTTGGAGTTCAAAAAAGCAACTTAAAAAGGAAGCTATACCAAGTGTTTTTAATTTTCCAAGTAGTTTGGTGAAGAAAATTAAACCTAGAAAACCTCCAGCTTAAAGAAAAATCACAAGTGAGAGTGAAATTAATATCAAAACAATAAAAGATGATACTTCATCTGAAACTACCCTGGAAACAGCCTCCTTAGACAGAGCTAAAAGACAGAGCTGCAATACCTTTAGGAATTTAAAAAAAATAGCCTTAGAATCTCCTCTAAAAAGGAGAAAATGTTACCTGAATGATTTAAAAAAATACCAGTCTTTTAATATAGTATTGAAATTAATTTCAAAGCAAGAAAAAAAAATTAAAATTTTGCAGCAACGAAATCGGCGACTTCACAAAAGAGTATCTAACTTACAATCTTTACTTAAACATTTGAAGGAAATGCAAATGATTGACGAAGAATCCTCCCTTAAGCTTTCTGTAAGTGATATTTACTAAAAATATAAAGTAATAATCTATGTGAACTTTCCATTCAAAATTTTAATTAGGTATAGGTAATAATTTCTTAGACATTTTAAAATTATTTAATTTTTTGTAGGACACAATGCCTGCTTCTACAAAAACTGTTTTTAAACAATTACTAAAATCCAAATGCACTAAAGAATATCCAATGGAGTTAAAAAGCTTTGCTCTTACCCTAAATTTTTATTCTCCTAGAGCTTATTCATATGTCAGAAAAACATTTACTAAAATGCTTCCTCATCCAAGAACACTTCAAAAATGGTATCAAAAAGTCACATGCGAACCTGGATTTCAATCTGAATCAATTAAGGTCTTAAAACTGAAAGTAGCAGAACTAAAAGAAAAAGGAAAATCATGTATCTGCTCATTAATGATTGATGAAATGGCAATTCATAAAAAAATAGAATGGGATGGTGACAAGTTTTCAGGGTAGGTTGTGTTAATACAGTTAAGTACAATTATATATGTACACAATAGTGGAAAGTTTGTGTTTGTTTAATCAAAAAAAATTTAACTATAATTTTAGGTATGTTGATATTGGTTCTGAACTTCAAAGCGATTCTGAAGTTGAAGCAAAAGAAGCAATTGTGTTTTTGATTAATAGCTTAAACAATGCGTGGAAGCTACCAATAGGCTACTTTTTAATTAATGGAATCTCAGGAGTTCAAAAAAGTAACTTAGTAAAAATGTGTTTAAAAATATTAGAAGAAGCTGGCGTTACTATAACAAGTTTAACTTTTGATGGTGCTTCGGCAAATGTTAGTATGGCTAATCATCTCGGAGCTGATTTATCAGTTAACTCTACTTGTACATACTTTCCACATCCAGTTACAAAAAAACCAATTTTTATTTTCATGGATCCTCCGCACATGTTAAAACTTATAAGAAATACATTAGGTTTGCACAAAATAATGTTTGATAGTAATAATGAACCAATAAAATGGGATTTTATTGAAAAATTAGTAACTATTCAAGAAAAGGAAGGCCTTCATTTAGCGACAAAAATTACAAAGAGACATATAAATTGGTTTCAAGAAAAAATGAGTTCAAGCTAGCTGCACAGACATTCAGTCAAAAAGTTGCAAATGCAATAGAATATTTACGAGAAAGTCAGCACTTGAAGGATTTTGAAGACAGCAAAGCAACAGAAAGATTCATTATTGCTATTAATAACATTTTTGACATCTTAAATAGCAGAAATTTGTTAGCAAAGAATTTCAAGTCTAGTTTACAACACTATAATAAAGAAACTATTTTCAAAAAAATAAAAGAATCAATAGAGTATTTAATAACACTTAAATGTGCTAAAAATGGAGAACCTCTGCATTTAAGTCAAAGTAAAACTGGTTTTATTGGGATGATTGTAAGCCTGAAATCATATATGGGAATATGGAATTATTATGTTCAAAATGGTAATTATAGTCTTAGGTATATTTCAGCTTATATACTATCTCAAGACCATTTGGAAGTTTTTTTCAGTGCTTTAAGAAGCCATGGAGGATATAATAATAATCCCACAGCAAAACAGTTTCAAGCTGCCTACAAAAAATTGTTGATTCATACAAGTGTTTCAGGTTCTTCTCAGGCAAATTGTATTTGTATACACTGTTCGTAGCTCTATTTTTATTGAAAACAGAGAGCATATGTTTGATAATGATGTTCAATCTAATCATTTGGTTAATTTAGTCAAAATGATAAGCTTTTATTATTGTAACGTTAGATTATACCACCAAGGAGATAATTTGAATAAAGATTGTAAGAAACTTCGAAGTAAATTAACTAAAAGTATTTTATTTTGTGGTCAATAAATATATATATGAAACTTTTTTATATTTTTACTGTCTATTCAAATCGAGTGTTTTTAATTGAGTAAAAAATTTTAAAAAATACATAGTAATAAATGTTTTTATTCTTTAAAAGAAAGTATTCAAAATATTTTTAATATTTTTTTTTAATGGAAAAAAATTTCCTAAATATTTTGAACTAAAATCCTTTATAAACAAAATCCTATTTTATACTAAAATCCTACATTATTTGCGTTTTTGCCACAAAGTGACGTATATGCGCAAAAAGTTTGGCTTCAATTAATTTCAAAAAGCCGCGTCTATAGTTTTTAATGGTCTAAGGGTCGTCTGCCCTGGAAACAATTTCAACACACATTCATCAGAACTACACAAATGCTGAAAGCTTCAGAGCTCAAGTTTTTCTGGAAGGTATTAAAAAATATATCACAAGATCCTACTACAAAAAAGTAGGGCACTTGTCCCCAGTCCCCCTAATGTCTTGGGGATTCATTTTTCTAGAAGATAACAATTAAAAGCATTCTTCAAAGCTTTGCACAGTGGGCCAGAGATCGGCATAAATGCTTAAAATGAGTATTTGTGGAAACATTTTTTTTCTGCAAAACTTTTAAGTTAAATACCCCACAATAAAAAAATTTGCTGTTTAAATATCTTCATTTTTGTTTTAGGAGTCCTGGGAAAGTTTTCAACCTCATTCATTTAAAAAACATTTTTTTTTTAAAAAAAGAGAAAATTCTCATAAAATTAAATTTCATCTTGTGAGCACAGTTTTCTTTAATTTAATTAAAATTTTATAGTCTCAATATCAGGGTACATGCATTATTTTAAAAAACTTAACAAAAAAAAAATAATCTTGTATTTTATGACTTTTTCCTTAACTTAAAACATGAAAGTTAAAGTATTACAAAGTATAATAAAAAGTTACCATAAATGGCTCAAGATCTTTTTTGCATACGTTTCCCCACGATGGGAATAACTTTTTACAGTGTCTCAATACTGTAGAAGGATGCTCATTAACAATATTTTGCACAAATTAAAGTTTAGCAGGTTTTAAACATATGACTTGTTTGTCATTTTCAATTGATCATAGCACATTGTTGTTAAGTATGAACTCTAAATAATTAATTGCAATTACGGAAACTACAAGAAAAAATAAAATTTAATTCTGTTCTACTTTATTAAGTAATGTGTAATTTTAGATAATTAAAAACGTAATCAATAATTAACTTATTTCAGTTAATTATTGATTATGTTTTTAATTATCTAAAAAATGATTAATATTTAAAAACTTTAAAAAACTACAATTATATTTTTAAATTGAAATTTCCTTCTACCAATCATTAAAAATAAAGAAGTTACTCGAAAGTTGTTTCATGCTTTGGAAAGCAACTTAATCAAATCAGTTACTGATCCTGATGCTTATAAAGTTACTGAGATCTCTGACATAGAAACCAAATAGTTTTCAAAACAATTTAAAAAAAAATGGAATAAAGTAAACAGACACTAGGATAGATTTGAGTTGCATCACAAAGTCTGGTAAGAAAAAGAACTACAAACAAGCAATGCATGTTTTGAAACAGATAAACTAGACAAGGGCAAAAACTCGTGCTTGGCTTTTCCTATTTCTTCTCACAATTTAGGTATGGTGTTTCATTAAAATTAAAGTAATGGACTTATAATGTTTTTTACTTTTAATTGTGTTTTAATAAGTGTTTATACTAAATACAATCATCTGATATTTTAATTTAAATTAGTTGTCTACAGAAGACCACAGACGCAAATTCCATACCATTCACCCAAGCTTCTGAAAAAAACAAAGAAGAGTATAGCAGAAAAAACAAACATTGCTGTCGAAAGAGAGGAATCATTTTACTCCATTATTTTGAAACTAAAAGAGGAAAGAAGGTTCAGCATATATTATTATCTATACTATAGTCATTTTAAATTTATCTTATAAAAAAAAATCTCCAAAATACTATGGATGATAAATTTTTTTAATGGATTGTATTCATCTCACTCTTCAAATTTACATTTTTACACTTAAGGTTGTGAAGCAAATATTACAATTAGAGAAAGATGGTGCAGTTAATCTAACAACAGTATATACTGGAGAGGAAGTATTAGCATTGATTTTGGACTACGGACTTAGTAAAGCTGATTACCAAACAATTCGTATTGGAGCAGTTTCTAAAGGAAACAAAATGTATCCGACTTATAATAAAAAAAGGGAAAAAAAAGATTTATGCATACCTCGTTGTGGAATACAAACTACTGATTATTCAGCCTCAGTCGATTTACAGAGCCTTATTAAGCATACTAGATACAGATTTATTTCTATCCTGCATCGTTTCAATTAAACTTTATATTAATGTCTCTGGCAAATCATTATGGATCACTAATGAAAAATAATTTCAATATGTAGAAGAAAGTGTATTACACATCTTACACAAGAATATATTTCCTTCAACAACAGTAATTTGAAACCAACGGTCTTTAATTCCTTTATTATCAAATATAAGCTAGAATGCACAATTATTGATGGAAACGTAGCAACTATAGTTTTGCCTTTAAGTAATTCTTTTCAAGTATGTAGTATTTGTGGACTGACTCCTTCAAATATGAACAATCTAAATGTTGCTTTTTCAAAAAATCTAATACAGTTTCCACTGAGCCTGGATTGAGCACATTACATGCATGGATTAGGTGCTTTGAATGCTGCCTTCATTTAAGTTACAGAATTGTATTAAGAAAGTGGCAAGTTAGAGGATGATAAAGAAATTGTTATAAAAAAAAAGATTATTGTTCAACAAAAGATAAAAGATCACTTAGGTTTAACTGTAGATGTACCAATAAGCAATGGTTCAGGTACAACAAATGATGGAAACATGGCACGAAAAGTACTTTGAAACTATAAGGTGTCTGTTGGAATATTTGGCTTAGATAAAAATCTCATGAAACGTTTCTATATAATTCTTAAGTTTCTTCATAATTCTTTATCATGCAAATATCAAATTAATGCTGATGAACTTGAAAAATATACCATAATAACAGCAGAGCTACATATTTCTCTGTACCCATGGTTCCCAATGCCTCAAATTGTACATAAAGTCCAATTCATAGTTCTCGAGTTGAAGGAGATAAACCATTACCACTAGGTCTTCTTTCTGAGCAAGCTCAGGAATGTCAAAATAAAGACGTTAAAAATTATAGAGAACAATATGAGAAAATATTCAAAAAAAGTCACAAATGAAGATATTATGCAAAGATTATCTTTGCAGTTCAGATCCAATTATTAGCTCTCTAAGAAGGAGTTCGAGATGTTTTAAAGAACTTAAAAAAAGGTTGTATTAAACTTTTAATGTAACTTTTGATTTCTGATAAAATATCTAATAAATGTTTCTTTGTTTATAAAAAGGGGTCACGTAACATTTAAGTTAATGCTTTAAATCTGGGAAAAACTATTTCTAATAATAACCTAATGTAATGTCTAAAATCTCTAATGCCCTATACACCCTTTCTTATAGGGAGTTTAGGGTGCCTGCATTTACAAAAATGAAAAATAATTATTTAAAAAAAAAAAGATCTTCATGATGACTAGAGTCACTGATAAAAATTTCAATTTGATAACTTTAAAAATAAAGGAGTTATGGTTTTTTGTCCATTTAATGTCGATCTTGGCCTACTGTGTTTTTTGGAGTTACTTGAGTAAGATAGTAATTGATTAAATATTGATTAGAATGATTTGGCCTCTCCAATCTTTCTCCTGTCGATTTGTTATGGGCTAAACTAAAAATAAATGTAGTAAAATCAATACTTATTAACACTATGAATATGTGATCACCAAGGATATTGGTGCAATCGATGGTGCAATCGATGGTTCAATAGATATGTAAAAAAATTTAATAATGAGTAAAACTGACTTAGACAAATTAGAAAATGTCAAATACCGAGAATATGTAAAGCAGTTATTGTCGCTAAGGTGGTTACATAAATGAGAGTAAATTATAGATTAATTTAGTTTGATTTTTTCTTTTTTTCTAATTTTAACTTATATATATATATATATATATATATATATATATATATTATATATATATATATATATATATATATATATATATATAAATATATATATATATATAAATATAAATATATATATATATATATATATATAAATATATATATATATATATATATATATATATATATATATATATATATATATATATATATATATATATATATATATATATATATTAATGAAGAAAAAACAACTTTTTCTATGGTACTTAGAATGGTACTATGGTAAGTTTAATGGTACTATGGTACAGTTTTATGCCTATACCACAATTATCAGTCATTGAATACAAAATCAAAAACAAAAAAATCCGCTAAAAAGTACAAAATACTGTGTAGTGGGATCTTTACGTTGCTAAGACATACTTGATGGCAATCAAAGAAAAAACAAAATATTAGCTGATCATCGGTGTCAAAAAAAGATAAGAGGAATTTATTCTTGTGCCTGCATTTTGAAATCAACTCATTTAGTTTATTTAACAAGTTATCACCTTTATATGTTAAAAGAAGGAATTTTTCGTATAAGCAAAGATTGCTAATTTTTAACGAAACTTTATAAGGATTGCAACATTTTACAATTTTCCACTTAATTCAGGGTGTAAACATTATGTCTTTTATGTCCTAAATTTTTTTAGACAACTCGGTATCGTTTTTATATTTATACTTATATTTATATATAATATATAAAATATATAAATAATATAAATATATATATATTTATATACATATATATATATATATATATATATATATATATATATATATATATATATATATATATATATATATATATATATATATATATATATATATATATATATATATATATATATATATATATATACTAAATTAGATTCTTACAGACACTAACATTCAAGATGATCATGAAGGAAACATAAAAAAAATTGAAAGATTTAAAGATGGTATAATAGATGAAGTTCAACAAGCGTTACTTAAAGAAATAACAATATTTAACAGAAGAGAAACACTGTTATCTATTTTTAGAGTAAGTTTTTAGATAATATTTATCTTTAATAAAGTAATTGTAAATAAATAAAATTAATGTCAAAAGTCAAAAGTGCCAGGACATCTTAAATAAAATTTGCACCTAATCCGGTGATAGTTTGGATTACATTGTTTTAGCGATGTCTTTTTTCTCTTCTCTCCAGCTCTACCCATAAAATATTTATAGTTCCATACATGTATATGACTTTATTTTCAAAGTCCTTTTATTTCAAAAAAGATACAAACATTAAATAATTTTTTTTTTGATGTTACATTATATTAAAATTAATAAGTATTAGTTTAGTGCCTTAATCATCTCTTGTGATTGTCTTCTGTTGAGTGGCGCCAATCGTGAGAGACTATCATCTCTTATGATAATCTATTGTTGAGTGACATTTTTTTAACAGTCATTTCCTAATTGGGTGATTACTAAATTGGTCAAAGTATTTGACCAATTTAGTAATCACTCAATCAGGAAATGACTGTTAAAAATGGTGTCACTATAAGGGTGATAGTAAATTGGTCCTTGGAATTAGGGTCAGCATTAGACGATGCCAACCTAATTGTCAGCTTAAAAGTGTCTGAGATTGGCATTTTTTTGACAACCTTCTTTTTATTTTGTTATAGTAAAACTTTTGTGTTTTGAGCCAATCTGATGATGACTAAAAATAGTTTTTTGTTGTTTATTATTATATACCTTATTTTTTATAATTCTTTATACAAATAATTTTTTCAAGTTTTTATAAAATTATATAAAGCTAGTTATTTGAAATTGTTTTTACTTCTTACTTTTTTTAAAAATCTTCCATTAATAGTATTGTGAGTAAATATTTATAAATTATTGGATTTATGATGGAATTTTCTTATAAAGTTGTACGTTTTTAAGAAGTGGAATCAAAATGAGAAGTAAGAAAAAATGTTATGCAGAATACCAATCTAGTTATGTTTCTCAGAATCCTGATAAAAGAAAGAAATGTCCAGAGTAAGATCGAAGAGATATCAAGAAAAGTTGAAAGCTGATCCTAATAAAAAAGCAGCATATACTGCTAAAGCAAAATTATGAGTTATAAAAAGTCGCACTCGAAAAAGAAAACTTATAAATCAATCTCAAAACTAAGCTCATCTTTTTAAAATGTTCAACAAAGAGGAAAAGCATTGAAAAAAATTTTAAAAGCACTACCAAATTCAAAGAAAAAACAAGCTGAAATTTTTTCTATTCTTTCAAATAGCTCTGCTTGTAAAGAAAAGCGGGTCTACCTCCAGCATGTTCAAAGCTGTATGGTCTTTCTGAAAGTGATGTTTTAGCAGTTGTTAACTTTTATAATGAGGATGAAGTTTCTCAAATATCACCGAACAAAAAAGATGTCACTGGAATTCAATTATCTGATGAAAAAACAAACAATATTCCCATACGTTGTTTATATTATATGCTAAAAGAAGTTTTTGAGTTATATGACAAAATTTCAGCATGTTTGTGTTTGTAGTTTGCATGAAAATATGCGATTTACCTTAGATGCATTAACAAAATCAAATCAAGCATCTTTGATCAAAGTTGGATCTGAATTGATAAATAACTTTGTTTGTGAAATGTACATATACAATTACGCTTATGACAAATGTGTTGCATGCAAAGGTATGAAATAGTTCAATAAACGCTTTCAAACTGCTGATACAATTGGTTTTGAAATATGCTGGGGTGAGTGGAGAACATCTGAAACTAAATCATATGGAAACATTGAAAAATTTCAAAGAAGTCTACTGTAACAGAACTCATCCAACACAAACTCTTGAGTCCTTAATACAACGGGGAAGGGGGTGGTAATAAAAGGAGGGAGGGGTTTAAATTTAAGTCCGTTTTATGCTGGTTTAAGTTTTGTAGTTTGGTGAGAAATAAACCAAAAGCTCATTTTCAAAAAATTGAGATTTATGATTTTTAAAGCCTGTTTACACTGAAAGTTTTTCTTTCAGTGTTAGCAGGCTTTGGTGACTGAAATAATTATTTTCTAATTTTTAAGGCCAATTTTCACTGAATTTTTAGTTTTTAGATAAGGTTTTTGTTGATAACAAGTGAAAATTATTAAACGCGGGAGCGGGGTGTATCTTTATAAGCTGTGGGTGGGATAATTTTCCAAAAATTAATAAATGCCCCCCCCTCTTTTTTTTTTTTTGTTATCAAAGACTCAATAATATCAGCAATGCGTTATAAGTTTGTTAAACACACATTTGTAAAGAAAAATCAATCAACAATTTTTAGGAAACTGAAGGAACTTTTGATGAATAGTAATTCTATAATTGTGGTAATCCAAGTTGACTGTGCTGAAAATGCTAGGTGATTCTATCAAAATGAACCACAAGCATTTCATTTTGGTCAAAATCAAGTTTCATGAACCTGAAGGAATCAAGTTTTTATCATTAAAAAAAAATTAAAAACATTTGCTATAGTTTCTTATTCAACTGATCATACAATGTCTTCAGTTATATCATTTGAAAATATATTTTGAATATATATTTTCAAATGATATAACTTGAAGTAATAAATACATTGAGAAAATCCTTTATTTTATTCCTGATTGAGTCTAAGAAATACTTATGTTCAGCAACATTGCCACTTTTCTGTTCAAAAACAAAAGCATTATGGCTGCAATGGTTAAGTTTGAAAAACCATTTCAGTAAAAGTTCTTCAGGCATTTCTTTGCAACGATGCATGGAAAAGAAATGCTTGACAGAATTGAAGGTAGTATTAAGCTAGTTGCAGCGCTAAGAGTTATATCTAGTCAATGTGAGATCGGTCAACAACAGATTTTGCGTTTGCATTACAAGATTTGCAAGTAACTGTAATTCATGTCAGAAAACAATACAAGAAAACAAAAAAATGAGCTTGGATTCTGTTCAATATTAAATTATTCAAGAAAAATCAAAGATATATCAAAATCACATTATTTATATGTTCAGAATGATAACGTTGTTCCCATGCTATTATCACCTGAGTGTAATTAAAGTTTATTACAAAATAACAATTTTTTTAGACATCATTTTAATTCTAACTTTTTGTTTCCTCACTAAATGTGGCATCACTAAACTGATTTTTTTTTTCTGTAAAATAAAACGGTATATCTACTATAGCATTTTTATGTAATAAATTGTTACCATATTTTTATTGCATTAATTAAATATGAATTTTTAGAAAAAGAAGAAAAAAACAAAGAATAATGAAAAAAAGATTGCTGCCCCATGCCAATCCCTCAGTCAATGTAGCAGCACTCTGCTACATTCAGTCAGGCTATTTGTCAGTCGATGTATGTACTGAAGCCCCCAGCAGCAGGCTATTTCAGTATGACTTTATACTGCTCACCTAAACCAGCACTATAATATATATATATATATAGTTTTTGTATTTAACTTAAAAATGATTGTATAGTCGAAACATATTGTTGAAGTTGAAAAAAATTGTTATATTTATTAGACTTATCAAGATTAGACTTATTCAATCTTATTTTAACATTTGTACTTTGTTTTTTGTTTTAAGTTTGTTTCAAAAGATTAACATTCATCATAACAAAACACATTAATATATTAATAAAAAGAACAGTTTATAATGCTTACATAAATAATTTATTTAATATAAATTAAAAAAAATTGTATATAATGATACTTAAAAAAAAAATCATTTTCAGTGAATTTTGACTTTATTTAAAAATGTTTTGCTAATTCAAAAATATTTCTGAAGAAGTTTCGATGTAATCTATTTCGCTAAAGGTATAATTCAGAGTATTTTTCATTGAGCGTATTTTTGAAATGTTTTTTGAAATAGCTGCGGTCAAATCGTCAAAGTAAAATGTTATTTGCCTGGTCATATAATGACGTGTGATCGCACATCTTCCTGTGAAATACTGAATTCTCTAGAGCCACATTACCCTGTTTTGTGGAGTGATTTTGGTTCTAAGTTACATTTTTATATTTTTTCAATGAAATATACCAACTTATAGTAAAATATACTTAAGTCATTGAGTTTTTATTTCTGTTAGCTAATTTTCTCAATATATAGAATAAATCATATTATAATTCTGCGAATTGAATATATGGTATTCAAATTTAAAAGTCGATAATACTTATAAAAGTCAAAGCATAATGAAATTATGCTTAAGAAAGAATTTAAAGCGGAAGGCTAATTGAAAATTATTCAAAATTTTTTGTGTTATAAATTAGAGATTCATTATCCTACAAAAATGACATGTTTTATATAATAAAAAATGTCCAATCCTTCAAAACTGCTATGCCGCATTATCTACTAGTTATAATTGAAAATATGATATCATTACATCTTTAATGGTTATCTAAAGAAATCCATACCAACAAAACTCCAGAAAAATGAATCCAGAAACATAGTCAGACTTCTAATTTAATTTAATATTTATTTTAAAGGTATTTATTGTTGTATAAGAATTAGATTCTTAATGGTACAAAACACATTGACATAAAGATCCACATTACCCCACCCAAAAATGTTGCTTTTTTTTTAAAAAAAAACTATGTACCATTTCGTATTAAAACTAATTGAACCTAATTATCTAGTAAATTTTCTTCCAATTAAAACATTTTTTATGTGTTAGACCCTGTTTTTAAAACCTTTTTTCTAAAGTTTAAGGTTTTCAATAAAAATCTTTCTTTAAATGTATGCACCATTTTGATTTAAAAAATATACTTAAGAATTTTCCTAATTAGCTGATAATTAAAGTTTAGAGAGCTGTTTTAATCACCTATAACATGCAGTAAATAACACTTCTACTTAAATCCTTTCTTCTAAAAAACTGATAAATGTTGATTAGACCCACATAACCCTCCCTACTCTATCACTTCTATGACTTTATTTGACATAAACATATTACTAAATTTTTTTAAGTTTTGTAAAGTTGCACACTTTTAAGAATTTTTTTGGATGAAGTTAAGTATATTGCATAGTGATATTAAATCAAGAAGTATTAGTGAATAGGGTGTTTGATTTGTGAAAAGGGTGTTTCTCACTCCAAAAATAGAATTACCCTGGGTGTTTCACTTTCAGAATAAAATAGTAAAAACTTATCCAAAAATTTATTATTGGCAAATTAAAGAAAAGTATGAGGTTTAGCATGATAAACTAAAAGTAATTTTACAAAACAGATTTGAAACTTGTTTAAAATATTTGTTTTACTTTTTGTATATTTAGTTTCAGTATTTTTATGTTTATTGCAACTGTATTGTTTAAAGATATTCATCAAGTATAGTTCAAGTTTAACACTTATTATACTGTTGTTTGCAGTATTTATTTTATGCAAGAAAAACTTTTGACTAAATATGATAATTAGAGTAACACAAAAAATCAAAATATTCAAAACCATTTGTTATCAAGAATTTTCTACTAAGTTTGAATATAACTTCAAATTTGATGATTTATTGAAAGATTTCTACATACACGCTAACTGTTTTGCACAACTAACATTTTTTGATGTTGTGCTAAGTGGTTTCTCTGATTTTTTTAAAACATTTATACAAATTATTTAAATTATCATCAGTGTTGTCAAAAAGAGGCGAAGGGGTCCTAAACTTTTTTTAGGAAACTTTTTCCAAGTTTTAGCATAAGTAAGGAGAAAATTTTGTTTAAACTATGATTTTTGTTTTTTAGTTAATATAAGGAGAGACTAATAAATCAAAGGAGCTATCATCTCTAGTTAATTCAAAATTCATTATTGCTTGACTTGTCATTCAGTCTACTTACTCTTTTACTGTATCTATCCCTGCATCTATGTATCTACTGTATCATCTACTGTATCCCTGCATGCTCTAAAAACTTAATTCTTTCTCTTTTTTTCCCCTGAACTTCAACCCTTTGTAACTCCCTCCTATTTTCATATTTTCTTGACTCATACAAGCTTTAACTTTTTAAGTCTTCTGTCAACCGTTTCCTTGCTCTTCAAATCTATTTTTTTCTTTCTATTAACTATCAAATTATTAGTGGTTGCTTACTGCCTTGTTGGAAGTGAATTAGAATTAAAAAAAGGAATTGCAATTTAGACTTTATAAACTATTGCAAATTATCATACCTGTGTACTGTCTGCACCACTGCAAAAATTGATCCAGGTATAATAAGCTCTTATAAAAATGACACGTAACCAATGCCCAAAATTGGAAAGAATACAGCTCAGATAATAGAAAATATTGTATTCAAAGACCATTTGTGAAAATTTCATTAGAATCTATAAATATTGCATTGGTCAGTAGTAAATATGACATTGGTCTAGGGGCAATTGCAGCCATAGTGACTACACCATGAGTTGATGGACAGAGTTGATGACTTTTACCCAAAAGCAACAGGTTATTAACTGATAATTTATTGCAATGTTTAAAAAGAAAAATGTTATAAACACAACTGCTAATCAGTACTAATTTGTGTGATAACAAATGAATGTATTTCTTCTTAAACATCTGAATGTTGGATGGAAAGTCCAAAAACAGTTACAAATGGATCAAGATATGCAATAACATTTTTTGCAATAACATTTCAGTGTTAAAGTTTATTTTATGTTATTTCTATTATTAATTAGAACAAAATAAAATTGTTCGAGCATTAAATTTTTTAAAAAATAAAATATTAGTTTATGTTTAGTTATTTTACAAACTTTTTCTACGCAGTTAGAGAAAAATGATAGAAATATGTTTGAAAAAAAAAAATTGAGCCGCAGCATTACATTTTTATTGGTTTCATATTTATATTTATAAATGATATAAATAAAATTTAAAATTGTATAATTGAAGTTACATTTACCGTTTAACTCCAATTATTGGGCTATAAAATTGTTCAGGTGATTTAAAGCAACTAAAAGTTTTTAAAAATTTTCCTATTAACATAGCCAGGTTTCTTAAAAACCTAGTAGAATCTATAGATTTCGAATAAAATAATTTTGGGTAGCCCTAAAACATAATGAGAAAAACTTGTTGAATTTATTATAGGAGCTTATTTTGTTTTCTAGTTTAATACTAAGGCTAAGCATATTTGGACCTAGGAATGCTTTTTGCTTCAACACCAGCTATAAGCTACTTATAGTTTCTTTAAACAAATTCACTTCCCACAAGATTGCAAACAACAATTTAAATTGTTAACAGAATTTGAAGAAAAGAGTTAATGAAAACAACTTACTGAGCAAGACTAAGCAAGAAATCAACTTGAAAACTATTAATTCTATGAGTCAAAAAAATTGAAGATGAGAGAGCATTCTAATGCATTGATGATTAAGAAAAAAAACTAGATTAATAAAAGTTTTTTGCACACAAAGAAAGTTACAGTAAAACAAAACTGCTCAGCTGAATTACAAGTCATTCAGCCAACTAGCGTCCTTGATTTTATCAAGCAATATTTTGGTTAATGAAACAAAAGCTTGCTTGAGCAGTGACAATGGTATTATGTTTTAGAACAAAAAAATATTTACAACATTAGGACAATAGAACTGAGGCTCAAATTTTGCAGTTAGAGCAGGTCTAACAGCATTTACAATGTGATTTTGATCTTTGTCTAATTAAGAGGGCTCCTTTACAACCATATCATTATAAATGTTTTATGTTTGCATCTCAAAAGTGTTTTCTTATAAATAAAACTTATAAATTTTTAAAAATAAATGATAGAGTTAATCAGATTTGATTTGATACAAGTGTAAGTTAATGCTGTATGTCAATGTGTCACATGCCCATGTGAGTTATATTCATTTGAGTTGCTGAACTATAAAAGTGACTGTTAGTCAAAGTTTTTGTCTAGGAAATAAAAGCAAACAAAAATAAAAATAAACTTTCAAGGTTCTTACTAAAATAAAAAGAAGAAATTAAAAAAAAGGCAGTAATAAGAGGTATTTATTGTTTTTGCAAATTTTATTAGTTATGTCATATTATGTCTTTATATAGTTTATAATAATTATTATAACTGAAATATATATTTTTAAACTTGTTAATTATTAAAAAAAATGTTAATAATGTTATTTATTACACTTAAAAAAAATGTTAATAATGTTATTTATTACACTTGTCAAATGTCTCAATAAAAAACAACAGAAAATTGTAATTGCAAACAAAAAAACAATTGTCCAAAGAGGGAAAAATGTTTCTCAAAAGATGTGGTATATAAATGTAATGTACCTGATAAACAGTACATTGGTTTAACATAGGGTGAGTGGAAAACGTTTTACCAACCATTAGCAATCCTTTAAAAATAAAAAGTATTCTAAAGACACCATGCTGTTAAAATACATATGGGAATTGAAAGAAAATAAATATTGATGATTTAAAATGCATATTTAAAATAAATACACATGAAAAATTTGAAATAATTACACATTGGAACCAAGAATTGTTTTTAAAACAAAAAATTAAAATTGATTTCTAAATGCATGCAAGAAAATAAAAAACTATAAAAAAGATTAACTCAAAAAATAATTATTAAATCTCAATTTAAAAATATTTTTAAAAAAAAAAGCAGAAATAAACAATTCTAAAAAACTTTTTTCATATGTCATGTGTCAGCATATTCTAAAAATGTGTGAGATTTTACAATAGTTAAGACATTTTTTTAACTAGTTCATTTTTGGTATAAATTGAAGTTTTAACAATTTGAACATTCATTTCTGATGAGTCTTTATTGATGAAACAATAGTGTAAAAGTGTCAAATGAAAAAAATTTGATAGGTGATTTTGTACTAATTTATTATTGCATTGTTTTTTTGAGAATATTGAGAACTCTATTTTGTAGAATACATTTAATTTATTTAGTGTAGGTTTGGAAATCAGTATTTCCAAACCTACACATTTATGATTTCATTTCCAAGTTTTCCAAACATACAACATTTCCAAACCTACAAGTTTTGGGATTTGTTTGATTAAATTATCTAAACCAATTGGAGAAATATCAGTCTACACTTGTTGTAAAATTGACCACAAATTAGTTGTTGTAGTAGGACACTCTTTTTGTACTTTAAGATCCAGTTTAAGTACCCAATGAGACATTTTTCACACAGTAGGAATATTCTAAATAATATCTTATTAAGAACTCCATTTACTTTCACAATATTACCAAGCTGATTAGAAGCAAAACAGTCACACACCAATACTGAAGTTCCACACCAATCCAGACCATTACTAAAACTCTACACCAGTCCACACCAGTCCACACCGTTACTGAAACTCCACACCAATCCCACACCATTACTAAAACTCCACAATGTTTAAAAGAATGAATTTTTCAGTATCTGTTTGTTGCACATAGTTCCTTCGTTTTGTTCCAAAAACAAGAAATTGAAATTCATTCGTCCACAATACAATTCACCATTCTATTTGTGTCTATTTTTTATATTATATTATTGACTATTGAACTTTTTTTTTTGTTCTCTGAAAAGCTACTTTACCATTCAAGCCAACAATTTTTAAGCTATGTTGTTCAGTTCTTTCTGAAGTAATTTTATTATTAGCAGCATTGAAGTAGCACTGGTGTTATTTTTTTGGCGACTAATTGACTATTTCTTTTACATTAGAGCTTAATTGACTTGTCTTCAGCCTTTGATGTTTTGAAGGGATGTCCACTTCTCTTCCTATCTTTATTTGTTTCATTAGATTTATATTTACAAATAGTGTCACAATTGATTGTGGTAATTTTGAAGTACTTTAAAGAACAAGTAGAATTTTATTTACAAATTTGTGATTAAGTATGTTTGAGTAAAAAATTGATTTTACTAGTTTGCGCTCAAAAGTACAAATTTGAATTTTGGAGTTCAAAAGTACAAATGAATTCAAATTGGAATTCAAGTACCAATTCAAGTTCATATTTAAAAATGAAAAAAACATTGTATATTTTGCTTTAATATTTTCAAAAAACATGCCAGGACATATTATTTAAATTATTTTATGGTATAAACAGTTTTAAATATCAATATCAATTATTATAAATAAGAAACTATTGAAATTTCAAGTGACCGGAAACTTTTGTTTATGTGCAGTGTTATACAGACTTATTTTTGGTAAAAAAGTTAATTATAAATTGAGACATACTTTAAATATTTTTTTATAGTATATTTTGATTTGATTTTATATATAGATAGTTATTATGTTATATAAATAGTTTTTAAAATATAAACATGCTTCACACCATTTAAGGCACATAGTATATTCTTATTTAAAAAATAATATTTATTGATGTTTGTTTACTATCAAAAAAGTGAACTCAATTAGTAAATCAGTTTTGATAAATAAGTAATTGAATTTACTAATTTAGTAAAAGTAATTTGATCCAAATGAGTTATCCTTTCGAGTGACTCATCTGCATCAGAATAATATTTTTAGTCTGGTGCCATTGGGCACCATGTGCCCAATGGCACCAGACTAAAATTTTAATGAAATAATTATATTAGGAAAATTAAAATTGTAAAAATTAAAGTTAATATTTTAGATTCTGCTATGGATTCATTTACTTGCTGCTATGTTATCATTATCTACTGTATATGTTTATTCAGCTATATGGACTGGTATGTTTTAACACCTGAGACTGTTTTAAAAAGTTAAATTTTTAAATGAACAATATAATTATAACAATTTTAATAAAGTGTTAAAATTAAAATAAATAATGGTATTTAAAAAAAAAAGTGTTTACAGAGAATTATTACATTAGATACTTTCCGGTATTCAAGGCATATCTAGAATATACACAAACAAATTTCCTAGTAAAATAACTAATAAGCACATCAACACACTCACTCACACACACACACACACACACACACACACACACACACACACACACACACACACACACACACACACACACTCAGAAAATGCTTTTAAAGAATATTTTTTATACCTGTTTGATGTTACTAGAGCAAATGACCTAACTGTAATTACAAATTGATCATAGTTTTCTTCTTGCACAAAGAGAGTCTGGGAGAAAAGAAGTAATGAAGAAGTAAATCAATTTAATAGATCTATTCATTAAAAGAAACACGTTCTGAAGATAAAAATCATCTCTTTTTTTCTTTCTACAAATACAACAAGGCTACAAGTAACCATTATTAAGTTGGGAGTTATTAGAAAGCAGAGATTAGATTTGAATAGCAAGGGAATGGTTGATAAAAGATTTAAAAAGTTGTAGATTATATGAGTCAGAAAAGCATGAAGATGGGAGAGAGTTATAAAAGGTTAAAGTGCAGGGAAAAAATCTAGATAAATCGAAGTTTTTAGAGCATGCAGGGACAGATACAGTAAAAAGATGAGGCTTTGCTGAATGGCGAGTCAAGTGAGAATGAGTTTTAATTGATGGATCTAGATATGATAGCTCCTTTGAGCAGCAACCATGATAGTATTTGTAGAAAAGAAAAAAAGATCCAACTTTGCAACGATGGGATAGAGAGGTAAGCTTGGCAAGCTGATCCTAATTCGTTTAAAATGTGTTTTTAGACTTTGTCTAGAGAAGAAAGAGCATCATTAGAAGAACCAGCCCAAATATGACTATAGTATTCCATCAGGGGGGAATAAGAGACTTGTAGAGGTAGAGAATGAAATCAGGAGTAAGAAAATAGCACAATTAAGAAACCTTTGCAGATGCTAGTTTAGCAATCAATAATATGATTTCCATAAGAGGTTAGTAGTGAACAATAATCCAAGAAGATGTAAAGAAGAGTGAGATGGTTGTCATTCATGAATATGTTTTTATATTTGAAAATAAATTTTTTTTAAATTGGAACAACAGAACCCATTTTCCAGCATGCAAAAAAAATAAGATTCACTTAAGTATTTCTTAAATAGTTTAGAAATAATTGAAGAGAGTTTTTTGGAGAGCACTTTTGCAAGACTATGACAGGAATGTTGTCTGGACCACAAGCTGTAGAAGAGTTAATTTGAGATATCACGTTAACAAATGCTTAACAATCGGTTAACCTTTTTATTTGGAATGGAAGGAAGAATGTGGCAATAAGATTCAAGAGTCAAATTAGAAGAAAAGTTCTTTCCAAATAGTTCTGCCTCATCCTTGAGAGAGTTAATAAGATCAGATCCATGAATGAGAGATGGAATGTTAGACCTACCTTTGTTATTTATGTTGCTGAAGATTTCCCACAAGTCTTTAGAGCCTAACTTCTGAAATAAGATACGAGATTTAATAAACTGAGCAAAATGGAGTTTAGCACCAGGCAACAATGTTTTACATATATTTCTTGCAATAAATAATATGAGTTTGTTCTCAAAAGAGTTGTTCTTTTGAAAAAGATGAAAAAAATGATAACAAGCAGGTAAAAACCATGGAGTAGAATAAGGCTTAATTTGAAACCAATGAAAGTTAATAAAAGTTTCATTCCTACATGTATCCAGAAGGTTAAATAGGAGACACATTTATCATTGGAGATTCAAAAGATATCAGCCCAAAGATTATCTCAAAGAAAATCACAAAAAGAATCCCAGTCAGCTTTAATGTAGTAGTAAGTAGTGCGGTGATAGGGTGAGTCTGAAGAAGAAGTACGAGATAAAAGATTTTTAGAGAATTTTAAAGATTATTGCATGGTCAGTAGCACCTAATGGAAAAAAGGAGAAACTGAACACAAGCTAGGGTCAGACACAACACACATTTTAAGGAGTGAAGGTAAGTGATTAGAGTTGTCTGGAAAACAAGTCACAAAGTTAACTATCTGAGTTAGAGATTAAAAAAATGCAGAAGTTATGAGCTTCTGGGCCATCAGGGTCAATGATATTTGAGTCAGCCCATTCAATGTGACAAGCATTAATCTCCATTCAGTGAGATTAGCATTATCTTCAATAAGAACAATATTGGCAGGGGAGTAAAGAGAAAGGGCAGGATTAATTTGATCAGAAATTACATTTAAAAGGGTACAGTCTTCAGAAGAAAAGGGATCATTAAAGAACAAAGAGAAAGGTAATAGAGTGAAGAGGTGTTAAGCTGAAGCAAATAAAAGAATGTTTAAAAGATTTGATGCTGATTTCTCAACCAATAGGTGAATGCTTTAGTATACCTTCAAGCCAAGCATGTGACCATTGGAGTCTTTGCAAATCAAATGGTAGTACCCATCAATATTAGGATCTGAAAAAAGAACAGTCAAATTTAACTTAGTCTCACAAAGAACAAGTAAGTCTTGTGAGTTTTGCAAGAGGTAAGGTTCAACTGATGGAAGGTTACTTCGAAGGTCAAGAATATTTGAAATTGATATATTGAAAAAGTTGGGTGTTGGGGATGATTTTTAATGTTTTGGGTTTCTTTTGGCATTATTTAAGTTTAAAAAGAGTCTGACTCATTTATAGATAAAGTGCAGCATCCCAAGCAATGAGCTACGCAGTTGTTTTAGTCCTGTTAATTAACCTGTAATGTAATTCTCTGTACTGTCATTATATTAGTGATACTAGTGATGACAGGAAGTACACTTATTTTAACCTTACCTGTAGCAGGGTGATTACAATCACCATATACCTGACCTGAAAATGTCCTTTTGAAGATGTTCAGGTATGTTGAAGATGAACCTGCTGCAAGTGCAGTATTCAAATCTTGAGGAAACCATAACTGGTACCTGTATCCATTGTGCTGCCAAACTCACATATTTCAATCACTGAGCAAGAAAAGGAGGTGATCACCAAAAAACTCTATAACATACCCAAACCAAATGACTATGACATGGACAGACATAACAATAAAGGTTTCTTACCTGAAACAAAAGGAGATGTCTGTACTTGACAAGCGGCCAGAACTGGTTGACTTCATCACTGCTGAATAATGGCTAATTTGAGATTTTAGGCCATGACAAAACTAAGTCCAAATGAATGATTTATCCAGCTAGCTCCTGGAATATTGATTTTGATTATTTGGATTTTCAGTCGTACGTTACAATCTTGACTGTTGTTAATGATTGTAGCGAGAGGGCTGTAAAGCTGGTACAGGAAACAGTGTGTCAATTTAAGTCTGAGAATAAGCTGCAAAAGCTGCTCAAATTCAAAAATAACTGAACCGTGCTTTCCTCAAAGACCAAAGCTGCCTACCGCAAATAAGCTGAACAGAAAATACCAGCTCAACTTTTGAAAAAGTTTCCTGTCATAGAAGGTTTAAATGTATTCAACTTCTGTGAAATTGACACTGAATCAGATAGCAGCATTTGTTTTCTGATGTTAATGCTGTAGAACAACTGGTGACCATGGGGCTACTAATGACAGCTAGTTAATTATTTTGTGTTATTTTTTTTGTAATTTTTGTTTAATACTCTTTTACCATTGTTTGTTTATTATTTAAAGAGATAGACTGGGGTTGCCCCCCCCCCCCTTCATTCTTTTTTTTTAAGGCTTTTATACAATATACAATGCTGATTACTTCGTTTCTAAAAATTATTTAAGCTTACATAAAAAAAACCAGAGTTCTATTTTCATCAGAAGACCCACCCCCAGAAAAACCTGGATTTCATTGACTGGTTGCAACCAGTAAAAGGTGTTAGCAATGGTTACAGGTCTGGCGCAAAGCATGAAAATGAACCTTCAATGATAATTCTTAATATATGTCTTTTAAATAACATAAACATTCATTTGTTAAAATAGTATCCAGATTTTTATGTTTTTCCTGGTATATTATGCAACTTATAAAAATAAAGTTTTTTTTGAAAATTTTTTACCTCGCCACCGCGAGGTAAAAAATTATTTAAAAAAAAAACTAAAATAGTTTTTCATTTCTTTATTATTGTTGGCAAATAATTGCTTATTAGTTAGTGAAAATTTTTGCATGAACTAATTTTTGAACACCCCTAGTATATATATATATATATATATATATATATATATATATATATATATATATATATATATATATATATATATATATATATATATATATATATATATATATATATATATATATATATATATATATATAAATTAGTAAAACACTTATCTACTTTTTTTCTTTCTTCTACTCTGTATTTCACCATCAGTAGGTTCATCAGGAAGAATCAGGAAGAAGTTTCTTCCTGATGAACCTGCTGATGGTGAGACACAGTGTTGAAGAAAGAAAAAAGTAGATAAGTGTTTTTACTCATTTATTATTGCTCTGTTCTTTGAGAACATTGAGCACTCTGTTTGTAGAATACACTAACATAATTTATATATATATATATATATATATATATATATATATATATATATATATATGCATATATATATATTGACAATAGTGAATCAGAATAACTATTCTCAAGGTATTCAATGGCTGATGATTGCCGTATAGGCATGAAACTTAAAGTACCATAGAAAAAGTTGTTTTTTCTTCGTTAATATATATGTATATATATATATATATATATATATATATATATATATATATATATATATATATATATATATATATATATATATATACATTAGGGTTGTTCAAAAATTAGGTCAAGATTTTTAACAATGTTTATATCAATTAGTTTGTATACATACAATTTTGTTTTAAGCTTTTTATTTTTATAGCTGTTATTGTGTTTTATGGCTTTATATTTTGCCCCAACTACACTCGCCTTGGTGGTTATGTGGGCACATCTAGTCTAAGGTGAATATTACATTTGTTTAAAATTTGCATCACATTGTATCTGTTTTTTATATATAAAAACTTTCCTATATAAGTTAGTACACTCTACTGAATATGTTTGGTATCTACTTAATGTTTTTAGTAACTTTCTTTGATAATCAAACTTTAATAATTCTTATTATTTGTTGTTTAAGAAAAAAATGTTCTTCTCCCTGCCATTTTGTGAAAAAATAAATCACTTAAGAATAGTTATTCTGATTCACTATTGTCAAGTCATTGTTTTATGTTTGCATAATTGAAACCTTTAAATAATATGTTTAGCAAACAAACTAGCAGAGGGCAATTCTATTAGGGTCATAACTTGAATTTGCATCACTACTATGTTCAATGGAATAACGGAGGAACTAAGTTAAACGTAGCTTTGAATAACTTCTCATCCATTTAACTGAATAACCAAGAAGATAAGATGTGATGTTGTTCTGCTCCAAGTTGTGATGCTGTCTAGAGCCAAGTTAAAAAGCTATTATATTTTTTAAGCAGTTGTAAAACAAACAAAAAAAAATTCACATTGCAACAAAATACTGCTGCGAAAAAAATAAATAGCTTAAAAGATGCTGATGTTAAATTAGTTAGATTAAAAAGCATTTAAAGTTATTAGAAAATAATTGTTAAAAACTATTTCTATATTACTAATTTATGTTTCTTGACATTTTCTATATTACTTGTAACTTTACTTCTTTTTTGCTACTTTTTTCTACTATTCTATATTACTTACAACTTTATCGGCATACACCGGTAACTAATTAAACAAGATTTACGTCATGATGACATGAGCAACATTTACATCAATGATATTTAAAAGAAGATTGTGTTTTTGTTGCAATGTTTTTACTGAAAAGAAGGTTGTACCAAAATATGTTCCTTTATGGTTTTTGCTCTAAACAGGTTTTATATTAGACTGATATTTGAGCTTGGAGGAAAAATCCTTAATAATACATCCTGATAGGGTGGATCAGTTTTTTCAAAAAAAATTTTGTTAATGCAATGGAAGAACTTTTAATTTTGGTAATGCAATCTCAGTATATAATGCAAACTTTTTAATATGCATGGAGGGTGGTTAGAAGCAGCATGTATATACCTGAAAATGCTATCTTGCTTTAAGTATGGTTTATGGAGGAATTGTTATTAAGATTTAGTGTTAAGTCATTTAAGGTAATTAGTAATTTTTACATTAAAGCCAATAGATATTTAGATATTCAGCTGAAGATTTTTTCTTTAAAAAATATCTACTAAGTGCTTCTTTTTTTTGTTTTTATTTGTTGGCTGCTTTTTAAGCATAGATAGACCGTAGTTTTTAAGCATAGATAGATCGTAGACTTGATAAAAACGCAATTCTTTTCTGTTATAAAATTCAGACACAAAATAATTTCTTACTAATTGCATACTTCTGCAATCAGGAGCACCTAAAAAAGAGGAAAAATGTTTAAAATAACCCTTGGCGATATTAAATATTGTTCCTTTTTTTAAACCCATGAATCACCATAGTTAATGATTAGAGATTTTCTTGCAATTAGAATAATTTTTTTATCTTCTTGATTTATAACCAAGCACTGATCAGCAAATTCTATTGCATTGTTAAGTACCTTAGCATTAATCAATTAGTAAAAGTCAGTTATATCAAAAACTAAAAGTTTATTGAACTTTTTATTAAGTACCTTGAAACAAATGAATAACACTATGGGTGCTTTGTCATTGATTCAAGCAGAGCTTTTTTTCTTAGATGGACTTAATGGTATTTTAAAGTGATAAAGGATTTAATAAAGTAAATAAACTTTAATATTTTTTTAAATACAATTATAGTTAATCTTAGTTAAAAAAAAAATTTTTTTCTGCTGTGAGAAAAATATCTTCTATAGTACCATAATTGATCAACAATAATTTATAAATATTTATATCATTTTTATTTTTGTATTATATTTATTGTTAATTTTGCTGTTTTTGTGTTAATCTATTATCTTTTTCGATGGTGAAAATTACTTTTGTTTTTAGCAAAGAATACTTTTTTGCTACATTCAGTATTGGTCTGATTCTTAATTTGACTGCTTCTATTACGATGGGAACCTTTTTACTTTTGGATGCAATGGTAAGCTGATAATGATGATACCGATAATGATGATGGTGATGATGATGATGATGATGATGATGATGATGATGATGATGATGATGATGATGATGATGATGATGATGATGATGATGATGATGATGATGATGATGATGATGATGATGATGATGATGATGATGATGATGATGATGATGAAGATGATGATGATGATGATGATAATGATGACGATGATGATGATGATGGTGATGGTGGTGATGATGATTATCATGGTCATGATCATTAAATTATTTGTTTCTAGAAACATGGTTGTGCTGAGTTAAAAGGAGACTGTGGTTATGTAAATATTTGGTCAAGTAAGTTGAAACTGAAAAAACATAGGTTCAAGTAATCTTATATTATAGGGTGTTATAAAATTGTTTAGGTTTTATCGTAGTTAACATAAATTTTTTTTTAATGTAAGACTTTTTTAAAATTTCCTCAAGTAACTTTTGTTTCTATTATTAGTAAATTTTGTATTCAAGTATTAGAGTTAAAAGTTTTTGTTAAAAATTTTTGTTTTTATTTTGTTTTACGTTTCTGTTTTTTTGTGTATTAAAGTTTTCTGTTGTGTTTTTATTTATCTGCAATGCTTTATTTTTTTGTTGTGTTTTATTTCTCTATTATGCTCTACAGTGCCTTACCCAGCAATAGTTTGGGCGGTACCGGTCGAAAAAAATAGTTGTTCTTATTTATTTTTAATTTTTTTTAATAATTATGTACATAAAAAGCCCCTACTTTTAATGGTTTTTGAAAGTGGTTTGTTTTGCAAAAAAAATCTATTTGGGTCACAAGACATTTTTAAACATCTAAAATACGTCTTGAGCCTACTGGGTAGATATTTATATTCAGACCTAGTTATAAAACATAACGCAGTACGCATTTTATGAACAAAGTTGCGTTTTCACCTACACATTCAGCAATTTATGTTTAACAAAAAATTTAATCAATTGGAATATTTAAAATGTTTTCTGATATTGTTTATGCAGCATTTATTTACATAAAATTAATTGTTGTAAAAAATATGTTAACCGCATTTATAAAGTATTATAATTTTTTGATTCAAAAAAACAGATTATTTTTTTTTTATTAAAAAACTTTATAATTAATATGGTTTTAAAAATTAAAAATTTAACTTTAAAAGAATGTAAAATGGTTTTGTAATACTGTTTAAAAAAAAAATTATTAATAAAGTTTACACTATAATTACAGTTATAATGGGTAATTTATGGCTAACAAAAATGACAATTTTTTAATGTATTTATTTGCTTTTATTTAATAATGTTGGAATTTATTAATGAAATTTATAGCTCATATGATTTTCAGTTTGGACGCCCATACCAGACAAACAGTATGAAATTATGTCTGGCGTACCCAGACATAATTCCATACCGTTTATTAAAACACTGCTTTATTTTTCCATTGTGTTTTTTCAGTTTTTTGTTGTGTTTTATTTATCTAATATGTTTTATTTTACTATTGTATTTTTTTGAGTTTTTTTGTGTTTTATTTATTTGTTATGTCTTTAGTTTTGTTTTACTTTTTAGTTGTGTTTTACTACGGTCATTCGATATTTTTAATAAGCACAGTTATACTTGTTCTTTTTCTGAACATTAACTGTAAAGTTGAGGTATTTAGTTTTTAGAATTTGTAATTTTATATTGATTCTATTTTCTATTTTTTTAAACTGAATTTTCAGGATAGTTATTAATTTTTTTTTTTTTTTTGAGAGGTGGGTGACATCATTGAATATTATCTTGTTCAAAACAAAAATGTCGCCAAAGTTTTGCTTGTTGCAAAGATTGGAAGGTAAGAATAAACAAAAGTTAACTTTTATACTAAGATATAGAAAAATTTTTATAAAAAAAAAGAGGGTTGACTTTTTTTAGAAGAAGTTATATAGAAAAATCAGAATGTTGACTTTTTTTAGAAGTTATATAGAAAAATCAGAGGGTTGACTTTTTTTAAAAGAAGTTATATAGAAAAATCAGAATGTTGACTTTTTTTAGAAGTTATATAGAATAATCAGAGAATTGACTTTTTTTAGAAGAAGTTATATAGAAAAATCAGAGAATTGACTTTTTTTAGAAGAAGTTATATAGAAAAATCAGAGAGTTGACTTTTTTTAGAAGAAGTTATATAGAAAAATCAGAGGGTTGACTTTTATTCAAAGAAGTTATATAGAAAGATGGGAAGTTTAACTTTTATATTTAGAAATTGTATAGAAAGATGGTTGGTTTTTTTTGTTACTGAAAAGTAGAGTAAAAAAAAAATATTTTACTAATTAATCACAACTTATGATAAATTAAAGTTGAAACATTTTTTCAATTTTGTTAAATTTAATAACTTCACAAAGTTTCATAAATTGCTCATAACGTGTTTACACATGCATAAAAAAATAGTAACATTTTTATAATAATAATAGAAACCCATTATTGGCTCGGTATTCTTGGCTCATTATTATGCTAATATTGTTTCCAATGTTAGCAAAATATTGTTTTTTCAAAATATTTTTAAAATTTAAAAATATAGTAAAATCAGACTAATGACTTTACTATATTTTGATATTTAAAAAACTAATAACTACATGGCTGCAGGAACAGGAGAAAAATTAGTTTTTTATTTGCAAATCTACCAATTTTTATCAAAAAAATTGCATGCAAGTTTTATCAAAAAAATTGCTTGCAATTTTGATCAAAAAAATTGCATGCAATTTAATACAATTAATATATAAATAATATTTTAATTGATATATAAATAATAGCTTTTTATTGCATAATCAAAAGAAAAATGCTTTTGTGCTAACCACTAATGCTTAGAGTCTAAACATGATTTTCATGTTGTTCATGATTTTGTAATTTATATTAAAACTGTGTTGTGCTTGTTATAACACCAAGCATTTGAGGCATTTTACCAATCATATTTGGGAGTCATTTGTTCTGCAGCCTGAATGTTGTGAGTAATGTTGTATTTAAGCAAACCGTTTTTATTAGACCTTCACAAAATCTTGCTGCATCCATAGTAACTATAACTTTAGAAAACTTGAAAAATAAATTAATTTTTGAAGTTTTTAAATGATAGTTTATCGTATACAAAAATAAACAAAATTTGTTCATTATTGTATACTTTTGTAAGTTGATGCCTCTTAGTAAGTGAACAACTTATTTATTTTTATTGACACCGTGGCTAAACTTACTTTACTAAAACTATTTGCTGCACTTAACAAGTATATATTTATAATTACATATTGTTAATATTTTTCTTTAACAAAAAGCTGAAACAAAAACAAATCGTTTTATAAAAACATAACATAAACACATGTTCAAATTTTAAAAAGATTTTTATATGACTTGGCATAATAAATATGGCCAGGGGCTATTCTAGATTGTTTTCGACAACTCGCCCAAATTCAGAAATTGAGGACTCTTTTTTTCAGCAAATATCGGGTTTTTTTGTAAAAAATGCCCACATATGGCAAATTTCCACCCAAATTATTTTCTTAGAATAGCTCCTGAAATGCACAATAAATGTGTAGTTCTCTTTAAATTTTTTTTTTTGCAATTTATTGTGAAAAACTATAATATATCTCATATATGTATAATAAAGTAATTTTTATTACTTTGTTTTATTCTTATATTTTTTAAAGAGTTTAATGCATCAATTTAAATAAGTAAAAATAAGTAAATGGGTATATTAAATATTTATTAAGAAGTTTGGTAAAATTTGGTAAAATCAGGTGTAGTATTTAAATGCTGCCACAGAAGGTTGCACCTATGTATATATTATATATGATATAAAATTACATCATGTTTTGTTATTATATTGTGATATTTCTGCTAATATAGTAAGAGCCATTGCCAAACTGAAAAAATACTTATAAAAATATTATCTATAGGTATTGAGTTAGTCTATTTATATCTATTGTTTAAACATGAGTATTACATATAAATAAAAAAGTATTAACACTTTTGGTAAGCAGATCAAATGATCTCCGCATTATCATAAAGTTATCAAAAATTATAGCTTATTTATACAGTTAATTCTTAATAACTCGAATCTCCAAGGGTCAACATTTCGCTTTGGTTGAACATTAATAAATGTTCAACCAAAGCGAATTCTTGTTAAGTCAAACTTTGCCTGACATGAGATATTAGTTCGAGTTGAAACAATTTTTCATTATTCAATGGTGAAGTATATACATTTAGTTTACACCATTATACTTATGTTTTAATGAAATATGTTACGGATTGTATTCACGCAGTACACTCAAAAGAAATCCTTTTAAAAAGTTAAGCAGCTCAATCAAACCATTATATTTTCACTTTAATAATAACTATATATATATATATATATATATATATATATATATATATATATATATATATATATATATATATATATATATATATATATATATATATATATATATATATATATATATATATATATATATATATATATATATATATATACAATTGTGCAGGACATTTACAAACAGTTATAAACTGATGATGTGTAAAGACCTATGATGGTATAAATTATATGATTGCATAGAAAATAGTTTATTGTTTATTTATTACATGTTACATGGTTTAGTAACAATGCCACAAACTTAAGAGCCATATAAACTTTACAGGATGATGAAAATGAGGGTATTTGATTATGACTAAATGAACATTTATATATTTTTATGTTTTATTTTTAGAGTTTTATATTTTTATTTTTATTTTATGAGTTTTATATTTTTATTTCTGTTTTTTTGTTTTTATATTGTTGTATTTATTTATTTATTTTATTTATGAGTTTTATGCTTTTATTATATTAAAAATTTAGTTATAAAAAATAACTCGGGGGCAATTGCATAACTGATAGTTCGTTGATTATTTTTATTGAGGACTTTTTACATGGGTTTTGAAGGCATTTCTATTTGTCATTTTGAAGAATATTTTTTTAGTTTCAATAGGAAGAGAGTTCCAACAGTGAATTGATCAATAATTGATTGACTTTATGCCATGCATATGTGTTTGTTTTAAAGGCATACAGAGACTACAATAAGATACAGACCTAAGTTTATAACCATGGATATCACTTGTGAATTTAAAATAGCTAGTGAAGCAGCTGGGCATATTGTTGTGGACAATGTCTTCCACAAGAACACAGTTTGATAAGTAGATAAGTTCGTCAAGCTTCAAAATTTTAAAAAGACTGTATAGTATGTCAGAACTAAAACTGTTAGGTTGAGAGTGGATTATTCTTAAAGATTTATTCTGGAGATTTATATTGGATTTTTTATAAATGGATGAACTTTGTCCCCGTAGCTGACAACCATAGCGTAGATGGGAGTTAAAAATAGCATGCCAAATATTCACCAGGGTTTTGTAATTCACAAAAGGCCTTATTTTGGTAATTATTATGCCCAGATATTTTATTTTATCTACAATATTTAGTTTTTGACCACTAATTCTAAAATTAAATTTTTTGGTAATTTTTTGGTAAGTTTTTTGGTAATTTTTTTGCCTTGAGGTTTGAATAGAACTAATTCAGTTTTTTTGACATTCAAAGATATTTTGTTTGATCACAACCATTGAACCAGTGATGCTAGGTCATAATTTAGGTACTTATTTAGCTTTTTTAAAGACATCTACAATTAGAAAGTTAGTGTCATCAGCAAAATGATACACCTTCGAGTATTTAATACAAGTGTTTAAATCATTTATGTAGATAAGGAAAAGAAGGGGACCCATAGTTGTATCCTGAGGAACACCTATAGTTACCTAATTACCAATAGTAACACTTTGTGGACAATAGTTTAGATATGACTTAAACCAGTTCAGAGCAATTCCCTTTACACCATAATGATACAGCTTTGATAATAGAATTTCATGGTTGACATTATCAAAAGCTTTTTGCAGATCAACAAACACTCCACCAGCAAATTGCTTTGATCCAAAGCCTGGCGTATGGTTTCAGTTATGACTATGAGTGCTTGGTTAGTAGAGTGTTTCTTTTAGAATCCAAATTGCAGACTATATAAGCTATCTGATAGATTTAAAAAACTGAATAGCCTGTTATACATAAGCTTTTCAATTAGTTTACCTACATTTGTGAGTAAGGATATAGGCCGATATTTACAAGGATCTTGTTTATAGCCGCTTTTAAAAATTGGAACAATTTCTGCAACTTTAAATAAGTCAGGGGATATCCCTGATTGAAAAGATTGATTTATTATAATACTCAAGGGGAAACTCAATTCTTAAGATGTTAAGGTCATTACTTTTGAAGGAATGCTATTCGGTCTAGTACTTTTTTTTGGATTCAAGAGGGAGATATAGTCATTTACTTCTTGAGAAGTAACTGGAGATATAAAAAAGTATCAGGATTTTGGTTTTTTAGATAATGGCTGAAGTGAAATCTATGATGTATAATTTGTTTAGCAAGATTATCTGCAATTGAAGAAAAGTAATCATTAAATGTGTTTGCAATTATTTTCTTGTTAGTTATAGTTTTATTATTGATGTTTAAACTATCTATATTATTGTTGTTCTTTGATTTAATATAAATAATACTCCTTATTCCTTTCCAGGTGTTTTTAAAGTTATTTTGATTTTCATTAAAGTAGGTTGAATAATTTTTTTTTTGAGTATCGCAGTAGGTTACTAATTTGATTTCTATAATATTTGAATTTTTGAAAATATTGAAACTTTATATTCTCATTGTAACATTTTATAAATTTCTTGTGCAACTTATTTTTAATTTGTATTGGCAAAATGATTCCATTAGTAATCCATGGCTTTGATAAATATTTATTAGCTTTTTTGGTAGACATTTTGAAAGGGGCATAATTATCGTGTAATCTTTTAAGTGCATCCAAAAACTTAGAAGTAGAGTTATTATCAAAATAGTTCCCTAGTTGGTTTATTGAAAGCCAATCAGTTTCTTTACGGTCTTTAAGAAAACTTTTTTCTTCAAAATTGTTAAAACATCTAAAATATAGTTTGGGATGAGACTGTTTCAAGTTCTTGCATGGAAAGGATATGAACTGAATAAGATGGTCAGCTAGGTATACTGTTAGGTTGCCTGATTTAGTATATGGAGCATGAAAGTTTACAAATATATTATCTATGAGTGTCTTTGATTTTGGAGTTATTCTGGTTGGTTGAGTAATTATTCGGAAGTGAGAGAAAGAGCACAAAAGATCTAGAAAGTTAGAAACATTATTACACGAGTCATATTTTAAAAGATTAATGTTGAGGTCTCCTAAAAAAACCATGTTTTTATTCTCTAGTGATAACTTGTCGAGTAGGGTTTGTATTTAAGTGATATTGAACTCACTAGTGTTCATACATGGGTGGCGATAAATGCATCCTACAATAATATTTTTTTCTGATGGCAGTAAAATTTCAATAAAGGTTGATTCTAGTTCTTTTTTTTTCTGAATTTTGAGGTCAGATCTTAAGTTATAATTTAATTCAGATTTTATATATATAATAGTTCCTCCTTTATTAGAATGAGAATCAGTATGTTCAAAGACATAGCCATTTAAAGTGATATCAGTTCTAAGTGTTTTGTTGTGATTTAAACAAGTTTCAGATATAGCAATGATATTGGGTTTATTATTCATAAGGGAAAGCATAAAGCTTTAGATCATCAAGGTAATATACCAGGGATAATATATTTACATGTAAATAGGTTTTTGAATCAATACTAATTTACAATTAATATTATCGATGTCAAGTTTATTTTTAAAAAGATTATTTAGCTCAGATGAAATGTCATAAAATAAATTATGAGTAAAAGTATTTGCACCATTTATAGTGACCTTAAAATCCTTATGTCAGAGAAGAGTATGGTAGAGTGTTTTCCAATTAAAACAGTACCAATAGCCAGTTTCAGTCATCAAAAAGTTGTAGAATTTTTTATCAACATTATTACAACTAATGTGGATCCACTTATTGCAAGAGTCGCATTGTATAGCTTTTTGATTGCATGTTACGGTTTTATAACAAGCACCACAAGGAGACTTAACAACCATATTATTCACTTCAGCATTTAGGGTAATGAAGATGAAAAAACGGTATTTGGTTAAATTAAATTTATATTTGTATTTTTATTAGTTTTTTATTTATATTTTTAATTTATGACTTTTATATTTTTATTTTTAATTTAAGAGTTTTATATTTTTATTTCTATTTTTTGAATTTTATATTTTTTTAATGCACAATAACTTCCTTATTATTTGGTTATATAATTGTCTTTAAAAGGTAGCGTTCTTCTATTTTGAAATTCATTAAACTATAAAATAATTGTTTATTTAATAGTTTTACCATTATTTACCTTTTTACAGTTTTTTTATAGCATTATTTAACGTCTGATATCGATCTATTCTATTCAGATATAAATACATTAAAAAAATAGGGAAATTATTAGGTTACATTAGCTTATGTTTAATATAATTCCCATACAAAAAGTTTGAATTATCCAAAGAAATTTGCTGAAAAGTCATTAAAAAAAGGGTCAAAAAAATGGTTTGACTTAACGAAGTTTGAGTTATCTGAGGTTTGACTTGAATGGAGAATTTTAATAGTGATCGATTAGACTATTTCAAAGGACCAAATAAAACAGTTCAAGGTTATAAAGGTTTGAGTAAAATGGTATTTGACTTACCCAGAATTAACTGTATAATTTTCTTTATTTCTTTTTACTTTAACTAGGCAACTGTTGATAGGTTGCCTATATGCTGTTCTTCCCTAGGTTTTGAGATAATACTAGAGATCAACCCAAAACCTTTATTTAATTTAGCTAGTAATACTTATAGAATGAAAGAGCGTCGAAATGCTGCATTTGAGCTTGCTAGTCTTGCTGCAACTGGTGATGATGCAAAAGCAAAAATTGTGGAAAATGAAGGGTAAGTATTTTAGTGAATATATAGAATAAAGCAGATATATTATAATTTAAACAAATGGTATATCTATATCTATTTATCTAACTATCTATCTATTTATCTATCTATCTATATATATATATATATATATATATATATATATATATATATATATATATATATATATATATATATATATATATATATATATATATATATGTATGTATACATGTATATATATATGTATGTATATATGTATATATATATGTATGTATATATGTATATATATATGTATGTATATATATGTATGTATATATATATATGTATGTATATATGTATATATATATGTATGTATATATATATAGATAGATTTTCACGTTTCTACGCAATTTACAAAATCAATTAATAAAAAAATCAAACCAGTCAAAAGTTTATTTTTTCAAATAAATTTATTCGTTATGAAATGGTTAAATAAATTAATAATAAATTATAAAAATTTCATTTAATATAGTACGCATTTAATCATTTGATTTATTTTTAGCGTGTTTTTATAACTCATTTTAATGCACATCTATTAGTATAGTATACAATCAAGTTTTAAACAGCAAACTTAGAATTACTTATATATCTAAACTGTATATACAAAGTTTAGTTATGTAATTCATTTTTAGTTTTTTTAAGTAAAATTAGTTGAATACTTTATATAACTATATACTAAAGGATTTAGATAAATATAGTTATATAGGTTTTGAAAGTGCTTACAAACAACTTGAGTAATTTTGACCTCCAGATTATACTAGATGTCAGTAATTAATAATTACCAGATATGAATAAAGGATTAATAAATTGCACAATTTAATTTTGACTAAATACTTTGAACATAGTTGATACGTGTACCCATTTGGTTTAAAATTTCTAGCCAATTATGAATTTAGATAAGGCTGAAGATCTGCAACCATTACATTATTTATTATTTTTAGTTTTAAAATATGGTCGAATTTCCCTGGATTTTAGTTTATTCAAAATTTATTTATGATGAGTTTCCCTGCCATATACTTGGTGACCAGTCACTGTAATTTATTTCACAGCGCGTTAAAGAAGTTCGAACTTACCTGAATTTCTTTCTCATGCTCTGTGCATGAGAAAGAAATTCAGGTATGTTCGGAACTTCTTTAGTTGCAACTAGTGCATCGATTTTGTCATCCTTCAACCATATTGTCGATGTTGGTTCACTTCTTTTTTTAAAGTCAATTAATTCTTTCCAAGAAGTTGCTTGAAAGTTTATGTCAACATTAGCAATATTTGTAACACAGTATTCTTTATCTTTACGTTTTTAGTGACGGGTAAGGCCTGTTCCTTTATTTTAGAATCTTTGTCTCTAAAAATACAATATAAAAAGTACTCAGGCAATAGACAATATGTATTTTTTTTTAGATTTTTAAAACAAATGTTTTGTATTTCCTCATCTTGCTTCCTTATCTGTTCTGCCATTTTTAAGTATATGCTTGGAGAATCCATAAATTTAGACCTTTTGATAAGAAACCAAATGTATGCATACACTTGTGCAATAAAGTTCACAAGCCTTACAAGATTTAGACTTGGTGCTTCAGTATGGGTATATAAAGATTCGAATTGCTAAAGTCAACCATCTTGTGTTGTTTAGTGGACCAATTTTTCTTCTAAAAAATATGGGATTGACAAATCCTTTAGAAATTCCAATACAATATTCAAATAATATTCATTGATTGTTGCTTAAATCATTAATCACTTTAACGGGAATATTAATAATCTCCACTGGAGTATTAATTTTGGTAAACTTTACTTGTAGGTTATGATGAAAATCTATGGAAACTTGCTTTTCAATAGGTCCTGAAAATTTATTTTAACACTTCGAACTGCCATCAACTGTTCTGAATACTTTTCGAAATGGAAGTTCATTGTGATGCAAAGTACATCCGATAAGGTGTATTTTTCTTCCTAATTTCTTTTCTAAACATGCAAGAAAACCAGTTTTAATCCTGTATTGACATTTGTATTATCAAGAAGGGCTTGTACTGAATTTAAACTATCATACTCTTTCAGAACATTATATATAATTTCACTTTGAAGCAAACCAGTTGCACCATTTGATGGGAGATTTTTATGAGAGAGATATGAACCATTTTTAAAACTATTTTCATTACTAAAAGTTAAATGGTGTTCTTTTTCAGTAACTCTCAACAAGCGAGTTTCTCCATTTTCAACGACATCTTTAAACTGAAGAACATTTTTATCATCTTTACCATCAACACCCTAACACACCAAGTTATGTAAATTATTATCATGTTGATCACCATTTCTTGACATTATTTTCTTCTCTCTATAAAACAAATCAAAGTATTATATTTAGCTAAATACCATATTAAATGTTTTGTAAACAAGTATTTATATAAACTATTAAACAAAGAGATATATTTATATTTGTCTAACTTATATAATGAAATAGTATTTACCTCTCAATTTTGCTTTGATCTACAACTTGTTTCAGAACTCCATGTTTTATGATTCCATAATCTAGAAGTAGAACATAGCTAGTGCAAATGCTCTACTTCTAGATTATGGAATGAGATAAGACACCATACCTACAAATAAGAAACTATGAAATAAATAATCAAAGCTGAAAAAGCAAAGTATATTATCTATATGTGATCCCTTAACATTCCATATTCACCCTCTACTCTCCCACATTAAAAAAAACTTACAGGGGTTGAACAATGGTGAAACTTATGATTTTTTTTTACTTTTTTAATATAGTATATATAAAAAATTTTATATATATATATATATATATATATATATATATATATATATATATATATATAAATATATCTAAACTCAACATGTATAAAAATTTTATATACCTGACAGCCTCCATTGCAAATCTATCAAGTTTCATTAAATTATATTGAGAACTTTTTACTGGACTCATTTACCTGTAAAAATACTTAGTATTCAAAATTTAAAAAAAAAAAGCTATATCTCAAGCAGCACATTTTGTAGGGCCAAAATTTAAAAAACACTGAAATCATTGAAACAAAGCAGTTTTAATGTTGCCCCAACAAAGTGTGCTGTTTGTGATATATATACATATAAATATACACACACACAAATATAGTATATATATATATATATACAAATATATATATATATATATATATATATATATATATATATATATATATATATATATATATATATATATATATATATATACGAATATACATATTTATACAAATTTACAAATATACATATATATACAAATATACATATATATACAAATATACATATAAATGTTACCAAAACATCTGGATTGGATGCTGATATGTGACCAGAATCAATCAATGAGTTATGGGCATAAGGGATTGAAACTAACCTTTCCGGAGTAAATGTACCAGATTTTAAATGTTATACCTCTCGGACCAATCTTGTTTCTCTGGTCATGAATATATGCCCTGTCTTCAGAAGGGACCTTAAATATGATTTTTGAAAATAATCAATTACTTCAGTTTGATTGAAATGAAATCAAATTATAATCAAAAATTCTTAGTACAATAGTTGCAGATTAAAACAACAAATATTCCAATACATACGCTAATATATAAAAAATTTAATCAAATACCTTTTTAGTTTTACAAAGACACAAGATGTGCTCTACTTGGCAATTGATGATGCTACACTTAGCATCTCTTTCATTACATAAAACGGTTGCTAATTCACAAGTACATGATAAAATATCAGAGAGTTTATCTCAAATCAAATATTGATACTCCTTACTTTTAGATTTATAATGTCCTCGGTTTAAAGATTTTACTCCTTCAAAAAGATTTCTTAATTTTCTTAAGAATTTCTCTGAAGAAGAGGAATATGTGGGTTTACTTTATTCCACAAAGTACTAAAAGATTTCTCAACCACTCCTAGTAGATTCTGTTTTGAAATATTTTGGTTATTGTTTTCAGAAAAATAAAAAAAATGAATTACTTGACAAAATGTTGAAAGAACAGCTGAAGGCATTTCTGATGGAAGACCTCTGCATTTCGGACTACTTTCCAAATGAATTTTCCTGGATTTACTCTTAGGCATTTTTTCTATTAATTATTTTGCTATTTATAAGTTATAATTTAAAAATGATCTAAAAACAACGTGCAATTCGCATCCCCACTCTGAAAAAAAAACAAAAAATGGCGGTTTTCCTCGAAAATAGATTATGTCTAAATAAATGTACATTTTTGTAAACCAGCTATTTTCCAGGCATTATTAGCAAGTACATGTTATGCATTTTGTTATTATTTTGTGATTATCTATTTACTCCAGGGTTACTATAGTTCTGATTCCAAAATCACTCCACCCTAATGTATATATATATATGTATGTATGTATGCATGTATGTATCTATATATATATATATATATATATATATATATATATATATATATATATATATATATATATTTATATATATATATATTTATATATATATATATATATTTTATATATATATATATATATATATATATATATATATATATATATATATATATATATATATATATATATATATATATATAGCTCTTGGAATTAGGGTCGGCATTTGGCAATGTTGACCTAACTACCGATCTAAAAGTGTTTGAGGTCAGCAAAAAATTGCCGACCTCGTTTTTATGTTTTATGGTAAGATCTTTGTATCAAATTTTTTTTGCCAATATGATGCTGACCTCTTAAAGATTAAGGTCGTATAGGTTTTTTTCTATAGTATTTTAATAGTTTCTTTGAACTACACATACATAAACTGACACGACCTTATCTAAAAGATAAGGTCATGTCAGTTTATGTATGCGTAGTTCAAAGTATGTTTCATACTTTAATGTTTTAGTTTACAAGTATTAATGAACCTTGCATTGTGTTCTGATGAGGTAAAGTTTGTTTTTATGTATATAATATATATGATAAAATTTGTATATCTTTTATAATTTTTCAGTTATTTTTTTTTTTCTGTTTTAAGGCAACACAAGAGTATTCTACAGAAGCATTAGCTGAACTGTTGACAGTTTCTTCTATTCAGGTTTTTGTTTAACTTTTATGCTTTTTAGTAAGATATTTCATCAAAGTTTTTTAGTTTTTATAAAAAATATTTATGATGGTTTTACATTTAAAGATTTTAAATTAAAGTGTAAACTTTATTGTTTCTTTATATGCTTATCTGCTCTGTGACAAAAAATTTCAGGTCTTTTTTTAATATTTTTGAGCATGTTAATAATCTGTAAGACCATTATGTCCATTTGGAGCATGTTTGTTACCTTAAAAAAAAAAAAAAAAAAAAAAAAAGAATCTTAACTACCTTTAGTAGCTAATCCTTGATTTCTAAATTGTTAATAAAAAAAATTGAATCTCTGAGTTCAAAAAGTTCAAGTTAGTGCAAATAAATAAGAAATAAAAATAAAGAAAATAGATAATAAAGTAAAATCTGTTTAAGGATAAATTTATTGAGCTTGGTGGTGCTCGAACTTTATGTGCTTTACTGCACAGTGCTAGTAAGCAACTTATGAATGAAGCTGTGATGGCGATATCTTATATTGTTTCAGACAGTGAAACTAACAGACATGCTATTGTTGCTGATGATGGGTAAGTTTTTGTTTTTTTTTTCTATAAAAAATTTTTATGTTTTTACAAGTTTTAAAAAATTGTTGTTGCTTTTTTTTTTTTTTTTTTTTCTGGTTCTTTTTGATAAATATTTTTGTCTTTAAAGTTGCACCAAAAATCAATTTATAGTTATCAATTTATAATTAATTTACAGTTAGTTTATAGTTATTTAAATATTGTTTTGACTTTGACAATTATAATGTCTCTTACAATAAAATTTGTTTTTGTTTTTAAAGTTTTTGGTCTTTAAATCTTTTAAAACATTTTTTTTTATTATTAAAATTGTTTTATTTTAGATTGTATGACATTTCAAGTGCTGCTAAAAGAGGTATTTTTATCAGCATGCAGCATATATACTTGAGTTTTCCAAATTACTTTTTATATCTTATTTTTATACCAAATCTGTTATTTTATATCTTAAATAGTATTTTTTTATGGTCAGAAAAATTTGTTCGATTTTTTCTTATTTTTTGTTAATAAAGAAAAATGATTTAGTAAGGAGTTTTTAGTAAGCAATTTGTAAAGACTTAGTAAGGACTTATTAATGAATCTTTATAAGCATTTAGTTATGAGTTCTTAGTAAGGATTCTTCCTGGTATTTTTGTTAATTTAATACTATCACTTTGTAATAAAAATTAATTAATTTAAATTTCTATTTAAATTTTAGGGGTTAATAAACTTTCATTCTGATCTCTTAAATTTTAATTTATTAGACTTGATGATTATTCTATTGATAAAAATCCATCACTATAAGACATTTTGACTATTTTTGAAAAACATCACTTTGAGACATCTTGACTTTTTGCTAAAGTTTTTATCAACTCATGTCTATATGACTTAAGTTGTTTTTTTCTTAGATTTAAATATAGCTTGTGATCCAAACAACATTTCTGTAAATACTTTTTTAAACTTAATTTTATGCTTTAAAAAGCAATTTAATAATTGCTTGTCATAAATAAGACTTTTTTAAATTCTTCTTTGCTATAAAGCATCTTCTTTTAATAATTTAATAGATTTTAATTATCTGCTAAATTTAGGAATAATTATATTAAATTATATTGAATCTGAAATAAGGATTTTTTTCTATCTTGTTTTTCGGCTGAAGCTTAAATTTAATGTTCAAGGGATTCTTTTCTGATGATTTTAAGTCATGAAATTTTGTTTTATATATATATGTATATATATATATATATATATATATATATATATATATATATATATATATATATATATATATATATATATATATATATATGTAAATTATGTTTTTTTTATATATATAATATATATATTTTATATATATAAAAAAAACTTAATTTACATATATATATATATATATATATATATATATATATATACATATGTAAAATAAGTGTATTTTACAAATAGAGTGCTCAATGTTCTTAAAGAACAGAGCAATAATAAATTAGTAAAAAACACTTATCTAACTTTTATCTTCTACTTTAAGTTTCACCATTGCTGGGTCATCAGGAAGAGTTACTGAATCTCAAAAAAAATTCAATTTATAGAAAAAAATATTTTTCAGGAAGTTATAAATTATTATAAAAAAATTTAAAAAAAAATTTTTTTTTAATTACTTTATTTTTTTGTTAACGGGAAGTTAGAGAAAGTAATTATTAATTAATTTTCTTTGGAATGGGAATAGTTTAATTTTGTCATTTGTTTTTATAATTTTTTAAGAGGTATTTATTTTCGTGCCTACATTTAGAAATTAATTCAGATTTTTTATTTAACAAATTTTCTTGATTTAAATGAGTAATTATTTCAAATTTTTCTTGCAAACATAGCATACATTTTTTGGAAATGTTATTATAGGCAGGGGCAAATTTTAGAATAGACCCCATTGTAAATTAAAATTTTTATTTTTTTCTTTTAAATCCCAAATATATTTTGACAGCATAGTCTCTTTTGAATATTTTTTGTGTTTAAACAATTGTTTGTGGTTGGCATAACGTTTTTTCCATTCCCCTCGGTTAAGCCAATATATTGTTTATCAGGGTTATTTTGTGAGGAAACAATGCACTTGTTAATTATATTTTTCGAAAGGTATTTTCCATTTAGAGAGCAATCTATTTTTTGTTTACAATTACAATAATCAGTGTTTTTTTCTTTTATATGTTCATTTTTATTAATTAACGCGTAGTTGTGGCCTTTTATAATTCCTTCTAAATTTTTTGTACAACTATAACTTACTTTAATGGTATTTCTGTTAAAAATCTTATGTAATTTATTAGAGGGAGGAAAATGTTTGTCTACTAATTTTAGAAAAATTTTACCTTTATTTGTTGAAACATTTTTGCTGTACGGGGGGTTGAACCAAATTATGATCCTATTTCTATTGCGCTTTTTTGCAATTTTCTTTTCAAATTTTAGCTCGAAATTTTGAAAGCCACTTTTTTTAAGGGCATCTTCATAAACGCGTTTAGAGGAGTTAAAAGTATTTTCATTAGAAGAGTTTTGGTTTAGCCTATTGTTAATTGAAATCAGAATTTGTTTTAGAATTTGAGGGGGATGGTTCGAATTCACATTAATATACAATAATTTGTCATTCGGTTTTTTGTAAGCTTATAGGACCTTTCTGAGAGGTTATATGTGACATCAAGAAAATTCACTATTTTTAAATTTATATTTATTTCAATTTGGAAGCCAATACTTTTAAAAACTTTAATAATATCTTTTCTAATTTTATCGAGTTGTGGCCCTGATTTTTTATGCATTATTATTAAACCGTCATCGCGATAAAGACCTAATTGATTAATTTGGATTATTTTAGCTGGGGTATTTAAAATATATAAACTTACAAATTCGCAAATTTCTGCTCCATCGTAACTTCCCATTGTTACATCAAAGCATTCGTGCGTGGTTTTTTTCTTCCACGTTTCCTTATCAAAATAGAGTAAATTTTTTCTGCAGTGCTTAATTATACAGATACTGTCTTCAGTAATTTCTAACTGGGATTTTCCAAATTCTATTGTTTTATCTAAAATTTCTGCTGTAATTGAGGGGTAAAAATCAATAATATCAAATTGTATAAATGTGCATTCATTTTTATTGTTTATTTTAGAAAACCAATCTATAACATCAGTGGTATTTTTCCACTGATGTAAACCTAATTTTTTCCGAATGAAAGATGAACATATAAAAGAAAAAAAACACTGATTATTGTAATTGTAAACAAAAAATAGATTGCCCTCTAAATGGAAAATGCCTTTCGAAAAATATAATTTACAAGTGCATTGTTTCCTCACAAAATAACCCTGATAAACGATATATTGGCTTAACCGAGGGAATGGAAAAAACGTTATGCCAACCACAAACAATTGTTTAAACACAAAAAATATTCAAAAGAGACTATGCTGTCAAAATATATTTGGGATTTAAAAGAAAAAAATAAAAATTTTAATTTACAATGGGGTCTATTCTAAAATTTGCCCCTGCCTATAATAACATTTCCAAAAAATGTATGCTATGTTTGCAAGAAAAATTTGAAATAATTACTCATTTAAATCAAGAAAATTTGTTAAATAAAAAATCTGAATTATTTTCTAAATGGGCACGAAAATAAATACCTCTTATAGACAGAATTCTCATTTCTGATAAGTCTTTGTTGATGAAACACAGTGTTAAATGAAAAAAGTTTTTGTTAAGTGATATTCTATATATATATATATATATATATATATATATATATATATATATATATATATATATATATATATATATATAACAAGAAAGTTAGAAATGCTACGCTTGTCCATCAATGGTATAGTACAAATGACGTTTTAAAATGGTTCCATGGCACCACTGACATAAAACACTGTGTTTTTGTTCAATATGATATTGTTGATTTTTATCCTTCCATTTCTAAATAGCTTCTCCACGATTCTTTGACTCACGCCAAAAATTTTACTCAAATTTCAGATAATACCACTGAAATTTACCATTCTAGAAAATCCTTACTTTTTACAAGAAATAATATGTGGGTTAAAAAATCAGGAGATTCCGATTTTGATGTGACAATAGGAAGCTTTGATGGAGCCGAGTTGTGTGAACTGGTAGGCCTTTTTATTTTATACACCATCAGCAAAGAATACAGATTAAACACCAACGGTTTATATAGATATGATGGGCTTTGCTTTTCAATGGTATTAGTGGACCGCGATCGGAAATAATAAAGAAAAACCTTATCATTCTTTTTAAAGAAAAGTTTTAACTAAATATAACAATAAATTCTAATTTAAAAGTTGTTAACTTTCTTGACGTTTCGCTTAACTTATCTGACAATTCTTATCAGCCATATAGGAAAGCAGGTGACATCCCATTATATATCAATGTTAATTCAAACCATCCTCCAAACATTTTTAAAGCTATTCCTTCAATGATATCTAATCGTATAAGAAGTATATCTTCAAGTAAAGAAGTTTTTAATCGAGCCGCTACTTTTTACAACAGTGCCCTCAAGTCTAGTGGATTTAAAGAAAACATTACTGCCTTTGCCAATGATTCTATAAAAGTTGCAAAATCACATGCACAAAATATTATTTGGTTTAACCCTCCGTTAAATTAATGTCGAGACAAACGTAGACAAACTTTTCCTAAACTTAATCAATAAAAACTTCCCAAAATCTCATAAATTCCATAAGCTGTCTAATCCAAATAGCCTGAAGGTTTGCTATAGCTGTCTTCCAAATATTCGCAACATCATCACTTCACATAACAATAAAGTTTTATCAAATTCTTCAAACCTTAATGCTTCAACGTGCAATTGCCGACAGATTAATTTATGTCCACTTAATGGAAAATGTTTAATTAAAAATGTCATCTATTTATGTAATGTTAAGACAAATCCGCAAGATGAAGGTAGATATTATAATGGGCTTACAGAAAAAACTTTTAAAGATCGCCTTTTAACTTTTATTTTAAACTTTAACTTTTAAAGATCACAATATTTCTTTTCGTTATGAAAGTGGGTCAAACTCTTCCAAACTTTCTAAATTTGTGTGGAGTGTTAAAAAGAAAGGTTTAAATCCTGTCCTTTCGTGGAAAATTTTAGACCAGGCTGAACCGTTTAAACCTGGTGGTAAGTCATGCAATTTATGTTTGATGGAAAAATATCATATAATTTCATCCCCATTGCCTTTACTAAATAAGCAAAACTAACTTGCATCTAAATGTCGCCATGAAAACAAATATATGATAAATAACTTTAATGTCATCAAAGAAGACACTCCACTGTATTTCTGATATATTTTTTTGTCGTTGTTTTTTTGAGATTTGTAACATCTGATGATCGCTAATTACGTGAAACTCTGAGAAATGTTTTAAATAAATCGAGTGTTATAATCATTTAGTTTTTACTATATATATATATATATATATATATATATATATATATATATATATATATATATATATATATATATATATATATATATATAGATATAGATATACACAGTAGTGTCCAAAAATTTGAATTTGATCAATATTTTAGCACAGGCTTACTTAAGCCAACATTTTATATACCAATTAAAAGGTTTTTATTTTTACTATGTTGTTTTGAATGAATGTTGATAATTTAACGTACTTTAATTGATTAAAAAATAACAATTTTTCAAGAGTTCAAAAATTCTGCCAAAGATCAGTTTGAACAATTTACAAAAATCTGTATTAGCAGTTAATAAGGAAGAGTTTAGGCAGTTCAATTGCCTGAAAATGCAACTTGATAAGTTTTTAATGTCTTACTTGAATGGAAACAAACATTTTGAATTATTAAGGAAAGTCTGCATCCTAGTTTTCACTTTATCTCATAGTCAGTGTGCTGTTGAGCGAGGTTTTAGTGTTGACAAAGAACTATTTATTGAGCACATGCAGTAAACCTCTTTGATTAGTCAGCCTACTGTTAATGACATCAAAACAGGATGTTCACAATTTCACAATAACTGGCAAATTAATAAAAAGTTGCTCATTCTCAATATGTGCGATATTAAGATGAAAATAAAAATGAAAGTATTATTACTGAAAAATTAGAAGAAAAAAAAGTTTATCACTGAAGAAATTATTGGTGTAAAAAAGAGAAAGATGTTGAATCATGTATCCTTACCCTAAACGAAGAAATTGAATGTTTTAGCCTTCAAGTTGAAGAATCTAATTCTATGGAATTATTAGTTAAAGCCAATGCTTTCAGGCAAAAAGTAAAAAAAAAGCAAACCCTTATTGAACAGCTGGATAATACCATTGGTAAAATAGAAACAGATTTAAAAAAGAGTTAGTTTTACTAGGATTTGTTTTTATAGTTTGTTTTGTTGAACATTTTAAGTTGAAAGTATTTTTTTAAGTCATTTCATTTCTTCAACAAAAGTTTCACTTAATTCAGTAAAGTAGCTTGATTTTTTTTGAATTTTTTTTTTTTTACAATTTTTAACTTTGTTACTTTAACCAGTCATACAAAAGATTCATATCAATATTTCTTGCACAAAAAAAGTTGTAGTTGATAGTGATTTGTTATTCAGAAACCTAAAATGTTTAGAATAAAGTTATGTTAGCAATTAAAGAGGTCCTAAAAGTACTTAAGACTCAAAACAAATGTTTTGAGAATATCTACTTGGATCAGCCATTTTAAATCCCTATTTTAAAGTTTTATATCTTTCATCAAACTAGATTTTCTCAAAACATTTTTTTTTGTGACTTGAGTACTTTTAGCACTAAGCTCTTTAATTATACTCTATTTTATGTGGGTATAACTGTTTATAAGTTTAATAAGTTCATAATTGTTCATAAGTCCAAAGTCTAATAAAGATTATTTTATTTATTAATGTAAAATAATGAGCATTTTTAGTAAAAATTTTTCTTTCAAAAGATAAAGAAGTGTAATTTTTTTTTTCTGCACAAAAATTAGAGTTGGTAATTAGAGTCAGGGTAAAACATGCAGTACTCCCCATATGCCCTTATCGAAGCTACTTGGTCTCTTAAAAGATCACATGCATTTATTTGTAAAGTTACAATTGTTATACTTTGGTCAGTTATAATGTAAACATCAGAGTTTTTTTCAGACATGATTTCAGAACTTTCTAGCAATTAGTTTTTAGTTTGCATGTTTTTTAATGACCAAGTGGCAACTGCTAAGTGCCACTTGGTCATTAAAAAACATGGCAAGTACTGAATATTTTACTCTAATGGTTTATCATAAAAGTTTATGAAGAGTCATGGAAAAGTCATGGAATTTCATTTTCAAATAGGCTGTCTGGATAGCTTTCAAATCATTGTAGGGAGCCTTTTTCACAGTCTTACCTCTGTAGATGTTTAGATGGTTCTTCATTGCCAGCATTGCTGAGTGACACCACCTCTAGAACCTCTTAATAAGTTGCTTTTGGTTTTATAAAGTGCCATATGTGCCCAGTCCAAGATATCAGCTTTCTGATCTCCAATCAGTTGGAACACTTCTTTGTTATCTACACCTAGTAAGTGACTGGGGTTGATATTTGACCGGAGCTGGGTTTGATTAAATATAGCCAGGGTCGGGTTTGTGACCAGGGCTGCATAATTATTTATACATTCTAAAGTGTATTTTTTGAATTCAAAGTTCATTTAATATTTTGTATATATATGCATATGTAAACATCATTATGATCAACATGGTCATCATAATCATCATTATCATCATCATCTTTATCACTATCATGATCATTATAATCATCATCATCATCATGAACAGCATAAAAAAGGAAGGTTAAAGGCTGATAATAATGATCATAATGATGATCATCATCATGATAATGATGATGATCATAATCATTGTCATCATCATTATCATCATCAGGCTTTAGCCTTCCTCTTTTATGCTGTTTCTCTAATATAAACAATCTAAAGCATTTTTATTCTTAACTAAAGCTCATTCATACAATATGTAAGGCACTCTCTTAAAGTTTTCTTTTACCACTACCATTTTCTACTAAAGCTGCTACCTCTCTACATGCTGATACCTAAATTACTTTAATGTTTTTTAACAAATGTTTGATACAAGGTTCTTTTAAATCTGTCTAAGATTATGCCTCCTTTTCTTGTCTTGCTAGAGTAACACCACACATCCATCTGATCATCTTCTCTTTGGGCAAGTACTACACCATATAAATACTAAAGTTTATATAATAATAAAAGAATATTGTATGCCAGCATCTAAATAAATAGCAAACATATATGTTTATATCCATAATATGTATGCATAAAGTGCATCTCGGAAGATTTTATTCCTTCTGGAATAAAAGTTTGGAAGCTTTTATTACTTTTCTTCAATTTTAATGTTTGTATTTCAATTTTAATGTTTCAATTTTAAGCCTCATTTTACTTTTGATTAGATGCTTTATTAAACATTAATCATTTTTTTCATCTTTTTTACAAGAATGCCGTTGATGATGTTCTTGTAAAAAAGACTTTGTAAAAAGTTTTTTACAAGAACATCTCTCCTAATAGAGGTGTTCTTGTAAAAAAGACTTTGTAAAAAAATCCTGTCTATTGTTAAGCTCTGTTATTCTCAAATCTTGTACCTTATCTCAAATATTAGGTTCTAGAGACTTTTGGTTAGTCTTCAACAGTGTCATTAACTGAAGTTAGTCTAACATTTAATCTCTAATTCATGGGGCTGATCTTTTTACTTCTCTCTAGAATAGAGTAGAGTTATTTGGAAAAATCTTTGCTTTTAAAAAAACCTTGACTATTGAATCTAAAGGTCATATTCTTTTTGTCATACCAGTTAAACAGATTAACCGATTGTTAAACATCCAAATCACTCTGGCTTTTAATGTTAAAGATAATTCTCAGTTAAATACTTCTGCAGTTTGTGCTCCAGACAAGATTTCCATTTAGTCTTAAAAAAGTGTTCTTTAGAACACTCTTCAATTTTTGTTAAACTTTTAAAAATGGCTAAATAAGTGGTTCCAATTTTTCAAAACTCTAGAAAACACTTTGATCTCTCTAACTAGCCTACGATTAGTCTTCATTCTATTATTATTTTCTTTATATAAAAGTTTTGAGGTTATAAAACTATTTCTTTTTGACTGCAGTTATAAAGTTATTCTTGAAGGCCTACCTGCTTCTTTATTTCAAGTAATTTTAAGGGTACTACAAGGTTCTATTTTTGCCCCTGTATTGTTTTTTATCTAAAATAACGATCTTCGTGAAATCAATAGTGGCTCTTTTTGATGAGGACTCAACTTTATACTCTTGTCTTGACAAAAAATCTTTACTTTTTAATTGCTTAGAATAAGCAGCCAATTTTAAATCTGATCTCTTTTCTGTAACAGCCTAAGGCCTGCGGTGGCTTATAGATTTAAATTCTGGACATGAAATCCATAATTTTTGTTAGACAACAAAACTCATTTATTTACTGCAAAAAAATATTGCAATACTGTTGGCATTCCTATATTGACAAATAACAACCCTCTTACTCTCAGACAACTCTAAAAACACATTGTACATGAAATTAAACCTGCTTTATCTGCCAAGCTTGAACCACTCTCCCATTGTTGTAAGGTTGTACTTCTTTCTGTTTTCTACTAATACATCATCTTCTTAATGATAAACAAAACTCATTCTTGCTTGGCTTTTTATTCAACTAGTTGCATCCATTAACTGTATCTGTCCTTTCATGCTATAAAAGCTTTTAATAATCTAGTTTTTTCCTTGAACATCAAAAAAACTTATAACTCTTACCCATCTTCATATTTTCCTTTTTTTATTTTTATGCAACTTACAACTTTTTAAATCGTCAGTTATATATTTCCTAGTATTTTAACATAACTTTTAAAGTAACTTAATAATGGTTGCTTGCAATCTTGTTGGAAGTAAATTAGACTTTAAAAATATATAAATGTATGCCAGTATTGAATAAATATTAAAGTATTATAAATCTTTTTCTAGCTTCGGCTATCAACCCCTGCTAAATCTTATAATTTTGCTGGGGCCAGGTTTGCAAAAAGTCTCACTTTTACTTACTATCTACACCTGTCTGAAACTGTGACTTATCAATGGTCTCATATATGGCCTGGAATCTCTAGAATCAAAATAATTCTGGGCCTTGACTTGCTCCCAAGAGAACTGAAAAAACAGCTCTAATTATCACCTCCAAGGTGTGATGACAACCTGCAAAATACAGTAGATCCTTCTCAAGTTTTACTTTAATGAGAGTGCATGCCCCATTTTTTTGTTCAGTATTATTATTATTTTTTAATTATTCACCTCCCCAAGGTCAAGAGGGCCACTACAGTCAAGGAGGCTACTTTTTGTTGTTACAACCCTCTCTCAACTTTATAACTCCGAAACAGGAACCTCGTTGAACAAAGTGGCTGCGCTGAGAAACAAGTTAAGCGCGATACTACCAGGAACGTGGTGGGGATCAAACTTGGAACTTCTCGTTTATGAGCGAGCACTCTACCACTACACCACTACCATGTAGTGGATTAGAGGCTGTGTGTCAAATGACATACCAATATCATTCTCAATTAAACCTCATTCCTCTAAAGCAGTAACAACAGCATTTGGCTGTCCAGTTCCATTGGTTAGTTTAGCAGCAGTAACCAACACTGCCTAACATAGTATTTTGAATCAGATACTATGATAGGCAGTCTATCAATATAAACATTTGATTTCAAATCTTGCATCAGCTTGTGATCCCAGTGAACTACAAATGGAACATCTGTTTTAAACTCAGCTTTCAGTTTGTCAGCAATCTTGACACAGTGCTTTATGCGCTCTCTATAAACTGAAGACCTATTTTGATTCAGTTCCTGTACAGCTTGTCCATGTGCTCTAGATGTTTCTGTCAGCATAAACACAGCACTTATGTCCGTAATTTTAGACCCATCTTTGGTCATCGCAAGTAGAGCAGTGATTTTTTTGTTGTTGCTTATCTTGGCTTCTTTGGATTTGGAGGTATAGAATCCTCCTCACATGTTTTCCCTCTACTGCTATTGTCAGATATTTCTGACTGGACTAAGACTGAAGATGTGGATACCTCTTCTTCGTTATTCTGCCTATGTTTTTGTTCCAAGATTTTTCTTTGCTGAAGGTGTGCTTCTTTATCTGCAAGGATCTTATCATTTGATCCCATAACTCCCTTTCTTCCAGGCTCCTTTTATGCTAGGAAAAATTTATGGTCTTCCTCATCTTCAATTTTAGAAAGGATATTTGCACTTGCAACATTAAAAAAATTTATCAGATCTTCTGTGAAAGCTTTTTCTTTTTCAATTTTTCCTGAGAAGAGCATATTGCTGGTAAAATTTTTCAACTTTTTAAATGATTTTGTTCTTATGACTCATAAGAATTATAGCTCTATTGCAAAATTTGACAATTTTTTCAATCACTTCAGTTGATGCTTCTCTCTCTATTTGTCAACTTTTTCTCTTTGTGAAGATTTAGAAAGTAGCTGATCACATCTCCTTTTGATGGTAATTTACAACCTTTTATGTTATCCTTATGTCCCAAGAGAAAGACATCACAAGTCTTCTTTTGATATTTTCTAATTATAATAATCTCGAATAGCTGAGAAAAAAATTATGTTGATAATAAAGATAATAAATTATGTTGATAATGAAGATAATAAATTATGTCGATAATAAAGATTATAAATTATGTTGATAATAAAGATAATAATTTATGTTGATAATAAAGATAATAAATTATGTTGATAATAAATTATGTTGACTCTGAAAAATATAAGAAAAAAGTATACTTATTTTAGGTAACTTAAATAATAAAAAATATGTACAAAATATCTTGAACTTTTCTTTTTAGAAATAAAAAATAGCAATTAACAAGAGAAATAAAAATTATTAAATTCAAGAACAAAAAACATTTTCAACCTTACAATCTGTTGTGCAATTCAGTAAATTCTGTGTATTTATAAGTTAACAGTGAAAGTTAATTGATAATTCATGCAATCTCTCATCTAATTGGCTGAAAAGTTAATATATTATTTTCAAGAGTAATCTTGTTATAATAGTTAGAGTGCTTTATTTCACAAACTTTTAAAAATTATTGCAAGATGGGTGTTATTAATAATCTAACAATAAAGTTGATAAACATGAAAAAACATAATGGTCATGAGGGAGCTCTAAATAATTCTTGATCCTTAAAATTTTCCATACAGAAATTTTTTTCCTTATGATGGTTTCCATGAAAAATCTTAATTTTTAAATATTATAGAGCATTCTATTTGTAGAATACACTAACATAATTTATATATATATATATATATATATATATATATATATATATATACACACACGCGCGCGCGCTTATTAATGATTCTTGCGTAAATAATCATGAACAAGTATACAAGTGCAAAAGTGGGAAAATCATTGTTAAGCTGTTTATTTAAATAAATCTTTTTGTTTTTAAAGAAAAGTATTGTGATTTTGTTTGTATAAATATAGTTTATTTAATTATTCAACATCTGCAGGAACTTTATTCTAACATTGCTTTATGATTTGTGTTTGAACAGTAATTATGTATGAAGGACACTGACTCAAGAAAAAATAATAATTTTTTTTTATTGAAAAAGTGTCTGGATAAAAGTGGTGTTTTTAAAAATTAAAGTTAACAGAATATAGTATTACTGTACTGACCTAAAATTGCAGTACTATTATATTAGTAGCAGTAGATTAACAGCTTGTAAATATTTTTAGCTTCACTTCTAGCTGCACGTGTAATTGCTGGCATTTATCTAGAGCTTTCTTTCTCTCGTGACATTAGAACTTCATTAGCTGAAGATGCTGCTTCAGGTATTGTTTAGGTTTTGTTTTTTCGATAAGTTTTTTGTTCATTTTGATTAGACCCATGTCTAAGATAACTTTTTATGAGTTTTTGCTAAATTGTCAAAATTAGGCTGAAGAAAAATTCTTTTTTTTCCTTTAAGTTCCTCTATCAGTTTTTTTTTATCTATAAAAAGTTTTTTAAAAAAAAGGAACTTTATAAAAATTAAGTAAAAAAAAGTTTATAAAAAGATTGAAAATTTATTTTTTTATAATTAAGTTTAAAAGTCTAAAATTTATGCTTTACTTTTTTGTATTTTACTAATTAGCGTCAGCATTGGAAACACTTTGTAAATCTCATGACGATGAAACAAAAAGATTAGCACTGCAAACGATAGAGTTGTTGGTAATTGAAAATCAGGACTTTATAACAAGCAGGGTAAAGAAATTTTACTTTTTTTAGGTTTTGTGATTTGATTTGTAGTCAGGAATCTATTGATTATATCTCAAAGAATAGTTTGCAATAGGGATGGCTCTTTTACTTATTTAAATGTAAAAATGTGAATTTTGTTTTTAATATCTTTGCATCCAACAAAACTGCAAGCAACCACTATTAGAGTTGGAAGTTACTGGAGGAGAAAAAGTGAAGTTCAAAGAGCAAGATAACCAATGACAGACAACTTAAAAGATTGCAAATTATATGAATCAGGAAAACAAGATGAAGGAAGTGAGTTCCAAAGAACTGATGTTCAAAGAAAAAAACCAGACAAATAAGAGTTATTGGAGCACTTCTGAACAGTCAGAGAAAAAGATGAGACTTAATTAAATGACTAGTAACACAAGAAATGAGTTTTAGTAGATGGCACAAGAGACCCTAACTCTTTAGAGCAGTGCCCACTATAGGTTTATAGAAAAGAGAAAGAGAAACAACATTACAACAATGTGGTAATAGTTGGAAGTTGGCTGCAAGAGCAGGTCCAAATATGTTTGCAATGTGTTTTTGCACCTTGTCCAAAAGAGATAGGGCCTAGTTCGAATATCCGCCCCAGCTATATAAACAGTATTCTATCCAAGGATGGATTTGAAATTTATAGAGATAAAAAATAGAATCCGGAATAAGAAAGTGTTAAGCACGATAAAGAGATTCAACCTTAGCAGATGCTAATTTTGAAATCAATTTGGTATATGGTTTCCATGAAAGATTGGAAGTAAAAGTTAATCCTAGAAGTTGAAGATAGTAGATGACTCGTCAAGTACATTACCGTTCATAAATATTGGAAAATCTAAATTATTGTGATAACGATTTGCTAAAAAAATTTTTATCTGAATTAAAGTTCACCAGCCACTGTGATCCCCATGCTGTAGCAGAAGTGAGATTCTTTTTAAGCTCAAATGCTCCCTCCAAGCAAATAGAGTGTGTTCGCCTTAAATGTGAGAATATCTGCAAGATCATTAATGTAAGTTAAAAAGAGTATAGGGTCAAGGATAGAACCTTGAGGGACCCCTGAAGTTACAGGATATGAAAAAGAGTGCTGCCTGTCGAGGTTAACTTCTATACTATGATTGGAAAGAAAGGATTTAATAATCTTAAAGATGTTACCTGATACAACGTAAGAAGAAAGCTTGTGGAGAAAATCAATATGCCAAACTTTATCAAAAGCTTTAGAAATATCAAAAGTGATAGACTTAACCACTCCATCTCTATTTAATGTATGATGAAGTCTATTGGTTATTACTGTTAGCTGTAGAATGATCGAAAAGAAATGATCGAGAAGATCGAAATCCATATTGATGATCAAAAAGTTATTAGATTTAAAATGAGAGACTAAGTGTTTGTTAGTTAAAGATTCAAAAACCTTGCTTATGATAGAAAGAAGACTAATGGGATGGTAGTTAGGCAAGTCAGATCACTCTCCAGAATTTTTGAAAATAGGGATAACAGATGCCACTTTCCAGCATGATGGAAAATATAACTCTGATAAGCTCTTGTTAGATAGTTTTGAAAGTATAGATAATAGCTCCAGAGAACACTTCTGCAAGACTATAACAGATATGTTGTCTGGACCACAACCTGTAGATGAGTCTAAGTAGGAAATCACTTTAGATACTGAAGCTGGAGTGATATGAGTGTTAAGTAATAGATCAACCTATTTGTCTGCTATATCAGATAGAATGCAACTAGTGTAAGTGCAACTAGTGGAATCAAGAGATGATTTGATAAAAAGTTCTTAGCAAGCAGTTCAGCTTTGTCTTAAGGTGAGGTAACAAAATCTAAACCATACAAGAGGCGTGGAACAACAGATTTGCCCTTATTATAGATACTGTTAAAGTTTCTCCAGAAGTTATGAGAGAGTAATTTTTAAGATATAAATATAAGATTTCACTAACTGAGAATAGCGGGCTTTGGCGTTAGACAAAACCTTTTTAATTTCTAGATATAGTAAACAGATGTTTGTTTTCTGGAGATTGTTATGCTGGTAGATATGAAAGTAATGGTTTTGATAAGAAATGCAGCAGCACAATCATGAAGAAGAAAATCATGAAAATCATGAAGAAGAGTGAGGCTTGACTTGGAATCGTCAAGAGGGAATAAAAGTTTCCATAGGCTGACTAGGATCAGAAACAAGACAAGTCAAGTAGAGAAGGTAAATGATTCAGGTTGTCTGGAAAGCGAGTTGAAAAGTTGACTATTTGAGTTAGAGTTTGAGAAAGGCAAAAGTTCTTGGCCTTAATGCCTGCAGAGTCACTGGCACTAGAACATTGACACAAGCCATTCAGTGTAATGAGCATTAAAGTCATCAACAACAACAATATTAGCTGAAGAATGAATAGAATGGGCTGGTTCAATTTGATCAGAAATAACATCAAAAAGTGTGTAGTCTTGTGATAAAGGAGGGCTATACAGAACTAAGAGAAAGGTGATAGAGTGAAGTGGTGCTAAACAAAAGCACATAAAGAATAGTTGGTGGATTCAAACCTAGTTTTCTGACAAATTGGTGATTTCTTACAAATGTAAATGCCCAGGCCAAGCATGTGGCTATTGGAGTCTTTACAAATTAAAGGAAAATAACCATTAACATTAAGATCACAAGATGAGACAGCTGAACTCAAATTAGTCTCACAAAGAGCAAGTAGGTCTGGTGAACTTTGCAAGAGATAAGATTTAACAGAAGAAAAGTTACTTTGAAGACCATGAATATTGTATAGTGAATGATAGGTTTAGTGATCTTGAGGAAGACGATGGTTTTTATATTTTACAGTTTTGAGTTTTGTGGCCTCGACAATGCACACCAAAATTAAGAACAGGGACACTATTTATGCGCAACATGGCACTGTTTGTACTCTGATATTTTACAGCTCTTGATGGAATCAGCCTCTCTGAGAGCTGAGTTCAGGAAACCTGACTACCAGCCGGCCCCAGAACCATAAAGCTGAGTTTTAGCATTTTACATCCTAAACTGGAAACTATGTATTATAAATACATCTGCGCCAGCCTAAAATGTAGAAGAGATGCGACGCTGGTCAACAGATAGAAAAGAGCCTCAAGGCAGGAGATGTTTTAAGTCGGAGTTGGCTTATCCTTTGCCTAAAAAAGTGTATCCTACAAGGCAGCAGAACTGAAGTAGACTGTACTTGGTTACATCACACCAGTAGCAGGTTAACCTGACCTGAACTAATTACTTTTAAGCGTAAATTACTTTACATAACTGGTATTAAAATATATAATTTACTTACATTTAAAAGTTATTCTTTTTTTTTTTACATAAATTATATATCATGTAAAACTTAATTACTTAAGGTTAGATTTTTAAATAAGTAGCTGTTACTTGAAAAATTTACTTTTACAAGTAAAATTAATTTGCTTTTTTTTTTTTTTTTCTTGCAAATGTAACTTACTTTTAATAGTAAAGTCATGTCATACGCATAAAAGTAACTAATCATACGCATAAAAGTAACTAATTAGCAAAAATAGCTTACACAAAAGTAGTTTGAAAAAGTTGTTATTTACATTTATAAATTAAAGTAAATTTTGTCTTTGACTATATTGATATTATGCTATACTTTGTAAGTAAATGAAATATAAGTTATATTGTTTACTTTCTCAAAAAACAGTCATTTTGTGTTGATTTAACATACATTTTAAGATAGTGTATTTTGAGGTAGTGTATTCATATCCATTGCCTGTTTGTGGACACTTCTGGGTAATACTTCAGATAATACTCTGATGTATGTAGGCAGTGTTTGTGGCAGCGCATTGTCAAAAGATTTCTTTTCAGGTATCATAAAGGGTGATTCTATATAATTAGAGGAAAATATAGTTAACAAGCGGGTGTACCAGTGAAGTAGTGATGGCTATTCTACTGGTATAACTGCATTAGCACTATGGTTCTCACACGGCTTCCTGCCATGTGAGAGCCATAGTGCTAATGCGGGTTCCTCAAGAATCATTGATTTTTTATTTCATTTTTTGTTGAGTAGAAATAGGTTAGTGGCCATAATGAAACTTAGGCAGGTAAAGGGATGGGGGCATAGTTTCTTGCTACGCTACTAGATTCTATCCATGCATGCAAACCTTGACTATGTCACTGTTTGTTAGAGCACGTTTTTTCTACAGTTTTTCTTTCTTTGTATTTGCTTTTTCAATCAAATATTTTGTTTTGGTAATATAGTGCAATATAACATTTTTGGTATTCGCAAGAACATCGACTGCTTAAAACAGTTTTCAAAAAAGTCAATATCTGATATAATCTATATGATAAAAAAAGTGTTTATCAGATATAATCTTTCATTGTATTTTATTATATAGTCTATTTGAAAAATGATTGTAAGGAAAGCTGGTTAATCTTCTACTATAGGTTGTGGGCATCTTATTATCCTTCTTTTTGTTGATTTGGTGTCCAACCCGCACAAGGAAAGTTAGAAAAACTTCACGTTGTTTGTCGCGTATCAGTTGTCCTGGAATCTTGCAATTGATTTTTCTCAACCTTCCAGACTTGCTAGAGCTCTGAAACTTTCAGCATTTGTGTAAACTTGATAAACGTACATGTTACAATTGTTTTCAGCGCCAACCAGAGAACTCCACTTTTTTGAATCTTTTTTATTTGTATGATTTTAATTTATCTTTCAGACTTGTCAGAACTCTGATTTGTGTAGTCCCAATGAACATGATGTTTAATTTGGTTCCTGGGCAAGGGGGTTGTACCCTAATAATGTTTATTATAATTTTTTTTTTCTTAAAAGTTGAAATTTATAACTTTTTAGAAGGAAAGACTTTTTACAAAATAGCATTGAAAAGGTATTTTTTTTGAAAAGTTTACGGAGCTGCGCATATTTGTAGCTATGCTGCTGCTTTTTGCTTCTCTTATTCAGTGTGGCTGTTGTTAACAACCAATCTAACAGAAATGAAAATAATTTTTTTTTTTGTTTATTTGTTAATAGCTATTCATAAAACTGGAATGAACTAATTTCAATTAGTTTATACCAGACAACAATTATTCCAGTTAGTCATCTCCAGAAAAAACTTTGATTTTGGTTAGATTAGTTTTTAACAACCATGCTGAATAAAAAAAGCCAAAATACAAAACTTAGAATAAAATTGCAAATTGCAGAGCCATTTCCAAAGCAAGAACAATAAACCAGACAGTCTTTTAAAACAAATGAAATACTAAATTTTCACACTTTTAAATAACTAATGTCAATAACATCAAGATTTTAAAAATTAAAATTACAAGATTAAAAAATAATGGTTAAAGTTAAAAAAGTAAAAGTAATAAACCTGAAAAAAAATGGATAACTTTTTATAACCACAAAAGTCACTAAGTTTAATTTATTTAATATAGCGAATTTAGTTGAGTGGTTCATAAAAATCACACTTTCTAATTTAAAATAATTTTTTTTTTTTAATTATTCACCTCCCCAAGGCCAAGAAAGTCACAACAGTTGAGGAGACTACTTTTGTGGTTACAACCTTCTCTCAACTTCGAAACACAAACCTCGACAAACAAGGCCGCTGCACGGAGAAACAAGTTTAGCATGGCACTACCAGGGACATGGTGTGGATCAAACTTGGAACTTCTCGCTTATGAGGCAAGCGCTCTACCACTACATCACTACCGCATACATATATGGTTGATTGTGAAGAAAAGTGTTCTATATAATGAAATAACATCAAGTTCATTTTTTTTTTGTTCTCTAAATTTTTGTAACTTTTTTCACTTTAAATTTTCAAAAATTAAAGGTAATAAATTAACAAAAATGCAAATTACAATATTCAAACAACCAGATTCCAATCGCATATTTAAAATCAGGCCTGTTTTGTTTTTGTTTGAGGATTTATCTTTATGAAACAACACAGAGCAAAAGCTTTGCAAAATTATTGCTATAATTGGGGTTTGTTAGCAATAAACGCTTAAAATGTTTACCTCCCTTTTGTGCCATTAGCATGAGAGGGACAAGTTTATAAGATTTATATATACAAATATTCTTAACACTTTAAACTAAATTTAAGTTCATTAACAAGTCTCTAATGTCATGTAATAATCTCTTAGTGTTTGAAAATTACGACCATATAAATTTTGAACAACCTCCCTAATTATTTAAGGGGTTTAAAATATTATCTTTAATTAAGTTATAAGTTCGTTTGACAATCAAATTCTGTTCCTCATTTGCTCGGAGCAAAAGTTAATTTAACCATTTTTCGTGAATAAGTAATTAATTGGCACAGACTTCATCGTTAAAATTTGTCAAAGAATTATGAAGAAAAAGAGTTTTTATAAGTGATATATATAAAATCATTCGTATTTTTCAAACAACATCAAATTAGTTTTATTTTCAAAGTTAATTTGATCATTGATTATTGTTTTTTTTTATTGCATTAAAAAATTCTTTAATGTAGCAGTAGATTTTTTATTTTACATATATATGAGGTCTTTTAATGTGTTGTTAAAACCATATTAAACTCATTTTAAAACTTTATAGTTAACCAATAATATAATGATGTCTGCTTACGTAAATTTTGAGATAATAATATAATTATAAATAACTATATTTTTGGTTAATAAATATACTTTTGTCAAATAAAACATACTTGGGCGTCAAACTTAAGTATGTTCTTGTTTATATCACATTGGAATGTTTAGAAAAATATTAAAATAACCACCTCATTTGGTTAGGGTGTAAACTTTATATAATCATAACTTTTGAATTTTGAATTTTAAAACCTGTTGGCTTCAATTTAATGTAAGAAAATAAAAAAATAAAAATTACTAATTTGTTGCCCTAACATTCGGGTTAGGAATGGTAAATGTTTTAAAGTATTTTTGTTTCCAGGCTCCAATCACCGTGAGTTGTATTTCTTAATCAAATTAAACAAATATTTTTGCTTAGCTACAGCTCGGGTTATATGTATATTACACAGTGGTGTAGCTAAACATTTTTGGCCAATAAGCATAGGTGGCCCAGGCGTCCAATTTCTATTTCTCTGAAACAATAGCTTTTACTAAGAAAAAAGCAAAACTCTTGCTGTAGTTAGGCCTACTTGCCTTGCTGTAGTTAGGCCTACTTGCTGTAGTTAGGCTGATAACACGTAGATAAAGATATTTATCTGCGTGTTATCAGCCTACAGCGTGTTATCAGCCCACTATATTTATTTATGTAAGTATCTTTATCTGCGTGTAGGCAGGCTACAAGCAGATAAAGATATTTACATAAATAGTTCTAAATTTTTCATGCCCATATAAAATACCGTAAAACCAGTTCATAAAACCAATGCTGGATTAAGACTTGCAGGGTCTGGGATATTTTTAAGCAGGCGGGCATTTTTTTTATTTATAAAAACCTTACAAAAATGAAGCATCCTCATAAAAATTTTAGGGCTCCTAAATCTGCAGGACATGGGGTTATAGCCCCCATAAACCGGACTGATTTAAACTTTCCCTCTTTTGTATATATATGGATATAATATGCTTACTGCCAAGTTTCAGCTTAGTCTAAATTCTACTTTTTTGCATTACTGTTGTACAAGATCCTCTCAAAGTTGTCGTAGAATATAAGTAAATTTACTTATTTTATCTAGATCACTTTCAATTTATTTTACAAATTATATAAAATCTAAAATGTAATTTAAATTTTATTTTATATGTTCCATTGTCGTGTTTTTCTCATTTATATTGTAAGTATATCTCTCATTTATCTATATTATGCAAGTTATATCTATGTTATGCAAGTTATGCAAACATATTTTCTACTATTATTTTATATTTTGTACTATTTCTATTGTGACTATTAAAATAAAAACTTGTTCTGACTATTTTATACCGTTTTTTTTAATTAGTCGTCACTGACACAGTAGTGTAGCTTTAAATAGCCATCACTGACACAGTAGTGCAGCTACAGTGTTAGAGTTTGTTTCACTTAGGCTATTGTATCATTTTTCCAATTAATTTTATCAAAACCTAACAGTCTCCAAGGTTTTGTTGGTTTACTTTATGCTATAGTGTTAATGAATGATGACTAAAAAAAGGAATGGATATATAGGACAAAACTTTAAAAAAATTCAGAATGTCTTTTTATTCTTGTTTTTATGTATGTAATTAGTTATTTTTAATTAAACTATTTCTTCTGACATTATCCACTAGTCCTGTTACTCATACTAAGCTCATACTTTTGATGAGCTTTCAAAGCATAACTTTTGCTATCAACTTAATTACTTCATTCTAGATATCAACTTTATTAAGGCAATACTTTATTCTAGAATGTAGTGTTATAAGATTTTTTGCCAATTATTCTTAAAAAATGATTTTTCATTATAATTTCAAATATTTTCAAAATGGTGACATTCTGGCAAGTTTGCAATTATTATTTTCTTTCTTAACATATTTTTCTTGTGTTTGTACATGATGACTGTTTTTGCATAGTGAGATGATGCTAAATTGGGCCAGAATAAATATGCTTTCATTCATCTGAAAAATACATTTGATGAATGGAGTAAGTCTATTTTAATGCCAGTCCACAAAGCGCAAAAAAGGACTTGGAAACGCCATTTATTGGAAAATGCAATATATTATTTTTTAATTTTTTTAAATTTTTGGTTTTATTTGATGTTTAATAGTAAATGGATTTTACATTGTTTGTGTAAAGTTTATCATTTCCTATAATACTGGAATGGTTAAACATAAAATAAGATTTGTTAATGATTGGCTTTTGATTTTTTGAAATTTTGACACAGTTGACTGTATTTGGTTCTAGTAACTGCTTTTTGCTGGTCTGAAAGTTTTGGAATTGCTATTTTTTTTTAAAACTTGTATCTTTGTTTTTATGTTTCACTGTTTAAGCCAATAGGATGTCTTTTTTGTGTCTCCCAAGTTATAGAACTGACATTAGGAAAGTTCTACTAAGTTATAGAATTGACTTTAGAAACTCGTTACAAACTATTTTTAGTTTTTACTTTTACACAAATGCACACATGCACCTATATTATACTTTTTAGTTTTATTTAGGGTCAACTTTTGGATTATCTAATACAAATTCCAACATCTTCATCTGATGATCAGCTATGCTTGCTTGCTGGAAAGATACTTCTATATTATGCAGAAATAAAGAAAGTGAGGAAAGATTTTTTTTCTCTCTCTCTTCTCATTTTTTGATAAACACTTTTTTGTTAGTATTATTTAATATATTATACATTTAAAGGTTTTAAAATTTAATATATTATACTTTTAAAAGTTTTAAAATTTAATATATTATACTTTTAAAAGTTTTAGAATTTTTATTAAACTATAAACTTTTTTAGCATCTCATTTGATACTTTAAATCATTATTATTTTTATCTCTTTTCATTTACAATTGAGCCGAACGTAAATTTAAAAATAAACTTTTTAATTGGCTCATTAAAAAAAATTTTAAAACAGGAATTGATTTAGTAGCATGAGAATTCTTACATTAGTTATGCATGTTTGCATGTATTGACAAATAAGATGAAGTTTCAACCCATGCACAAGTATCGACGCAACATCAATATTAGATCAGCAACAGTTTTGATGTATTTTTAATAGTAGGCTCATCAGCAGGGCGTAAACAAAAAATTACATCAGCGCGATGCCAACAGTTGATCTGCAAGTTTAACTTTGGTGTATTTTTGACTGGTTTATATTTTATAAAGCTTAAAAAAGTTATTAATGTACGAGTGGTTTTTGTTTATTCTACAAAAGAAAGAAGAGAAATGTTTTAGATTCGGCTATAAATGCAAATAAAAATGTATAAACTAATAAATAAAATATGATATTAAAACAAAATAAAATGTAACAAAAAAATATAAACTTAATAAATAAGGTATGACATTTGGCTTTTATGATTCTTTCTCTGGAAATTTTTCCAATCTCTCTGTAGTCCATCTCATCCTCATAAATATAAAGGATTATAAATTCTCTAAAAAGAATGTTTTAAGGTCATTATTGACCTTGCATTAGAGTTGTTTTTAACTTCCTAAATATTATTGTAAATTTAGTGTTATAAATGCAAAAGTCTTCAATCAGACAAGATTTGTAAACATAAGCTTTGTTCCTAATTCTTTTCACATACTCAAACATTTTACTGTCAAGGAATGCTGTGACAGTTTTGACATAATGAAATGATACTAAGTCAATCACAGTTTTCAAATTTTTAATAAACCTTAATTTAATAAACCTAATTAAAAAAGTTATCTTAAGAATATTTGACTCAAATTTTGAATTTAGACTATGTTTAAACTATTGGATTTAAACTATGTTTTACATTTTCTGGAGAAACTTTAATATTATCTGTGTAGAATAGTTACATAAACTTAAATTTAAACTTCTGATTTAAAAAACATAAATATAAAGATGAGTAATACTCAAAGGGTTAGGGTGCATCAAACGCCCCCTAATTAAAAAAAAAAATCTCTCCCTATTCTTAAAAATTTTTAAATTGGTTTTCACAAGCAACTCTTTTAATTTTTTTTTTAAATATAATTGGATTTATGGCCACTTCAAGCTTGAATTTTGCTACAAGATCCTAAATGCAAAAAAAAATGTTTTTTAATTAATCATTTTTAATCATTCTCCATAAATAAATTAATCATTAAGCATTCTCTAAATATAAACTTAAAATCAAAGAAAGTAATAGTATTCAGTAAAAAACTGATTTAAAATTTTTTCACTTTGTTTTTTGATTCCATTATAACTACTGCTCACTTGAATATAAATTTTTTTCTTTTCTTTCTATTTTCACACCTTTTTATATTTAAGTTTTTCATACCCCTTAAATATTTATTCTATTCAATGTAACTATAGTAACATGCTATAGTAATTAATTTTAAATGTACCTAAATAATATTTTTTACATATACAAAGTTATATAAGTTTTTGTCATAAGACCTTACCTGACTATTGTGATGTCATCATGTTGACAAAAAATTTAAAAAGATTGTTATCTTTGTTAAATGAAAAGTATATTAAAATATATATATATTTAAAATATATATATACTTAAAATATATATATATTTAAAATATATATACATATTTAAAAAATATATATATTATTACATGAATATCATAGTAGCATAAAATGAGTAAATATTTTCAAGATAACACAATATTTTTTTATTCTTGATTTTTCATTAATACATAGTTATTAAGCAAGATCTTGCGTATTTACTATCTGTGCACATTTTTCCCTAATTAATGAAGCTGTTTTCTTTTGTTTAATTAAACTCAAGGAAAATAATTTAGTCATGTTTAGCTTCCTTGACCTTCAGTTAACTAAGATATTATTTTTAAAATTTTAATCTATTAGCATAAGAGAAACTATAGTTTTGAAGAAATTTACTAAACAGTTGTTATAATTTATTAAATAAATATTGAATAGTCATTTTTTAATTATTATAATTAATTATTTAAAAAAAAATTATTATAATAATTAAAAGAATAATTATTATAATTAATTATTTTAAAAAAAGCCAATAAATATTTTTAACTAAATTTTTATTAGTTTTTTTTTTTATCTTTCCTTCCAACAAGGTTGCAAGCAACCACTATTAGAGTTGGAAGTTACTGGAAGATGAAATTTTTAGAGCAAGATAAAGATTAACAGACTACTTTAAAGATTGCAAATTATATGTATCAGGAAAACAAGATAAAGAAAGCGAATTCCAAAAGACTGTTTTTTGAGGAAAAAAACTTGACAAATAAGTATTTTTGGAGCACTTAGGAACAGTCACAGTAAAATGATGAGACTTAATTGACAAGTAACACAAACATGAATTTTATTCGATGGCACAAGTAGCGCTAACACTTTAGAGCAGTGCCCATTATAGTATTTATAGAAAAGAGAAAGAGAAGCAACATTACAACAATATGATAATGGTTTGAGGTTTGCTGCAAGAGCGGGTCCAACTATGTTTGCAATGTGTTTTTGCACCTTGTCTTAAAGAGAAAGGGCACAATTGGAAGATCCGCCCCAGATATGGCAACAGTATTCCATACAAGGATGAAATTTATAGAGATAAAGAATAGAATCTGGAATAAAAAAGTGTCAAGCACGATAAAGAGATGCAATCTTAGCAGATGCTAATTTTGCAATGGGTTTGAGATGTGGTTTTCAAGAAAGATCTATAGTAAGAGTTAATCCTAAAAGATGAAAGGTAGATGACTCATCGAGTGCATTACCGCTCGTAAATATAGGAAGATCTAGATTATTGTGATAATGATTAGCTAAAAAAAATTGAGTTCTATCTGCGTTAAAGCTCAAGCCACTGAGAGCCCCATCCTGTAGCAGGAATGAGAACGTTTTCAAGCTCCAATGCCTCCTCCAAGCAATCAGAGAGTGTTTGCTTCTTATTAAGACAAGAATAAATATTATCATATCAGTAGTATCGTCAGCAAGCAATGCTACCTTAGATGTAAAAATATCTGGGAGATTGTTAATGTAAATTAAAAAGAGTGTAGGGTCAAGGATAGAATCTTGAAGAAACCCTGAAGTTACAAGAAATGAAGAAGAGTGCTGTCCATCAAGGACAACTTTTTTACTACAATTGGTAAGGCAGGATTCAATAATTTTAAAAATGTTACCTGAACATGACAAGTAAATCAAGAGATGATATTGATGAGAAGTTCTTAGCAAACAATTCAGCTTTGTCTTTAGGTAAAGTGACGAATTCTGAACCATACAAGACAGCTGGAATAACAGATTTACCCTTTTTATAAATACTGTTAAAGATTCTTCACAAGTCACGAGGGCCTAGTTTTTGAGATAAAATACAAGATTTTGAGACATAGGTATAGTGGGCTTTGGTATTATACAAAACCTTTTTAAAATGGTTTCTAGCAGTAGTAAACAGACATCTGTTTTCTGGAGAATATTTTTAAAAACCTGAATCCAAGTCGTTATGTAAGAAGCACATATGCCAGCAGGAAGACAAAAGATTTCTACCCAAGGGTCATCACAAAGAACATCATGGAAAGAGTCCCAGTCAGCTTTTAGGTAGTTGATGATAGGGGGATTCTGCTAACAAAGAAGAATGAGATAATAGTTTAAAAGAGATCTAACTGTGTATAGAAGCAACTAAGGGTGAATCTGGACACACTGAGCATTGACTAGGATCAAAAACAAGACATAAGTCAAGTAGAGAAGATAAATTATAAGGATTGTCAGGAAAATTGAGTTCGAAAGTTGATTTGAAAGCCATTCAGTAAGAGGAGTATTAAAGTCACCAACAACAATATTGGCTGAAGGATAAAGATATATAATATAAAATAATAAATAAAGGCCTTGGTCAATTTTATTAGAAATAACATCAAAAAGAGTGCAGTCTTGTGATAAAGGAGGGCGATATAAAACAAAGAGAAAGGCAATAGAGTGAAGTGGTGCTAAATGAAAGTACAGATAAGAGTAGTTTATGGATTCAAACCTAGTTTCCTGAAAAATGGGTGAATTCTTACGAACGTAGATGCCCAGGCAAAGTATGTGGCTGTTGGAGTCTTTATGAATTGAAAAAAGATAGGCATCAACACTAAGATAAGACAGCTGAACTCAAATTAGTCTCACAAAGAGCAAATAGGTCTGGTGAACTTTGCAAGAAATAAGACTCAAAAATAGAAAACTTACTTTGAAGACCACGAATATTAGTGAATGATAGGTTCAGAGAACTTGGTGATGATGATTGTTTTTTGTGTTTTATAGTTTTTGGTACTTTAGTCATTTTTAAATTTGTTAAAGAACTTGACTCAAAGCACAGATAATATTCAGCACACTATTTAATAGTCCAAGCAATTGCCTTATTACCACTAATAAAACCAACGCCATAACAAAGGGCTCCAATTGTGGCCTTAACAATGCACACCAAAAGTACAAACAATTACACCATCCCACCAACATGGTACTGTTAGTACTCTGATATTTTACAGCTGTTGATGGAATCAGCCTCTCTGAGAGAATCTTTAGAGTTCAGGAAACCTGACCACCAGCCGGACAAAAAACTGAGTTTTTGAGCTGTACACTCATTAGGAGATAATAGAATAAGTTGCCTAGTCATAAAAACATGAACAAAAGCAAAACCCATGCATTGAGTCAAGAAGATCCAGCATTTCACATCCTAAACTGGAAACAATGTATTAAAAATACATCTACACTAGCCTAATAGAAGGGGTGAGAGATTGGTCAACAGAAAGAATCTGTTTACCCCTTAAGTTTTTGTCTAGGTGGCCTTCTTAAATACAGTAGTCAGATGCGTTTATCATCTGCCCAAAATGAGTGTTATTATTGAGATATCCTTACTCAACCAAGACCCTTAAGGCAGGGGGTGTTTTATGTCAGAGTTGGCTTTCCCTAGCCTTTGCCTTAAAAAGGCAAAGGCTAGGGAGAGTTTTTAAGGCAAAGTATCAGGATAACCTGACCAGAAATATAACATTTAGTGATATCAAACATTTAAATATTTTTTATTAAAAATATTTTATTAACTATTATGTTTCTTTAATATATCAATATATACTAGCAGAAAGCAACCCGTAATACATGTTATGGTCAGTCTGTTACATAATTAATTTATAGTGGCTGTTTTCCACAATCTAAAGTTGCAAAACATTAACTAATAGGGAAAAGTACCCTTGATCCTAAAATCCAGGGGGGAAAAAACTAAACAAAATTTACGAAAGACAAAAATATAAAACTATTTTAGAGTTTTCTATATTCATGTTTCTAATAAACTTTAAGAAAGTGTGTGTATATTTTTTTATAGTCAATATTAGTTTTACAATTATTATTAATTTAGGAGAATGTTATTAACATAATGCGCCCTGGGTTTTATGATCAAGGGTGCAAACTTTCCCCTACCCTTTTAGAAAAACGTCTTCAAATTGAAAAAAAATTAAACCATCTGCCAAATTAACATAAAAAGTTTGAGGTGAAATAATTTACCAATTATTTAACATTATTTGAGCAATTTAAAACTGACATAGGTCATATCAGTGTGTAAGGCAGAGCTATTTTCTTTGACATTTCTAAATTCAACACAATACGTTTTTAGTTACTGACACAAAATAATAACACTTCATATTGCTTTAAAGTGATGAAAAACTAAAGCTTAATTCTTGTTATGATATTTATAACATGAACTTTATTTAATTAATAAGATTAAATAATAATTGAATAATAAGAAGTGAACAAAATTATACAGGAGCTATTAATTTTTTGGTATCCCTATGATACATTTTTCTTTAAAAAAGAAAATTGTCTTTAAAATACTAAATGCACACAACTCAATAAATTTATTAAAAATAACTAAGCAATTGAGTAAAAATATGTTTGAAACAAAAAAAAATTCAGTTTACAATCAAACATGTGTATAACAAATTGAAAAAAATGTGTAAACTTTGATCTTTTATATGGCATTAATGCGTCATATGCCAAACCTAAAATAAAAATTGTAACAGATAAGTAGACATAAAAAAAAATTTAAAAAAATACAACTGAAAAACAATTTACCTGCTTTTCGGTAGCCTGTTGTCATACTTAAGCTGCTGTCATAATTGCAGCTTGTCGGTGTTGTTTTATGACGTTATTTCAGGTTGGCTTTTAGTAAACTTTAGTTTAATTTAAAAGACATCACAATAGATTTAAAATATTTTAATTAAAAAGTAAAATAACAAATGCTTCAAGGAGCCAAACTATAAACATTTAAGACAAAAAATCAAATTGTAGTATAAATAAATTGCATTTATATAGCTAAATATATTTTCTTGGCTTATAGTAAATTTTAAAAGCAGTGAGTTCAATAAATTAAACTACCAATTATTTTTAACAATAGAATGTAGCATCACTATATTATGATAATTGGGTAATAAATCAATTTAACTATATTTAAGTTTAATTGATGAAAAACAAATAAAATTTTAACTGAAAAAAACCAAAACAAATCAAATAGAGTAAAAGCGGGTCAAACCGATCACCGAACAATAAAAATCAAGTAACTTTATTGTTTTTTAAAATTTTTAAACTATTTTTTTTAAATAAGATAAAAAATATCAACAAGCACATTTTTTTTATTAATTGTATTTGAAAATATAAAAACTAGAAGAAAAAAAAAACATTGCTTTTGGCAGAAAGTCTGTTAAAACCGATCAATATAAAATATATTTAATAAATTTAACATATTATATATGTAAATGTATATATTTTTATATATTTTTTATATGGCATACAGAAATATGCTATATATTTTTTATATAGCATACAGAAATAGTAAAAGATTTTCATTCTCTCATGTAGTGCTCTGTACTTGTCAAACCTCGAAGCTGCTGTTGCTGGTTCAGAAGATAATGCTAAATTCTTTATTGTTCGCAATGGCGTTGAAGACTTCGGTTGATTAAACATTTCCGAGGCTAATGCCTGTTGATTGATTTTATTTTTGTTAAGTGGAAATAACCCAGTATATTCAAAACCAGCAATAGCGTGCAAACGTGTAAAACACTTACCCCTCTCATACACCTGTTTGAGCAAGGTAGGAAAATTTTCTTTATCTAAGGGTTGCATTTTGTGTCTTTGTAATATTTGGTAAGAACTGCCTTCCACACTTGCTTAAGATGGCAATAGACACCTCTGTCCAGTGGCTAAAGAATGTGAGATGAGTGGGCTGGTAGACAAATCAAAATTATATTGTTTTCTCGACATAGCAATACAGCTGCTAAACTGATGTGAGACGTATGTCCATCAAAATGTAAAATATAAGTACCACTAATAGCTTGACATTCTGATATATACACTTCTTTCAACCATTCAATAAATGTGTCATGCTCCATCCAATCAGATTTAGAAATTGAATATTTGGTGCCAGTCGGACCACCTAAAGCCCACTCAGCTCTAAAGTTTCGTTTTGCTTTGTATACCACGAATGGTGGTGTAAAGTATCCATCAGCATTACAGCAATTGTTCACTGTATAATGGATTTTTTCATTGTTACCAGCGAGTTTCAAAACACGCTTTGCACCTTTTCGACATACTACAGTTGCTTTGGCTTGATCACCACAGAAGCCCGTTTCATCGCAATTCCAAATGTGACAACTAGAAGTTATCTCAGACAATTGATATTGTTTAATGACAACTTCAAAATAATTATCAATTATTTCTTGCGTACAAGAAGCGGCTCTGGCAGATGCTAAAGTGTGAGTTTTTCTTGTGGAAATTTCTTTAGACCGTCGGTTTATAAATGCATAAAACCAGACTTTGCCAGGCCTGCCGTTTTTAAATAGGCCTGATTGATTTGTAGAAAGAAGGTAACCGCATACGAAGTCCATGACATCATTTCGTGTTAAACCATAACCCCAATCACATAGGAACTTAAACACATGCACCATAATTGACTCTGTTTGCTGTGAGAGTATGGTTGTTGATCCTGATCCCTTGAAGCTAGCATTGTTGTTGTTCTTGCGACCTATTAGAGTTAAGAATGGAATGCCATATTTGAATTCTCTTCTGATTGAAGTATTTTTTTCAAGAATATATAAGAATAAGGAAGAACCCGGAACTAACACATGAGAAAATACAATAATTTAATTCACCTAGGTACCTAATTTAAAAATTCACATACTACTTAATAAAGGAATTTAAAGTAAATATGTGAATGATCGGTTTTACCAGAAAAAATTTAATATTAATTTTTCTTACTTTTTTGTCTAATTTTTAACTATAAAGCAAAAAAAAATTATGTAATTGGTATTAAAACTAAATTTTCTACAAGATATAGGTAAAATAATTTTTAAACAAATTATGGTTCCCGAATTATTACGATAGCAAATAAAAGAAAAAAGCAAATTTTTACGACTCTCTTTTAAACTTTTATAAAAATAGAATGGCTGAAAAATGACTTGGATTTTATTTTGACACATTTGAATAGAGGAGATGATTCCCTTTCTTCTGGCGTTTTTATTTTTTAAATATTCCTATCAGTTGCGGTTTTATTTAAATTTTTCGATCAGTGATCGAAAAAATAGTATGATCGGTTTGACCCGCTTTTACTCTATACAACATAATATATTATTAAAAAAAACTACTACAAATTAAAAAAAAACAAAATAACAAATTAAAAAAAAATAAAGTTGCAAATTAAAAAAAAATAAAATTACAAATTAATAAAAAATAAAATTACAAATTAAAAAAAACAAAAAAACTACAAATTAAAAAATGAAGTCACCGAAGAAAAAGCAGCGACAAAAAAGTTATAAATATCTTCACTGATAGAAGATATTTACAACCTTTTGGTTGCTGCTTTTTCTTTAATGCCTCCTAACACCCCGGTAAAGATGAGCCCTCCATTTAAAGGATGGCCATCCATACCGCCATTGCTACACCACTTATTGAAGGACCTCTCTGAGAGAGGCCCTGGGTGTTGGGAGCTATAACTTCTGTATTGCTCAAATGTTAACAACTCTAAAATTACAAATAGAAGGATAAAAATTAAAAATATTTGCAATTTTATTTAACAAAATATAAAGCATAACCTCATCATTTTCACAGGATGAAGAGGACGTTAAAAAAAAAAAAAGAGAGAGTAAATTAAAAAGGGTTAAACTTGTTAAAAATTCAATTTTAATAAAAGTATGAGTAATATGTGAACAGTTTAAAAATGTCATATTTGTATTAAATAATTCTATCACCTATTGCACATATTCTCCATACAAAATATATAAAATTTAAAACACAGCCCTACCAGTTATGCTTCTACCAGACACTAAAGACAAAAAATATACCTTAAAATAATCGATAAGATAATATTTACATATAAATAAATATATAATTATAATTTTTTTACCTATTCCCCTCATTTCCTCCATAAAGTTGTCTAAAGTAAGAAAAAAGATAACTGAACCTTAAACTAACTAAAAGTAAACTAAAAATAACTATAAACTAAACCGAAACTATAAACTAAAATAAACTTTAAAGCCTAATATCTGTACCTCAGAAGACAAAGATTGGTTGTCCAGTTTTTTGTGAAAATGAGTTATGTATGAGTCTTTTTTAGTTTTTTCAGTATCTACAGAGGTATAAAGACTGTAGTCCTATGACGATATGAAACAAAGTTGGGTCAATATGAAAGGTCTGGTGTCCTCACAATGTTCAAAGGAAAAACGCCTGTTATCCAGAAATGACGTTTCACTTTTTTAATTTAATTTTTCATTTATTTTATGTCAAAGTTATATTTCATGTGCCTTAAGACAAATTAAATAAAACACGAAAAAAATTAACATAAGTTTAACCAAAAAGACTAATTATTTTAACTAACTATTTCCTCTCTCCTGGACTATCTCTAAATCGTGACAACTGCCTTTGACTTTTTAGGCACAGATATAAATGCTTCATTTATTTAACTATACTAATCATATAATTTATACTTAGTTTTTGTTCCAACTCTCCTAGAAGAAAAAATAAAATAAAGCTAAAGTTCTTGAAGTTTTAAAATTCCAGTTTCAGTAGAAATAAACAAATTTCTATTAACAAATGCTTATAGCAATAACACTGACTTATTTCACCCTTCAATTCTGTGTCTAAACAATAAAAGCACTTAAATGTATAGACGTTAAAATATCTACGTAATTTTTTTAAAATAAATTCACTTAACTAATGTAACTAATACCTTTATTAGCTCTCTCTTGATTAACTAAAGAAAATAAATCCTAATTAAACTTACTTGATATAAAATGATAAAAATCTGCCGTACTAAGAATTTTAAATTTCTTCTCTTTATTATTGACAATATAACTTTAAGTAGGACCTAAGTTCTTGGGCTTATTGTATAAAATTATAAAAACCTACTGTTTTACTTTAAAGTCAACAACAAAATTTTAAAAAACATTTTAGTTACTAGTTAAAAAATAAAAAATCTTTAAACTTACTACCTCTCTCTTCATTGTTGTCAACTAAACAGAAAAACAAAAAATAATTGATAGTAAGTTTTCACTTTGGTAGTAGGTTATTAAGTAGATTAGATAGATCTTTGATCTATTTAATCTGCTCTAATAGTCTACAACCTTTTCAATAAACTATAACTATTTTCTACAACCTGGTGTAGTTTAACATAGATATTTTTGTAAATTAATTCAATCCAGAAAGATTAAATATTTTATAATTGAAGTAATTAAAGTAGATTTAAGAAAGAATTGACTTAAATATTCGTTTGCTTTTCTGTTTAGATGACAACAGTATTAATGCAGAAAGTAAGTTAAAAAGCATTTTTACTTTTTAAAAAGGAATATAAATACTTTTTAATATATCCGTTTTCTTTGAAGTAGGTTAAAAATTTCAGGTTTTTAAAATCTTATATATTATGGTCTTAAATATTTATTTACTTTCTTAAAAAATTTTTTAAGAAAGTAAATAAATATTTTAAGAAAGTAAATAAATATTTAAGACCATAATATATAAGATTTTAAAAACCTGAAATTTTTAACCTACTTCAAAGAAAACGGATATATTAAAAAGTATTTATATTCCTTTTTAAAAAGTAAAAATGCTTTTTAACTTACTTTCTGCATTAATACTGTTGTCATCTAAACAGAAAAGCAAACGAATATTTAAGTCAATTCTTTCTTAAATCTACTTTAATTACTTCAATTATAAAATATTTAATCTTTCTGGATTGAATTAATTTACAAAAATTTTCGTCTAAATCATTTTATTATTGTAAAGTTAATTTAAATCAACAAACATATACGAACTGCAATTTATAACATTTAATTATAACAAAATGGAAAAAACTTACTTCTTAGTAATTCAGCGACTAAAAATAAACATATATTTTAGAAATAACTACATAACATGATGCGAATCAGTAACATAATACACAATAAATACAAACTTTCACCGTCAACAATTTGGTACATTCTAATAATTTGATATAAAAAATAAAAATAAATATGTTTAAAAACAAATTTAATAAAGGTAATAGACATGTTAAGATATAAAAAATGTAAACAATTAAAATGATTAAATAGAATATGACCTACTTGAAAATTATGATAAGATGTAATAAAGCTGATATAATAGAAGCGTGCTTTTTTAAATGTCTGGAAATTCAAATCTCAAAATTCCAGAACAGAAGATCTTTCTCCAATGACTGCGTGCATTTTGAGAACGCGCTCTTTCAAAGCCTAGTAACTAATGAAACGACGTTAAACATTAAACGTTTCTGTAGCAATTATATTATAGATTTATTATTTTATATTTTTGTTATATTGTATAATAAATATATTAGCTGATTAAGTTTTAGAAAAAAAATTTGTTCTTTTTAAGACATGTGCAAAGCTAGTTGCATCCCCAGGTTTAAAGGATTCATTACTTCAATTGGCATGCAATCCTGATCCAGTTCTCCAGAACGTAGTTGTAAAAATTATATTGGCAATATTAGAAAATATTGAAGATAGGTATATATGCATTTGTATATATATATATATATATATATATATATATATATATATATATATATATATATATATATATATATATATATATATATATATATATGTATATGTGTATATATATATATTATATATATATATATATATATATATATATATATATATATATATATATATATATATATATATATATATATATATATACACATACATATATTATGCTATATCATGATATATTATGATGCTTTTTGTGATAAGGTAAGTTATTTTAAGTGACATGAAAGTTGTATATATAATATGTTGTATGCATGTATGTTGTATTTATGTTTATTGTATTATATGTATGTATATGTTGTATATATTTCGTCTGTTTGTATGTATATTGTATTGTATGTATGTATATATTGTATGTTGTATATATGTGTATTGTATGAAAAATCAAATTTGTTAGGTAACTCTCTCGACTTCTCAAGGTAACAAATTTATCAAGCATCTCAAAGAATGTCAGAATGGCATTATATTGTTAAGTTAAAACCAATTAATTGACTTTATTAAAAAATTGATCTTTTTGATTTCTAACTTTAAACAGTTTAGTATTATATTTTATTTTGTTACAATTTTTAATGGCAATAAGTATGAATATATATATAATAAATATAAATATATATATATATATATATATATATATATATATAAATATATATATATATATATATATATATATATATATATATATATATATAAATATATATATATTTAAATATATATATATATATGTGTATATATATATATATATATATATATATATATATATATATATATATATATATATATATATATATATATATACATATAATAAATATGAATAAAGTATGTTAAACAAAACTTTATGTTGTTTTAGCGTTTTAATTTCATATTGAATTTCAAAATTGATTAAATCAGGGTTTGACGCTAAGGTTGTTAATATTTCGGGTCTAGACCCAGACTTGACTCAACCCATTTAAACTGGGTCAGGTCACCTATTTTAGAAGATATATAAAATTTTAGTAAAGCGAATGGTAAGCACTGGATATTTTACCCTAGTAAATTTTTATGGTAATTTATGAAATGGAATTTCATTTTCAAACTTGAGTAGCTTGTAAATAGAAATTAAAAAAAAACCTTGTAAATAGAAATTAAAAAAAAAAACTTGAACCCCCTCCTTGAGTGTTTAAGTTTTTATTTTTTGAAAATTATTGCAATAGCTTAAAGAAAGATAGCCAAGAAAATGTCTTTTTCCTTGTGAATTTTTCTTGTAAATCTTATTGAATGTTTTTACTCTTTCATTAGTTTAAATTTTTTGCTAGTTAATTAAGCTGTGTACTTTCTGGATTCCTCAGGACCGAGGCAACTGTGTAGCCTATAGCTTGTGATGCCATGCTCTATCTATGAATGAGTTAAGTTCATTTTAACTTAAATATTGACCAAAGTACCTAAAAATGTTAAACATAAAAAACCCATCACCACCACATAACTGTTTTAATATATCTTTTGCAAGTATTCGTGGTGTCTGAAATAATTTTCCATCAGTTAAATCTTACCTCTTGCAAAATTCACCAGACTTATTTGCTCTTTGTGAGATCAATTTGAATTCAGCTATTTCTTCTTTAGATCTCAGTATTGATCGCTATTATCCTTTGATTCATAAAGACTCCAATAGTCACATTTTTGGCTTGGGCATATACTTATGCATAAATTCAATTATTTGTATGAAGTTAGGTTTGAATCATCTGACCATTCTTTTATGTGTTTCCGCTTAGCACCTCTTCACTCTATCACCTTTCTGTTGTTTTTTTATTGTTCTCTTTCTTCTCAAGATCGCTCTCCTTTAGATCTATCTCTGATCAAATTAATAAAGCCCTTTTTATTATCCTGCTGCCAACATTGTTGTTATTGGTGACTTTAGTGCTCATCGCACTAAATGACTTGGCTCTAACATTACTGACCCTTCTAACATTACTGTTTCTTCTGGTTTTCCTTCAGGTGGTTCTGACCATGCAATGGTCTCTATAAATCATTTATCTCATACTTCTTTTTTGGACTCACCTTATCATTGCAGTACTTACCGCTACCTTATTTCAAGGGTCTTATCTTATTACATCTTCCGAGGATAAGGCAAAATTATTTGCTATGAACTTTTTTGAAATATTTTATCTCTTGAATCTAATGGCTATACTCTTCTTGCCACTCCAATTAAACAGGTTAACCCATTGTTGGACACCCATATGACTCTAGGTTGCATTGCTAAAGTCTATTTTATAAAAATTATAATCTAAATTAAACTCTTTTACGGCTTGTGGTCCAGACAACACTTCTATCATAGATTTACAAAAGTATTCCCCAGAACTCACTTTAATTCTTTTGAAACTATTTAATAAGTCCTTGACTGGCATCTTTGGTTCCAAATTTTAAAAAACTCTGGAAAACACCCTGACCCCTTTGATTATCGTTCAATTAGTCTTTTCTCTATTATTAGCAAGGTCTTTGAGTCTTTAATCGATAAGTTTTAACATTCTATCTAGAGTCTAATAACTCCTTGACAATCGATAGGGGCAACTAACACAATAATCAATTACTCGCTAGCTGATGTAACTAAAAGATTCTATTGTGCATCAGATGGAGGAAGTGAGGCAAGGACTATTGCTTTTGACATATCAAAAGCTTTCAATAAAGTTTAACATGCTGGTCCATTTGTTTCATATGGTGTATCTATAAAGATTTTTGAAATTATTAAATCATTTCTTTCTAACCCCACTATCATAGTTGCCCTTAAAAGCCAACTATGATAGTGGGGTTAGAAAGAAATTGAATCTGATCTCTTTTCTTCAACAGCTTGAGGCTTGCAGAGGCTTGTGAATTTTAATTCCAACAAAACTCAGTTATTTACTGCAAACACCTATCGCAATATTGTTGACATTCCTATATTAATGAATGAGAACCTTTTCACTAAGTCCTCTTTTTTATGGATTATCATTCACAACTAACCTCTCATGGAAAACATATAAAATTAATTGCAAAGTAAACATGTGCCTAGGTTTCTTCTCTTTATTGTGCTTGTCCTTACGTTACCTGATTCCATTCTCTACAACTATAAATCTCATATTCCCCCCTTGTATGGAATACTGTTGTCATATTTGAGCTGATTTTTCTTATAATGCTCTTTCTATTCTAGACAAAAGTTCATTAAAAACATAGTTAAATCTGCTTTATCTGCCAAGCTTGAGCCACTCTCCTATAAGTGTAAGGTTGCATCTCTTTCTCTTTTCTACAAATAATGTCATGGTCGTTGCTCAAATGAGCTATTGTCGTTGTTTCTATTAACCAAAGCTCATTCCATGCAGCTAAGTTGCCTCCTTTTACTGCATCTGACCCTTGGTGCTATAAATACTTTCGTTCGTCTTTTTTTTCACTCTTTCTTTTATCTTCATGTTTTCCTGACTTAAACAACCTTCAACTTTTCAAATCTTTTTTAGCCTGTTTGCTCTTTAACACTATTCTTTGTTTTCTAATAACTCCCAACCTAATAGTGGTTACTTGCAGTCTTGGGAGTGAATCGGTTTAAAAGAAATTACTTACATTTACTTTTTTCTTGGTCCCTTGGAAGTTTGAATTATTGGGAGTTTTTTTGTACATGTTATGAACTTTTGCATCTTTTCTGTTGCATCTATTTAAACGTAGATAATTTCTAAAAACTCTTTAATGTAAAATAATCTGAAACTTAAAAAATGTAAAATAATCTGAAACTTAAAAAATGTATAAAAAAAAAAAGAAGAAAATTTCACGTTTTTAAATTACTTTTATTTACCTTTGAGATTTATTAATGCTCTTTATGGGTTTACTGGTTGTTGTAAATTATATATGTTTACTGTTAGCATTTAATTAATGTATTTAGACATGACGCTCTTTCAATTGGCGCAATAGAAGTGCTTACGTACCTTCATGAAACTTGTCTTGATAGAGAGACCTGGGAAATGGTAGAAAAAGCTATCGATATTTTGCATGGGTTAACTATTCAAAAACAATTTTCTGAAAATTCGAGAAAGACATCTAGTACAAAGTTTAGTCCTGTTCAAAGTTTTTAATCTATTAGTCTTTATAAAAAAATCAGCATCAGGCTTATTAATAAACAAATTACTGAAAGAAAAGGGTTTTGATAAACTGTTTTTTATTTTAAAAAAAGGTTTGGTTTTTAAAAAAATATTTAATATAATTATTATTGAAGAAATATTCTGATAAAATAATTATTGAGGAGGTATCTGATATCATTATAATATATGTACATAATTGATTATAATATATGTACATAATTGATTATAATATATGTACATAATTGATTATAATATATGAGCATAATTGATTATAATATATGTACATAATTGATTAGTATTTATAAAAATGTAATTAAATGTACACTTTATTTAAATAATCACTTTGGCATAACACAAAAAACCTTTTAAATTGCTTTAAAGTTTTATTGTTTTATTACTAAGGTTTGGACCCATAATGTTTATATATATATATATATGTATATATATATATATATATATATATATATATATATATATATATATATATATAATCAATGAAAATCATTTACTTGTTATACGAAACAATGTTATTAAAATTCAATAAATACGGCTGCGTTTAAACTTTTTTGAAAAAGTATATTTGTTTTTATTTCAATATATATTATTCGATATTTCGCTGATCACAATAGATCAGCGAAATATCCTATAATATATATTGAAAAAAGAAACAAATGCATTTTTTTAAATAAAAAAGATTATACGCAGCCGTATATTTATTGAATTTTAATATATATATATATATATATATATATATATATATATATATATATATATATATATATATATATATATATATATATATATATATACATGCATGCATGCATACATACATACAGTATTAAACAAAACATTTGCAACCAACATTGAACAATGCTAAAAAGTGTTCCTAATTTTACATGTCTTAAAAACAAAACGAACTATACTACCACAGCAAACAGTTCAGGAGTCTGGAGTCATAGCATGCCATGACATGAGCAATCAGGTGACAGCACACAGGCAGAATTTCGTTGACAAGTGCCATTTTGCAGCGGACAAAACAAGTGCAACTTTTTTGGTTTGTTTCATTTTCTTAAGTCTGGTCCGTGTCAACGTCACGGAAGTTTTTTAATAATTAAAGGAAGTATCCAGAAGTTTCCAGAAGAAGCATCTGGAAGCATCCAGAAACATTCAGAAGCATCGAAAAGAAGCATCTAGAATCTTCCAGAACAAGTTCACACAGGTTCAAACCTAATTTAAGTTCAGTTGTTCTGTATTTAGTTCATGATCAAGTTCATTTTCTATTAAACGGGTTCCTAATATTATAATGAAAATGATGTTTTATTATTATTTTAAAAGATACTAAATGTTTATAAGAAATAATATTTTTAGAAATTTTTTAAAATTAATATAAGGGATTTTCCGGACAAAATCTAAATGGTAAAAGTTATTCCAATCCACAAAAATAGTGACAAGTATTTGCACCTAACGCCCCATTACTATTTTTCCAACGTTTCCAAAAAAAATTAGAAAGAATAATTTGTAATACCGTAAATCGGGAAAAAATAACATACTTGAAGATTTTGAAAAATAAATAAATATTAGTTAAGATAACTTGTTTTGTAGTAAATTAAAATCGCAAAAAATCAGTTTTATTTTTTTAACGAAGTTCCAGCTACACTTTCGACAAATTAAACTTTAAAAATGACAAATTAAACTTTAACTCCGACATGGTGGCAATTAAAAAACGCGGAACAATATGAACTGTTTTTTATCAAAATATCGATAATTTTTAAATAAATCAACAAAGAATGATGTTAAATTTTGTATTTATGAATTTTTTATTTATACTCATAATAATTTTTTTTTTTTTTTATATGAGTTTAAAAAAAAAAAGTTTTCCATATTATACTCATATAACTCCAGGTTATATAATAAAAACAATAAAATTATTCTTGTAAAAACAATATTATTTAAATCAACCAAAAAAATGTGACAATTTAAGGTTTACTCGAAAAATGAAATGTTTGTTTCTTTTTTAAAAAAAACTATATCTTCTTTATCAAACAAAAAAAGATCAATTAGATGAGTTTGTTTAACTATCATAATTTTTTTCTTATAAAATCACTGTGTTTTTGGCTAAATAAATCTTATTCCTTTTCGTCTATAGTTTTCTTTAAAAAAAATTGCCCGACAGATGCTGCATTTCAAATCTTCAATGATAATAATTTTTACAATAACAGTTTCACCCATTCATTATATTTTAGTTCATTTAAAAGTTTCCAGCTATTTTGAGCTTCTACAAAGACTTATAGCAACACTATTGAATGATGATGATAACCTTACTCTTTTATTTGAGGATGCAAAAAATTCTTTTCAAGACCCAGCTCTCCTATAATGTCGCAGAAAGCAGTTACATTTTATGATGTTTTTTCTAATAAAAAACTTACTTTTCTTTAGTTTTCACCCTCTTCAGAGTAACAGGAGATGTTTGAAACAAAGTTTCCCTGGCACTAATTCCTTTTCCTGTTGATACCTTGCATCGTTTAAGTCTGGGAATTTTTGAAGACTTTTTTGTAATTGTCATTTCGCATATTTTTTAGAATCTCTAAACATTTATCTCATTCTTTGAAGCTTTAGAAAGTTTTGCTTTGCAATATATGAACAGCCTTTTGCAGATCGTCTTTATTATAACTGTGGTATGTTTTAAATACTTGGCCATTCCTGACACATCTATTGCTTATTTTTCTATTTACTGACCATCTACTATATTCTTAATCAAACATAGTATATAAATAACATGTATGATGTATATATGTATATATATATATATATATATATATATATATATATATATATATATATATATATATATATATATTAAATCAATTTTAAAGAATTCTAAATAACATTTTATTCTAACATTTAGAAATTATTATCCTTACAATTAAAAATATTCTTTTTATTTTCTTTTCGTTATTACTACAATTATCATCGGTACCTTTTGTTTGTTTATTTTTTTTTTTTTTTTTTTTTTTTACTATTTTAACTTGAAAATTCCTATTTCTACATGTTTATTTTTAATGTATGGGGGCTTTCCATAAATTGGCAGGGGGAGGGGGGAGGTCAAGACAAGTTGACGTCAACAATGTTACTTTTTTTTATAAATTTAGTTACTTAAAAAAAGGAAAATTAGGCAGCGTTTGCAGTCTTGTTTTACATACTCGCTACACCTTCAGTATTTTAATAAAGCTACTTATGTTCCTACTTTTTAAAAACCGTGTTGAGCAATCCGACGACCGTCTTACAAAAAATGAAAAAAGTAAACCAAGTCAATATACATAATACTATATATCAGTAGAAAGCTCTTCTTCTCTTCTTTCAGAAAATATATAGCTTGTTATAGTATGCCGCTATCATAAAAATTATATGGGCTGAAACAAAAGGTAAAAATAGGCGTTTTTGCGATAATTTAATTCGTTTTTTATTGCCAAAGTTCAATTGTACCTATAAAAAATTCAAAAACTGTCTTGCTCATTGCAATCAGGTTTTTAGCTGCACTGATTCATCGTTACTTTTGATAAAAACATACTTATTGCCAAACAAATTCAGAAATCCATTTATTTTAATCAAATGTTATTACCAATATTGTCACGCGGAGACATTTAGGGTACCAATAGTTTTATTTCTAAGACAACCAGTAAAACTTAGAATTTCAAAATTCCAACGCCGATGAGAACTCTATCTACTACATCTAAAAAAATACCAACATGTTTAAAAAAATTATTAGCTTAAGTTATTTTTAGAATCCTTTTATGTCACGGCGTAACAATTTTTTAACAAAATTTAAAACTGCTAAACTGAAACCACAATTGAGTTTTTATCAACTTCAATGACTCAGATTATTGTGCAATCAAAATGTCTTAATGTTTTCTACAAAAACTACAAACTCTAGGTATGTTTTGCATAGGCAACATTTGGAGGATGATTGCTCAGCTATCCTTGAGGCTCTCTTTTGGGATACATAGAGCCTCTTTAAGAGATAGGTGTAACTCTATTGAGCCTTAGATGTAATACGTGCATCTCCATAACTACTGTGTTGCTATTTTTTAATCTTTCAAGGGTTTGACGTGCCTCTTACTCATGGTGAACATCAAAAGAAATATCGTAAAAGGCATTTAGAAAAATTTGGCGAAAAAGTAGTTAAAAAAAAAGAATCAAAAAGAGAAAAAAAAGAAGACTTGCTAAATTGGAGGCTCGAGAAAAAGAAAGGCAACGAAACAGAAAGACCAGGCAAAAAAATAGCAGAATCAAAATCTGTAGCTGTTACATCACCCCCTTACAAATCTGCGAGCAATCTTGGAAAAGCTGTTAAGTCAGCACTACCAAAATCACCAAAAAAGAGGGCTAAAGTTGTATAAAAGCTTTTAACAAAAATGAATGAAATCCTTAGCCCAGAAAAAATACTTAAGAAAATGCATTAGATGCTTTAACTGTAAAATTGGTTCTTGATTTTTACCAGCGTGATGATATATCCCGTCAAGCACCCGGTAAAAGAGACAACATTGTGCTTTAAAAAGATCCGACACTGAATAAAAACGGAACATAACGGAATACATACGGAAAACTAAAAACATACGGACCTAAATAAGCACACACAAGATGTTTACTCGTAATGCTATTACATTTTCAAAGTTGTTTTTGATTAGTCTGCAATGCAAACAGAAATTGTTTATGAAAGTACTTGGTCTGCACTATATTATTTAAAGATTTATACCAAGAGTCGGCAACCTGCGGTTAATGCGGCCTTTTAGCTCCATGCACAAATATTAATATAATATTAAAAAAAAAACTTGGTAGATGATTGGAAAAAAGGTTTGAAATGAAGATGTTGGCAGTTCTTATAATAATATTTGTGCATGGAGCTAATAAGGCGCATCTTGACATCGAAAGAATCAAGGGGGGGGGGGGTAACTAAATGTTAATGTAATTTTTTAGGGGGTCTTTAGAAGTTTGACAATTTATTGACAAGGGGTAGGGGGAGATAAAAAATGCCGGAAAATTGTTGACGTAATTTATTGGACAGGCCCTTTATATGATTTAATCTAAGTGTTTACGGTCCATGTGTTTCAATGTATGTCTTTTCTTATTAATACCTACATTATTATATTTAAAAATTATTCCTTTGATCAGATTTCTGTATGAATGACAACATCCTAATAAATCATTAACTTATTATTATAAATAGCTTTATGCTTACAACTATCATTTTAATATCTATTATTATTTTTATTTCGCTGTAATTATTGTAAACATACTTATTATTACTATTACTATAATTTGTATTAATTTTGTTATCTTGTATTATTATTATATATTATTCTTATTATTACTATTACTATTGTTATCATTTTTTATAAATAATAACATTATCAATGTTATTATTGATCAAATTTTGTACCAGAAAATGTATTGTTGATGACGATATTTATAATATTATTAAAATAATATATTTAACTTTAAAATAAAGCAATTGTTTTCTCAAAAACTGTATACCTATTAAACAGACCTTGCTTGTCTTTTTTTCTTGTTTTTGTACCACTCATTGTAAATTCTCTTTTACTTAGACTATATACAAAGCCGGATTAAGGGTCTTGGGGGCTGGGTGCAAAAATTATTTGGGGGCTCCATTCCTAAAAAACTATATATTAAAAATTAAAGCAGCAAAAAATGAAATAAATTTTTTTATTTACGAAGAAATTTTTTTTGCTTTACATTGGAAATGTCAGTTTAAAAAAATGCAAAAATATGCATCAAAGGACTAGACCGAGCTGTCAATCAAGCCCAAGTGAAATAAGGAACAAATTAGACCGAGCTGTAAAGCCCTAGTAAAATAAGGAAAAAATTAGGAAGAGAGAAAGAATAAAAAAGTTAAAGAGGTATTTTGATCAGATGTTCAGAACAAATCAAAAAAAAAAAAGAGTAAAGCGAATAGTAAAATAATAATAATAACAATGTCGCACATTTGATAGAAAATTTAAATTTTTTAAGGTTAAAGTTTTACTATATATAACTATTAAAACTACAACAAAAACTAAACAAATTATGCACAGTTAATTATATAATTTTCAGATAATTATCCAACCGCAATATGAGTCCAAATCGCAAAAAACTAGCCTAAAGTCAATTTTCACAATTAATAATTATTTTTATAATTTAGAAAGTATATATATATCCAATTATTGGAAAACATATTTTGCAGAATTTTTATTACGAGTTTTAAGAGTAACTTTAAGTGCAAATTTACAAAAAAAAAAATTTTAAGATTTTTTTTTAAAGTTATTTAAAGTTATTTTTTTTTAAAAGTTATTTAATTGTTGCATCATTAACAGGGCCGTCCTTAGGGGGGAGGAGGGGGTCTAACCCCCTGACTATAAAAAACCTGTCGACAAATATCGGGCTCCCCCCCCCCACGCCATTTTCTTTGGGACGTCACTGATCAACAATATTGAAAATTTTTTATAATTTTATTTCTTATGTTTTGTAATTACTGTATTAATTTAAAGAAAAGTAATAACTCGAATTTTTAGCCGTGTTTTTGAAGAAGAGTTTAAAATTTTCAAGATGTGTATTTTTATGGTCACAACATCGAAAAAAAACTTTAAATGTCCACTTTTTACCACTTCTTAATTTCTATCAAGTTATTTTGAATGTATTAGGTACAAAACGATAAATTTTTTTAATTGTTTAGCTGTACAAAAGATTAAAGAATTGTTTAGCTGCTCGAATTTGCTCCACTTCGATGAAATGTCAATTATTTCTGAAGACACTAGATGAACCGGGGCAGTAGGGGGCCGGTAAAGGTGGAGAAAATTGAAATATGCAAAACTACTTTTTAGCATTTTTATGACTATTTATTTTTATGAGTTATTTAAAATTGAAAAAAAAAGTTGTTTAAAACTATTTTTTATATGTGTAGTATATATATATATATATATATATATATATATATATATATATATATATATATATATATATATATATATATATATATATATATATATATATATATATATATATATATATATATAATTGAAAAAAAAGTTGTTTAAAACTATTTTTTATATGTATAATATATATATATATATATATATATATATATATATATATATATATATATATATATATATATATATATATATATATATATAGTATTGGACAAAACATTTGCAACCAACATCAAACAATGCTAAAAAGTGTTCCTAATTTTACATGTCTTAAAAATGAAACGAACTATACTACCACAGCAAACAGTTCAGGAGTCTGGAGTCATAGCATGCCATGACATGAGCAATCATCTGACAGGTGACAGCACACAGGCAGAATTTCATTGATAAGTGCCATTTTGCAGCGGACAAAACAAGTGCAACTTTTTTGGTTTGTTTCATTTTCTTAAGTCTGTTCCGTGTCAACGTCACGGAAGTTTTTTAATAATTAAAGGAAGTATCCAGAAGTTTCCAGAAGCATGCAGAAGCTTCCAGAAGTTTCCAGAAGAAGCATCTGGAAGCATCCAGTAGCATCCAGAAGTATCTAGAAACATTCAGAAGCATCCAGACGCATCCAGGAGCTTCCTGAAGCATCGAATAGAAGCATCTAGAATCTTCCAGAACAGGTTCACACAGGTTCATTTTACTATATAAGAGACATGTAAATCGACATGTAATTCAGTCAGTATATAGAAGTCAATCAGTCAGTATTATCAAGACAGTTTATCGAAGTGAGTTTTATCAAAGTGTTTTATCGAAGAACATCAAGTGTTTCATTACATCAATACAGTCCACATTTAACCAAGACGTTGTGTTCTACAGAGCATTATTGTATCATCACAAGGTAAATGTAACACGGTAAGCCTTGAGAAGCGTGATTATATTTTTTATTATTTTTATGACTTCAAGTGCAAAAATGGCTCCCGACAGTCTTGGATTGGAACTAAGAAAGAAAATTATTGGCGATTACGTAAGTGGAATGTCACAAAAAGTATTTGTGATAAATATCGCGTGAAAAAATGGACCGTATCAAGACTATGTTCCAAATATCGTTCTACGGGGAAGTTGGCAGCAGATAACAAAGGTGGAAGACCGCGTTCCACCACTTTTAGAGAGGATTCTATGATCGTCAGATCCGTCAAGAAGGATCCCTGGATATCATCAGTCGAGATACAAAAGCAATTAGAGTTGCCTGTATCGGACCAAACAATCAGGCGACGTGCTGTTGAAGCCGGATTGTTTTCTCAACGCCCTGCAAAAAAACCACTGATTTCACTAAAAAACCAGAAGAAAAGACTCCTGTTTGCTACATCTCATATTGACTGGAATGTGCAGAAATGGCGAACTGTCCTGTTCAGTGATGAATCGACGTTCAACATCATTGGGAGTGATGGCATTTGCCGTGTACGTCGACCGGCCGGAAAACGCCTCGATTTACGTTACTGCCATAAGACCGTGAAGCATGGTGGAGGCAATGTAATGGTCTGGGGGTGTTTTTCTGCTAACAGTCTAGGTCCAATACATCGAAACAATGAAATAATGGACCGTTTCATGTATAAAAATATCCTGAAAGATGTTATGTTACCTCATGCTGAATGGAATATGCCAATAAAATGGGTTTTTCAGCAAGACAACGATCCGAAACACACTGCAAAAGTAGTCAAGCAGTGGTTTCAAGACAACCACCTATCGGTGATGGATTGGCCGCCTCAATCTCCGGATCTCAACCCTATCGAGAACCTGTGGGAGATCGTCAACCGCAGAATTAATCGTGAAGGTGTTCGTAATAAGGATCAACTGTTTGAACAAATCCAAAAGGCCTGGGCAGCGATTCCACAAAGTTTCATTGATCACCTGATCGAATCTATGCCTCGAAGATGCAAGGCTGTAATCGACAACAAAGGATTCGCCAAGAAATATTGATAGCGAAATATAGCTTGGTCAACATTTCGTCGAGTTGCACATTTTTTTCCATCTATTTATTTAACCATAAAAATATGTAAATTTACAATAATATTTATAAACTCTCATAAATAAGGTTAGGTGTCACTCATATAGTTAAAAACTAGTCAATGGAGTGACACCTGAAAAAAACAAAAAAAAAAACAAATAAAACACAGAAAGAATTATAAATAAGAAAAAAATAAAAATTAAAAATTTTTTTAAGAAAAAAGAAAAAAAAAGAAAAAAAGGAAAATAAAGCACTAATAAATAAAGATGATATTATTAATTGCAATAATAATATAATAAAAATAATAATATTAATAATAGTGTTAATAAAAAAACAAATAGTAACTATATCATGATAACTTTACTAAAAATTATAACTAATGGTAAAAATAATTATAGTAAAGTTTATAACTACGACAGAAATTAATAAATAAACATAACAATTGCAAAAATTAGGTAACCATAAAAACTATTACTACAATTGAATCACTATCATTATAAATGATATTAATAAGATTTAAAAACAAAGATAAATTAATGATAATAGTAATATTAGTAGAGTTAAAAAAGACAGTATAAAATAAAAGTAATAATAGTTTTATAATTACAGTAATATAAAAAAAGCAATAGTAATAAAAGATAAACTTAATATTCATTAAATATATACTCAAATATAAATTTCTTAACTTGGTTTCGATTGAGAAGAAGAATGTTAGTAATAAAAGGGTATTTAGTTAAAATCTTTTTTTTTATAAACGGTTATTTGGTTCCAGTGAGAAATACATTGATTTTTGCTCACTGCTCGGTGCTGGAAATATTTTTACTATTGCAAAGATATTTAGACATAAGAATACTCGAGGAAATAAAAGAAAAAGAACTACTGCTACTTATTGTGTAAAGAGCATAATAACTTTGAGTGTTTTTTAGGAAATTTATAGACTATAATAATTTTTTTAAATTCAAGCTCTTTTGATCTATAAGCATGTCCAAATTAGAGACGTTTTTTATTTTTAATTAGAACAATTTGATGCAACTGAGCGAGCAAAATATTTAAGATGATTAAAGTTTTACTGATTCGTTAAAAAGATGCTTTGAGTTTTTACTAATTTGGTAATTTTACTAATTAAGTTTTACAATTAAGTGTTACTAGCCTATAAAAATTTAAACAGTCGATATAATTAATTTTGATGCAATATTTGTAAAAAACTACAAAACTTTGAATAAACTCAAAAACATGCAGAGTCAGCAAAAATATGCAATTTAACTACATTTTCAAACAGGTATTTTTGATGAACTAGTCAGAGTTTCAGTCTAAAGTTTTTCAAAAAGGTTGACAACATGTTGATTAAGGGATTTGACCAGAATCATCATCATATCATGTACAGTATCAAAATGGAGGGATTTTAAGTCAAGTTTTTTAGTTTTTATTTAAATTGAGCGCAGACAATACTAATATTTCAATATAAGCAAACTACAAAAATCCCATTTTGTAATCAGAAGAACAATCGTTAAAAATTTTAGCCATAATCTCTAAGCAGTTAAAGAGACATTCTTGTTCAAAGTAAAAAATCAGTTTACAGAAAAAACGCAACAAAAAAACAAATATAAAGATATAAACAGATAATTTCATTTTAAACATTATTAATATAATTTACGTATTTGCTAAGTTGATATAAAGCAAAGAAGATATAATTGAAAGCTTATAAAAAGTAAGTGCTACATAAAACTTATTGTAAATTACCCCAAAATGGTTTCTTGTTGCTATGCAATTGCTAAGGGCATTTTTTTTGGAGATTGAAATTATGAATTAACATTTTATGTCACTAAACTACTCATAAACATTACAAAGCCGTACATTTTTGAAATCGACAATTATTCTACTTTTTAAACTTAAAGATATAAAAAATTTTGAAAACTTTAACATTTTTTGGGCTAGTACCACCTTAACTATGTTGAGTAGCAAATACGATAAAACTAACACAACAAATTTACTTAAATCGGTAGGAGTAAGAAAAGGTTATTCCTTCTGATAAATAAAACTTTTCAATTAATCCCAATAATAATTTTTTGTTATGAAGGCTTGTAGAGTTACACCGTAATGCAATAGCATCTTTCAAGTTCAAGCATAACTTTTTTTTTTAGCAAGTAAATACAAGCGCTTTTAAACGTTATATTAGACGTCTTAATGATGTTCTATGGACTTTTGACGTCTATAAGACGTTGTATACATGTCCCACAGATGCCTGTGCCCGCTAGATTCATTCTATCAAAACAGGTACAAGTTAAAGAATAAAATTTTTTAAAGCCAGAACTCTTACTACAGCAGCAGTGGCGCAGTGATTAGAGTTCTGGCTTAGAAATAATAAACCCGATTTTTTTTACCTGAATTTTAAAGTCAATGATAAAACACTATATTAATAAGAAAACTATGAATAAATAAGTCAGGTGAAAGGTCAAATATGAATAAATAAATGAAAGGTCGAATATGAATAAATAAATGAAAGTTTTTCTCAAGTTTTTATTGAAACTACAACTCGTTTAAACGAAAACTTAAAGAATTAATTTTTACAATTAAAGATTTGGTAATATACTTTTAATGTATATATATATATATGTGTGTGTGTGTGTGTGTGTGTGTGTGTGTGTGTGTGTGTGTGTGTGTGTGTGTGTGTGTGTGTGTGTGTGTGTGTACATGAGTGTGTATGTGTGTATGTGTGTATATGTATACATATGTGTGTGTGTATATATATATATATATATATATATATAAATATGTATATATATATATATATATATGTGTGTATATATATATAAATATAATGTTTTTAAAAAACATTTAAAAATTTATAAAAGTACTTAGATTTTTATGCATTTTTTTTCTTTTTGTTTTTTGGATTTATAGTATATACCTCAGATTTTTATAATTTTAATGACTTTTTCTGTAAAGAAAAAATTTGTAAATATCTTGTTTATCTTTTACGAATATTCCGAGAATTTATCACGTTTATGTTAGCGGTTCTCGACGACAAGACCTAACGATCATCATTTTTTTGTTATTTGCACTTTTTTTCATAATTTCATTTAAATTATGTCAATCTCTCTATGATATGTATGATAATCTATCATGTATATATCTATGATAATCTCTATATGAGCACCTTGGAAATATGAGCATACGTAAAGATTTCTTAGATGTAAGTAGTGAAGTTAAAGTTGTTTTGTATTTTTTGAATCGACTTTATGTGGTGATAACAGGAATCAGTACAATTAGCGGTTGGTACAATTAGTGGTTGTCCAACGCGTGGCCCGCGGGCTAGAAGGTGGCCCTCGTCAGCCTATGGCATGACCCGCATATCACGGTCCATTAATTTTGAATTTTTATTTTAATAAAAATTTCAAATAACAATAATAAAATAAGTTCTACAGCAACAGCATATTATTTATATATTTATAATTCAAATTATACATTCGATTTCGATTATACTTTCACTATATAAATCCGCATTTGAAATAATAGAACGCGCGCTAAAGAAAAAACATTATTCTTATATATTTAATAAAGATGGCTTCAGCTAAAAGACGTTGATGTGATACTGAAAGCGGTCAATGGGGTCGTGTATTTAATCCTTCTTGGACAACTGACTATTTTGTACATGAACAAATTAATTCTATGTCTAATTTGTTTGGAGAAAATTGCCGTGTGTAGAAGTTATAATGTGAACAGGCTTTACACTACAAAACATGCTGTAAGTTATGACAAATTTAAAGGCTAATTTCGAATATATAAGATTGAATTGTTTAAGAAAACTTTTCTTGCACAACAATCAGTGATGAAAACTAAAGTGATTAGCTCTTACAGTGCTACCGAAATAAGTTTTTTAATGGCAGAAGCTATTGCAAAAAGTGGTAAACCTTTTTGTACTGGAGATTTATTAAAAAACTGTTTAAAAATATTTTGTAAAGAGATATGTCCTGAAAAACACCTACTGTTGAAGATCTTAGCCTCTCACACCAGACTATTGCTAGAGTTGAAGATCTATCAAAAAATATTGAATTAACACTCTAACTCAGATGTTAATGGAATTAAATCTTAAGTTGCAGGGTAAAGATCAACTCATTAGTAAATTGTTTGAAAATGTAGAAACATTTGTTTTAAAATTAAAACTTCTGAAACAACAATTAAGTTCTAAAGTACTTGTCCATTTCAAGGCATTATCAGAAAGAAATATTAATACAATTGACTCTGAAAGATACTCTTATTTTAAAATTAATTGATGAGTTTGACACAAGATTCTGTGATTTTAAAAAGGAAAAAAATGAGTTAGACTTATTTGCGCATCCATTTTCCATCAAAGCTGAGACAGTTAGAAATGAATTTCAAATGGAATTAATAGAATTGCAAAACAATAAAGACCTTAAAGAAGCCTACAAAGAAGTAGAATTGTTAGAATTTTATAAAAAATACATGAGCATTGAAGTTTTTCCTCATTTGTGCAGACATGCTATTAAATATTTTTCACTTTTTGGAAGCACATACAACTGCGAACAGTTATTCTCAAAAATGAAGCATGTAAAAACAAAACAGAGAAATAGATTGACAGATGAACACCTTACTAATACCCTTCGAATTGCATCATCAAATATAAAAGCAGACATAGATCATTTATGCAAAAAAAAACAGTGTCAAGTTTCACATTGATCGAACTTTTGTATAACTTCACTTTGAACCTTAACTATGAGTGTAACTGTTTATTTAAATTTAAATAAAAACTTCAAATTTAATAATTTTTATTTTGGGTATTTTATGTTTGTGGCCCTCAAGTTATTTTTGAAACGAATTAATGGCCCTTACTGTAAAAAGGTTGGACATCCCTGATTTAATTTAAATTTTTTGCGTTGTTAAACTAATATCATCACGCATGAATAAATCTGTGGCGCGAAATTTTGGTGCTTAAATAATGAAATTAATTTTTTTATAAAGAAAAATATGCTTTATTTTCCAAAAATAACTTCTTATTGTCAGGTTGTTATTTTTTTATATAATTAATGTTACTTTTTTAAGCTAATTTAAAGTGCTCATATTACCAAGTGGTCTGGGTAATATTAGCACTTTTGCTACTTTTTTAAAACCTCTGTGTTTTTAAGGAAAAAGTTCGGGTGCCCAAATATATAAGTGGATTATGAGTAGGGATCCCTAAAAATTGTTTATTCGCAAAAATTTTGGATCCAGCATAATTATTTTAGAAATTATTCCAATTTTCGCTTAAGGTACTCATATTACCCTAATCTACCCTACTACAAAAATAATAAACATAAATAAAACTATTATCAGAAGGAACTCATTGGTCAACATTTTAGGTGTGAAGTTGGATCAAAATTTACGATAGAATTTTTATACGAGCAGTCTTAACATTATTGGAAAGTTATTTATTAATTTTAACTTATTAATTTTTATAAATCATTTCTTAATTTCAACCTACTAAAATGTATATAACTTGCTTTTGTTCGTAGTTATTTATTATACTGTAACATGGAGCTATCATCAGCATATACTTAAAGCTCTAAATATTTAAAAATCAAATTAAATCAAGTTTTAATTTTCATCTATAAATTTACATGAATAGAGCTAAGCTTGGGCTGTTTAAAAATATTTTACTTCTATTTTAGTACCTTATTATTATTATTTAATTAAAAACCGTAATGTAAAAATTACACGTAAAGTAATCACATAAGAGATTACTTTATAACAATTGAAGTTTACTTTTATCTTTTTTATCAAAATTGTTTTTAAAAGAGTTAATCGTTTTCACATTAACAGTTTCATAATCTAAATTGTTCAAATTATTACAGACTCGATTTATGAAAAAGTTATGCTTTGCGTCACATTTTGGAGTGTATACCCTTGAGAATCTAAACTTGTGATTTCTGCTATTTTTTTCCGTCTAATACTCTGTTGGTTATTAAATTTATTGGTTTTTGTAATGAAATTTGGTCACAGCCATATACTATTCTATACATTTGTATAAGGTCTCCGCGAGTTCCTCTTTTCTCTAATGATTCCAGGTTAAAAACTTTCCATTTTTGTTGCTCTCTTTTGAATTTTTTCCAAATGGTCTATATCTTGTTTTTGGTGAGGATTCCAAACCGAGATAGCATAGTCTAAATGTGGTCTTACAAGTGATGTGTATAATAGTTTCATGGTGCAGACATCCAAATAAAAGCTCCATTAACCATCCCCAAAATTTGGTTTGCATTATTTGCTGCTTTTATGACTTGATTGCGCCATTTTAATTTGTAATAGTAATACCCAGATCACTTTCTATTTCGGTTTCTTGTAATATGTTCATTAATATTAGTCATATTTATCATGAAATATTTGAATTTTTCATTTTTTATTCCGAAGTGCATAACTTTAAATTTTTTTCATTAAAACACATAAACCATAGGTCTGCCCATTGTTGCATAGATATAATATCACTTGAAGCTTTGATCTTTTGTATTCGTTGTTTGTTGAAGCAATCAACTTACTATCATCAGCATATAGTTTTAATTGAAATTTCAGTGTGTCCTGTATGTCATTAATATATGTAACAAATAGAATTGGCCCCAAAACTTAACCTTGAGGGACACCGCTCAAGACTTCTCTCCACTCGGATTTATGCTGACCCAAAATCACTATTTGTCTTATATTAAATAAGAAACTGTGAAGCCATTTAGCTAATTTTTTAAGAATCCATAATTTTTTATCTTGGGATTTAACTTTAAGTGTGAAACGTTATCAAAGGCCTTTGCTTAGTCAAAATAAACAATATTTAATGAAGTCTTATTGTTTAGATGGTTCGTTATTTCATCAATTATTGCAAGTAAGTTGGTTATACATGATTTAGAAGGTGCAAAACCATTTTGATTTTTATTGATTAGATTGAATTGTAGTAGATGATACATCATTTTATCTCGAATTATTCTTTCAAACGCTCTACAAATAACTGACCTAATAGATATCGGCTAATGATGATAGATATGATAGAGCTGTGTTGCATTTCTTTAAGATTAATGGATGAATTTTTCAATCGATTTATTCTCGTTTAACTTTTCTAAGTGTTTTGCTATTATTACAGGTGAGAAGTCTTCATTATTTAAGTCGCATGTTATAGATGATCTTCGTTTGAAATATGGTAGAACAGGATTTTTTTCTTGGATGAACACAGAATGAAATTGTAATCCTTGAATATTTGATATTTTACTCTTGTCCTCGTGCAATTGTCCAGTCTGATCTCTTAATAATTTAATTTCTTGTTTAACTGATTTTTCTTTATTAACATAAGAATAGAAAAGTTTAGGATTTGTTTTTGACTTTTTTGCTATATTAGATTCGTATTTATAAACTGCAGTATCAATTAGTTCTTTACACTTTTTACGTTGTAATATATTTTGTTTTTTTGAAATGTTAGACTTATTGGATGATAAATATTTGAACCACAGTCTTTTTTTAAAATTAAATTCTGTCTTTAATTCTTTAGTTAACCATATTGAACAAATCTTTGACTGAACATTTATTGATGGCACAAGTTTTGAAACCGACTGATTATAGATTTTTTTAAACAATTTATAACATTTATTCGAATTTTTATTTATAAATAATGTCTGCCATTCAACTTCATTATAAAACCATGCCATTTTTTCAAAATTTGTTTTACTGTATAACATTTTTCTATTAGCTTCATTTAGATGGATATTGGTATACACTATAATTCATATGTTAATATATTATGGACCTTTATTTGAATCGCATAATAAAGGCTCGTGTTTTATTTCAAGAATTCTATTGTTTTTATTAGTGATAATTAAGTCTAAAATATTTTCCTATATCTCGTTTATTTGAAAAGTTGGTTTAAAGACAATTTGAAAAAGATAACAATTATTTAACGTTGTAACAAAACTGCTTTCATATGTATTTTCTGACAAATGTTCTTTAAATCCATATTTGTTCCATTTTATTTTAGGTAAGTTAAAGTCTCCATTAATTAGAAGACAATCTACTTCTTTTCCACTCACTCATTTTTTTGCTTCATAAATGACATCATTTAGCTAGTTATTAAGTTCTGCTGTTGCATTTGGTGGTCTATATATGCACCCTAGTAAAATTGTTTTATTTGCTACTTTTATTTTGCACCGAATATGCTCAATAGATACTTTTTTAAATATGATTCAGAAGGTTCAATAGTTCTTTTAATAAATATACGAACACCACCCCCTCTTCTACCGTCAACTCGGTCTCTTCTATATATTGTGTACCCAGGTAAATCTAAATATGTACTAGATCGAAACCAAGTTTCGCATTACCATAATCACGTCAATATTTTGTGTAATAACTTCTCACTAGTAAATATAGACAATTTGATTGAGTTGTTAATAGATGTTGCGTTTGTATACCAGCATTTTAGTTTGCTTAATTGATTTTTATTTTTTGAAGATTCAAAATCGTTGCTTTTTGTATTATTATTATTGTTATTACTATTATTATTGTTGTTACTGATGTTGTTCTTAATAATTTTTAAACTTGTTTTAAACTTTTTGTTAGTAATTTTGGTTAGTAATTTTTATCAATTTTAATTCGGATAATTTTCTCATTTTTAATGATGAATCGAAAATTTTCAGTTTGATTATTATTTAATTTATTTCTTTTCGAAATGAATAATTTTCTGCTTTCTCGTTGCGCTAAGGTGAGGTCAGCGATAAATCTTATTTATATATTCGTCGATTTTAATCAATTTGCTCGCTTCCTTAATTACTGTTTGAGCAGAATTTCTATTGTCCATTTCTACAATTATTATTCCTGGCTTATCATTTTTTGAATGAAATCGATGATGACGCGTAATTTTATCGTTATCAAGTTTAAGTGCTGTAAATATTTTGTTAATTGCGATTTTATCATCGACTATTTTTTTGTTTACATCTGTTTCTTTTGACTCATTAATACCAAAAAATAGTAAGTTTTTTTCTCTCTTCGCTCTTTCTAAGGTTTCAACAGAGACATCATTTAGAAATATCGCATCTTCCTCATTTATTTTTGGCTTATTAGCACTAAAAAGACTGCTAAGCAAAACTTTAGAACTTTGATTATTTATTTTTCTATTTTCTAGTTCAGCTACACGCTCCTCTAAAACTTCATTTCGCTTCAGAAAATCGTGTATTAAAGCTTCAAGAGTTTCGAATTTCTTTTCTTGAAGTTCTTTATAAATATTAAAATCACGAATTGTACATTTACCATTACTAACCCACTTTTTAAATCTTTTTAAAACTTTGTGTTCAACATGCAAAAACACGTCTTCTCGCTATAAAGGCGGAAGTCAAAATAAAAAGTAAAGATGGTAAGAGAAAAACTTTGTTGTTCCAAACTACGATTTAAAATTGAGCTAATGCTCAATTAATCATTGGGGAATAGAAAACAAAAATAGAAAACAACTCAAGATCAATTTAAAAACAAATCCATGTGGTGAAGTAAAACTTTTTGAGCTTTTTTCTTCGCAATATCAGCCAAAGGCGGATGCAGAAAATTATTTGGGTACGTCCGAAAAAAAAAAAAGGTCCTCTAATTCTAAATGTTCTGAATTCTAAGAACATTTAGGACTTTAAGATTATGGTGTAGGGGGCCCATCCCCCCTGGATCCTGGCTGATACCCCATTATAAAGTTATACGATTACACATTACTGTTTTAAATTTATATATTTGTTATTTAAAAAGTTCTTTACATTAGGTATTATAATATTATAATGAACAGCCGTGATGTAATAGCTGCATGTTTCAGAAGCAAGATATCCCTGGTTTAAAGAAAGCTTTGGTAAAGAAGGAGGCACGAATTTCCTAGTAAATCCTTTTCAGCTACGCTCTGTGATAAGACTGTTACAACTAAGGGCACCTAAAAACAAAACAAAAAAACAATCAATATGGAGTTATATAAAAATATATTTAGTGTCACATTCTAGTATTCCAGTTAGCTAAAAAAAAAATTGTAAACCTATCTTCATTCTTTTCAACCTTGCTGATAAACAAATCTAAAAAAAATAAAATCATAACATTTGTAATCATAACAAAAGAATTAAAAGAATGAACCGCAACAAAATCGATACACCTGAAGCTAACAGCAAAAAACATTGTATGCCAATAATAGTTCATAGTATAATGATAATAGTTACAATAATAATAGTTCATGCCAAATTATGTTTTATAAAAATGTGTGGCTATGAAAATAGCCTTTTTACCTAGCGGTAATGAATTTTTTTTTTTTTAATTTTTTTACTTTTTTTTATTTTTTATTATTTATATATTAATTTTCTATTTATATTTTTTAATATTTATTTAAAACTTAATCTACGATTATTGATTGCAAATTTATCAATAACTTTTTTGATATCTATTACTGACTCTGTATGAATATTCATCAAAGCTAAACCCACTGATCTGTATTATAACTGGATAGCGCATCTCTGATATCGAAATTGAAGCCAAAAAATATTTTGGCGGCCATATTGTGAGGACCCGCGATTTGTTATGATGCGCTTGAAATTCTAAGAAAAGAAACCAAAAGAAAGAAGAAGAAAAGAAAAGGATTGAAAATACCTAGTAATTAGAAGGAAAAAAGGCAATATCAACAAAATAGTAAAAATCTGTTGTAAAATGTCTAACGAATGATCGTATTCTTTAGATAATTTATCTAGATTCTTATGTTGATATTCAAAAACTATGATTAAATGTACAAGTTGAAAATACAATACTCCTAAAAGTAAGTATATAAATATATGAATATATATATATATATATATATATATATATATATATATATATATATATATATATATATATGTATATATATATATATATATATATATATATATATATATATATATATATATATATATATATATATATATATATATACATATTATGTTATTATTTATGATATAAGATAGTTTTGTGTTTGTAAAAGTTGTAGTTATTGATGATTAAATAGTACCAATTTACATAATGTTTTTCTATTATTTTTCTGTTACATTTTCTCAGTGGCTTTTTTTCCCAGATCATAAAGTCTGACTTTGCAATAACATTAAGAAATTATTTTGATTAATTTAAAAGCATGGTTTTCATTAATACCAGTATCAAACATATGTTCACGCAAGTCTCTAAATATAACAGATCCTAAACTTTCTAAAACTGAAATAGATATAACTTCTGGGATATTTTTGGACTGTGGCAGTTTTCCAGGAATTGTTGCTAGCATTCTTGTAATTTTTTTTTCAGTTTCTTCACAAACAGTAATAATATCTTCTTTTGGTTTAATAAGACCACCATTGTCCTTTACTTTAAGAAAATTGGATTCTGGAGCATGTTTTTTAGAACCAAGTTTACAAGTTTCAGATATAAATATAACTTTACAAAATATTTTAACCTGCTTAATACTTTTTATAGCTATTAAAAATCCAATGAACCCAGTTTTTTTTCTTGTCGTATGCAACAGTCTATGCGATGAGTCTTGTAAGTTTGAAATATAACCATATGCTTCATCAAGAAATTTATCCCAAATATGCTTATTACCCATTTTTAGTGCGGATTTATAACCTTTAGCAAAAGGATTTCTTGAGTTTAAAATGTCAAATAATCTATCAAATATTCTAATAAATTTAACTGTTGCATTACTTCCTTGAAACTGCATTAATTTAAGGTCTTTGCAACAGAACTCTATTGCATTAGCTACACTTGAACTAATTGCCTGAGCAGCAAGATTTACTTTCAATTTTTGTTGCCTCCAATTAATATGCGGTAGTCTTAATTTATTTCCAAGGCATAATCCTTCATCTTCTTGCAGTTTTTGAAGATAAACTATATATTTCCATGATATTGCATTGTTTTTGCTATCAAACAAAACATCATTATCTGCAAAGCAATTTCGAATTAGCTTAAGCATGTGACAAATATCAAGGAGAGTATGAACTTTTTTGTCGACTATAACTTTTGAGTTGAGAGGATGAGCGAAAAAAGTGTTTATTTTTAAAGCATCAATTGAAACACCAAGGTTTGATAACATGGGAATGTGACATGAGGGTTCGTTACATGTTAGCAATATGACTTCAACACCAACATCTGTCAAGCGTTTAATAAATAAATTTACAATGTTTGCTCGTTCAGCACCATTTAACCCATCTATAAAAAAATATCCACATGGAACTTTCCATGAACTGTTTATACCAACAGCCATGAGAACTAGGGCATCTTTTGCAACTGGGGATGAATCATCTTGTATGCCGTTCCCAAGATTAACATACCCATTAAATGCTTTTCCATCCCATGATATGTGTTTTTTAATAGCCATTTCATCTAACATAAGTGAGCAAATGACTTTAGATCCTTACTTTTCAGCTTCTATAACCTTGTATTTAAGCGCTGCAAACGCTGGCTTTGTAAAACCTGGTTCTGCTGAAACTTTTCCATACCATTTCCTAATTTGTGCTTGATGTGGTAAATAAAAGTTAAATATTTTTCGCACATAATCATAAGCTTTACTTGAATAAAACTGCAGGGTAAGTGCAAAGGATATGGTTTCTTCTGAATATTTAAATCCTTTACCATGATTTTTACACATAATCATTCTTCTGGTTAGAGCTTGAGGAACTTCTGAAAATGTTTTTAATAGCATTTCTTCACAATTTGATGATATTTTTTGTTTTTGACTTTTATATTTTTTTTTTTTGACTTGAATATTTTTACAACTGATTTAAGAGATGTTATCTTTTTTTTTTATTTGAAATTTTTGCTGTTCTGCTTATACCATCTTTTTCAAAGACCAATTATCTTGTTTCTACGATCTGTTTTTTTTTCTGGAGTTAAACTGCAATCATATATTTTTTTTGGGGGAGCCAACTTTCATGGAGATAGATATAACACTAGTTTCAAAATCACTTATTTCAGAATTTTTGAAAGTTGATCTATTAACAGGAACTTTTCTCTATTTCATTTTCTATTATTGAAAGAAAAAAAAATTATATATATATATATATATATATATATATATATATATATATATATATATATATATATATATATAAATAGTTATAAAATTTTCAAATTTAATATCAAACTAGAAGGAACCTCTAAGTTGTGTTTACTCACAGAGCTTAGCTAATAGTTCATGCAGCATTTATAAAATTAAAGCATATAATAGCAAAATGGTTATTATATGTTTTAGCTGCTTACCATGCAGTTGTGTTATAAACCCTCTAGCACACTGCATAGGGTAACTAAGAACTAAAAGGTACATATTGAACAAACCTGTACAATACATAAAAACATAATTGATTATATACCTTTTTTAAGTGGTCTGGGAATTTTTTAAATCTTTTAGGAAAATAATTTTCCCTTAAACTAACAGTTTGTCCGGTTCTGTCGATATTTTTTGTTAAAATAATGATCAGAACATATCAAACTGCTACTACTTGGACTTCATTCTTGACGGTGTATTTTGGTCCATTCTTTTCTTTTTTCAGTGTTTGAAGGAAATCTGAAAATTGGTAGCAAAAATAACGTTTGATATTTTATTAAGTTTGTTATACTTTTTGCACAACTGATTTTATTGAAATCCATTTGTTCACATTGCAAGCGAACTAACAGAGGTCAATAAACTTTAAAATGTTTTTATTTTCAAAAATAATTAAGAAAGTCACCTATGAAATGTTCTAGGAAACTTTCGTTTCAAAAATGATTCATCGTCAGAAATTCCATCACTATCACTTCTTTTACTGTCACTATGTTTTCTTTTATTGCAACCAAATGCAATACACTGTCCCTCGCTTTTTGGAATTTTCTCCAGACATTTATACAATGAACATTGTAATTATTTTACTGAAAAATATTTATCATTATTTGAAAAAAAATAACAATAATTTTCCATACATTCTATCTATGTTAGATATAAAAAAACATAAAGTTAAACCACCAAATTAAAGAAATAGCTTGTTTACCTAACAATATTTTAACTAAATAATATTTCTCCGCGGGTCCTCCCAATATGGTGCTGGCGAAAATATTTTGGCTTCAAAAATTACGATATTTTATTAGGAGATGCGCTATCCAGTTATAATATAGATCAGTGGCTAAACCATTTAAGCGTTCCTCTACCATTGTGCTTCGCGTGTAATTTTTCAGGCGCCGAAGCGAAGAAAAAGTGCGCTCACATTCACATGAAGTTAAAGGAAAGGTTGCAAGTAACTGTAAAATAATTTTTATGTTCTCAAAGCCAGGAAAATTTATTGCTTTTAAAGTCTCAGTAATATTAGAAGGGACATTACCTTCAAAATTTAACCAATAAGCTTCCCATAGGTCAAGCTCACCAGGTAAAGCTAGTGGATTTGGTAAATCTGCCCTGTTAAATTCACTAAAAGGTACTATACATTCTTTCCAACTAGCGTCACGAGAACTTCGAACTTCTGAAATCATTTTAGTAGGAACTAGGACAAGCGCTTTATAAAATTTTATGGTAGTGTTGTCAAACCTTGTGCCTAGTTCAATACTCAGATGGTCTAACAAAGGAATTGTGATTGCTATTTTAAAATAATCAGAAACACATTCCGAAGGAGCATTATTTCTGTTTTTTGAAATAAATGAAGTTCTTGGCTTAGCTTCAGTAACATTTAGCTCATGGGCTATTTTTAGAGCTTGCTCATAGCACATTTGATGGTGTTGATCGGGCATACTTCTAAGCAAAGATATAACATCTTTTAATGCCCGAACAAGATTTAAACCATCATAAATATCATTACTCTTTGACTGCAACATTCGTGTTACTGAAAGAGTAATGTCAAAGACATTTCTTGTTATACATTAAGCAACAATAAAGTCAAAACCTGTTATAAACTTCAGAAGCGAGGATGAACTGGAAGACGTTGAGTGATTAAAACTCTTATTAACATTTAAAGACATTTCTTCAAGACAAGAAAAGGAATAAAAAAGTTCTTGAAAAGTATCCAAACCATTAACTTTTTCTACCCAACGTGTTCTGCAAAGACGTTGGGTACCTTATAATAATTTTATGATAAATATTTTGCATGCGGTGTATTTGTCGATTTACAGAAAGCGTTTGATACAGTAGATCATTCAATTTTGTTAAAAAAATTAGAATATTATGGGATCAGAGGCGTACCCCTTAAATGGTTTACTTCGTACTTAAACAATAGAACACAATTTGTTTCTAATAATGACTCAAAATCTACCCTTGTAAAATGTTCTAATGGTGTTCCACAGGGTTCAGTATTAGGACCACTGCTTTTCCTTCTTTATATTAATGATCTTCATACGTCCATTAAGTTTGCTACTGTTTACCACTTTGCTGATGACACTAACCTAATGCTAATTAATAAATCCTTAAAAAAAATTAACAAACACATTAATCATGATCTTGCCAATCTAGTTCAGTGGCTTCGCTCCAACAAACTTTTTCTAAACTCTAATAAAACTGAACTTATTATCTTTAAATCAAATAAAACAAAAATCTATAAACATATGAACTTTAGATTAGGTGGCAAAAAAATTGAACCTGTTAACTCAATTAAATATCTTGGTATAAAAATTGATTCAAATCTTTCCTTTTTATCCCACTGTGAAGACTTAGCAATGAAACTAAGTAGATCTAATGGTGTGTTGGCCAAAGTTCGCCATTATGTTAATCTTGAAACACTTTTGAACATATACCATGCTATTTTCGGCTCACATCTTATATATGCATGGCAAGTATGGGGGCAGTCCCATCAACAAGCTCTTATTAGGTGTCCCACCTCCAAAACAAGGCTTTAAAAATTATTTATTTTCAGAATATTAAATGTAATTCTAATGTGCTCTATCTAACTTCTAAAGTATTAAAACTATGTGACTATATTCAATTTTCAAACTGCTAACTTGACTGGAACCACCAACACAATAACCTACCTTTAACTTTCATCAATTTCTTTTCCAAAAGTGCCAACACTCGTTATCACCTTCGTTCCAATAGTAATTTAAACCTGTCTGTCTCTAGACACTGCTCTCATTAATACGGACATAAATCTATAAAATATCAAAGCATTAAAACTTGGAACAACCTTCCTTATGAACTAAAAGCTCTCAATTCATTCTCAACCTTTAAAACTAGATTATTCTACTTTTTATTAAAAAAATATAGTTAGTGTTTATAATTTCTATAATCAATTTTTGTTGTCTTTAGTATTTTTTTTTTTATTTTTTTTTTTATTTTTTTTTTTTTAATTTCTATTATATATTTTGTTGTCATTACTATTGCTTATTGTTATTTCTATAAATATTTACATTACTATTATTAACTACTTTTAACTATTACTAGTAATATTAATATTGTTATTATTATTATTATTTTTGTTATTATTTTTATTATTATTTTTGTTATTATTACTATTATTATTATTGTTATTATTGATGTTGTTATTATTGTTATTATTATTGATATTATATTATTGTTGTTATTATTATTAGTGGTATTGTTAACACCGTTATTTTTATGTTATAAAGTTATTATTAACATCGTTATTTTATGTTATAAAGTTTATTATTTCTATTATATATTATGAAAATTAGCATTATATTTATTTGAATTAGATATTATTAACATTAGCAGGTGTTTACTTTATATTAGTAAATTTACTATTTGTAAACATCTTTGAGTGTAAAATCTTATTTCAGAAATAAATTATTGATTGATTGATATTTTTGGGTACGTCCACAGACGTACCAGACGTCCCCTAGATCCGCCTCTGACCATTGACCTGTGTAATTATCGATTAGATTTTCTAAAAATGTGAACTACTTTTGCAGAAAAAATTTCTACATTTTCATTTACTCATCGTCCATCAGACCGTATCAATAAATTTTGTAGGAGGTCTTTTTTGAAAAAAGAGGCAGTTTAGAATACCAAATAAATACTGTTCTTAATTTATATAATAAAATTCTTGTATAACTTTGCAACTAGATCCAAAAGTCCAGTGACTTTATGTAACACATACAGCCATAAAATCCTCAGGGAAACAAAAGACAAAGTTATATTAGAGTAAGTGTTATTTGAATAAGTTTCGAAACAATTGGATAGGTGCCTAATGTAAAAGCAAATAACTAAGTGGAAGAAATGGAAGTAATTGATCATGTTTATCCCCTTCAGTAAAAGAAGTACAGGACAGGAGTATGCCCGAGCCATTGTTTCACGCTTCCAAGGCTGTAGCAATTAATTCATCGATCTATATCGATGTTTAGAAAAACGACTTCGTCCATTCATTCACAAGTATCTTGGAGACTTTAACTAATTACTTTGGCCAGATTTAGCAAGTTTTAATTGTTTTAAAGATTCTCTATATTGGATGGACAAATATGTCTATTACGTTGGTAACAAATCCAATCCTGAAAATGTTCCTCAAGCACGACCAATCGAAAACTTTTGGGGATATTTGGCACAGAAGGTTTATGAGGGAGATTGGAAAGATTCAACAGAGCCAGTTTCGATTGATCGAATTAAATTAAAACTACTAGAAATTGATTTAAATTTTTCATAGTAGCTTATGAAAGGCGCCAGAGCAAAATTGAGATCAATTGCAGATGGTAGTATTTTTTCATTTAAAAAATAACTTATTTTTATTAAAAGATAAATACTTTATTTAATAAAAATATAATAAAAGTTTACTTAACTTATTTATGAATAAGTTGTTGACGTTTTTATTTTGTCCGATAAATTACGCATCACCCGTTACATTGCATTTTCATTAAGGTATTTGTTACTATTTTTTATTTTATTCTAGCGGCCCAAAAAGTCCTTACAGTCTTATCACAGACCACCGCGGATGAGCAATAGGAAGTTCACGTCTCCTTTCTAACCGATGTCGAAAAACCGCGGTTTGAACAGCGGATCCTTTGTTTCTGAGGCAAGTGCGCTACCATTGCACCACGGCTGCTCAGGGTTAGGGTGACTACTAATATTACTGTATTATATTATATATATAATTTAATATTACTACTACAAATAAAAAAGTTTTTTTAAACTGATAATTGCCTTAAAGGGTCAACCATTTCAAACAGATGTTATGTCATTATTGAGGTTAGAAATTAGGATCTCTTATATATATCTTATATATGTAAGGAGATATCTGTTTTATATATATATATATATATATATATATATATATATATATATATATATATATATATATATATATATATATATATATATATATATATATATATATATATATATATATATATAAGAGATATCACCTTAAATATATTTATAGAGTGATTGATAATTATAAAATAGATCAAAATATATTAAATATTCAAGTGAAAAAAAACGACATTTTTTTAATTAAAATATTTAATAAAACTAAATGAAAAAAATTCCCACTTTCAGTAAGAACGTTGTCGCAAAAATAGGAAACTTTTTCTTGAATTTAATTGACTTATATTTTCCAGAACACCACAAGCTTTATAAGATTTTTGACAGAAACACCGTCAAAATAAGTTACAGCTGCATGCCAAATATTAGTACTATTATTAAGTTACAAAACCAACACATTTTACGAGATAAAAATTAGAGATTCAGAAACTTAAGGAAGCAGACATTATTATTCATTTATTTAACCAAACTTTAATAATTACAAACTTAATTATAATTTACAAATCAGGTTAGGTGTCACTCATATAGTTAAAAACTAGTCAAAGGAGTGACGCCTAAATAAAATAAACAAAAAATAAAATCAACAATAACAGAATTATTAAATAATACAAAACATAACTAAAAAAAGCGATGAAAATATAAAACACACCTAATAATCTTAATAATACAGGCAAAATAATATGTGTTAAATATATGTTATAACACAATGTATAATAACAATGATAGAGTTTACATAACGATAACAGTAATATAACAGAAAATAATATTAATAATAATAATAATAATAATAATAATAATAACAATAATAATAATAAGAATAAAAATAGCAAAAAACAACTATAATAATAACGATTAAAATCAAGCAATAATATTATGACCATTATAAAACCTTAACATCAGGTACAAAAAAACACGTAACAAACGAAAACACAACACAAAAAAGCATAAAGTGTTTATAATGAATGAATAATATTGGTATGAAAAAAAGTGAGAAAGAGAAAAAAAAGAAAATTTAAAACATATAACATGACAAAATGGTATTAAAATAAGTATTATTTGGTTTCATATATACGATATATATACACAAACTACAAAAAAAAAAAAAAAATAAGAACATTACAAATATTAAACCGATAATCAAGTGGAGTATAATCAAAAAATGTCAAACATATAGCCCATCCTCAAAATGATGTAATTTTTACATAAATGAGAAATGTTTTATTTTGACATACAATAAAGAATCTTTATTAAATAAAAAAAAGTGAACTAATTTCTGCATGAAGGCACAGAAAAAAGTTTTTGCTATCGAATATTGGCTCGAGTTAAATGAATTCCCGTTTGCATATTTTGAAACCCTATACAGACTCAGAATAGGCAGAAATTCGCGCAATCTGATTCGCTGATTTTGAAAGAGAGGCTTTTGCGCGTATGTTTAAATCAAAACAAATGTCAAAAAACGTATTAAATAATAAAAGTGAATTTGAGTAACTTCATATAAAACCAAATAATAATAGCAAAAAAAAAGAAAAGATTTTTCTATCCAATTTTGTGAAATATAGTACAAATACTTATACAAACCCTCACAACTCAAACATCCGTGATTTTCAGATTTTTTTCTTAAAAATAAAGATTTGAAAAAATTAGTTTGTTTTTCTAATTGTTTTTATAATTCTAAGATATAAAAAAGACAACCATTGTAACAAACTATAAACCAGATGGTGAAACTTGACTATGCTGTGATTCTCATACGATAGATTTTTTAAAACAGTTTTAAAATTTACCTACTAATATCAATAGACTATTATTAACTTGGTATAATTTTTTTTCAAGTTAAGTTCCCATTTATCCAATCATTTAGCAAGAAAAGTATTTTGAAAAACCTAATTTCTATTTAGAACTTTACACTTATTACTCCCATATATAAATTATATAAAACACTAAAAAAGTTTGAGAATATTGCTTATTGGTTGTTATAGCTAGCCCAGATGATTTGCAACACTCTTAAATTAAAAGCAATTGTAAGCAAGAGCGAATTTAGATATCCTTTGGTAATGTATAGTAATAAAAGATCACAAAGCATTGCAGCATAATAAGCTATTAGAAAAAATCTATAACCTGATGTCCAAAAGTATGTTTTGATATAGTAAACTGATTACCAAAAGCAATAAATCTCAACTTAACACACCTTTATGAAAAACTAAGTGTAAAAAGGTAGAAACAAGAAAGATTGCCAACATGCAAGTTCATGTTGTTGTTTATTTCAATTTCAAAACTCAATACATGTTTGTTGATAAATAGCTTTTAACCTGAACAAAATACTTGTTATTGTATTCTATAATTAATATAAAATGTGTATCCTTTAATAGCAGCTGATGGTAAATAATATTAAATAAAGCAGCAAACTTTGATAAATTTTATATATTTATAATGCTAATAATTTATTTTACATTATATATTCCAGAAAAAAAAGAAAATATGTCTGCTCTAAAAAAATTAGAAAAAAAATATTAAATAAAATGTACTTCATATTTACAATTTTTATTCATAGTTTTATTATGTAATTTTTAATATAACCAATAAAAACAAGTGTTCTTTTTTTAAATTTCTGTGAATATCTCTTGTTTAATTTTTATTACAAAAATTGCCATAATTCACCTTTATTTGGTTAAATTTTTTGACTTTAATACTCAGTAAAGTTTTAATATTCAGTGAAAAAACAATTATCACTTTTTTTGTTAAATTTTCCAATAGATTTTTATCCAATTTATTATTCAAATTATTTCCATTAGATTAATATCCAATTTTCATCCTATATAATATATATAAAGAAAAATATTGATGTACGCCTTATCAGCCTTCTCAAAATTTAGGTTGTAACTTCTTCAGGGTTCATAGATTTATATGGAACATGTAAGCTAGTTTGGCAAAACATCTGTAAAAATTTTCTTTTTCCAAAATTTTAAATGTTAAACTGTTTATAATTAACAAGTTGGTATAAAGATGCAGTAACGAGCTTAGAACAACCTCTACCTCAGTTTAAAATTTATACTTTTCATATTATAAGTACTTTACCAGTCTGGTGCAATTGCATATAAACTTTGTATCGAGTATGCTTTATAAAACACGGAAATTATATTTGATGAGAAACACATTTAGAAATCTTGCAAAATTGCACACATGCAAATTCAAGTGAAATATTTCAAGAGTTTATACATACAAAACACATTTTATAATAGCTTTTTTTTTGATAATTCTCTTTTCTTTTTTTTATTACTCTTTTTTCATTAAAACGATTGATTTTAACCACTTAGTTTAGTTTTTTAAATCTTTTTTTCTTTCAATTACTGCAATACAAAAATTCCACAATCATTTGCCATAATCTACTTTTATTTATGCCATAATCCACTTTTATTTGGTTAACTTATTTGACTTCATTACTTTTTCTTGCTTTTAATGTCAGTGTTTATATGAAACTGTACAAAAATTACTGTTCTGTAGACAAACATAAATATCACTTCTTTTGTTAAATTTTCAAATATTTTATAACTTAATGCAGCCTGCCAAAATTTTTATAAATTTAAAAAAAGTTTTTAATGGTTTAACACGATGTTTTATTAAAGTTACGTAATAAAAAAATATATCAGCCTCCTCCAAACTATGGTTGAAACAAAGCATGAAAACAAAATCTCCTCAGAGCTCATATATTGACATGGAACATGTAAGCTAGTTTTGCAATTAGTACAAATTTTCTATTTTAAAAAACTCTAATTTTCAACTCTTTATAATAAACATGTAAATCAGTTTATAAATAAAGTTCTTCACCAGTAGTCACGTAAAACTGCATATAAACTTTGTATGCTAAAGTGCTTCACTATTAGTATTGTACAACATACTTATATAAACTATGTATTTGAGAATGCTTTAAGGCCAAGGGCATATTTTAGGAGAAACACATTTGTAGATTTTTTCAAATTTACTTCAACACATTTTTTTTTCGTTTCTTAAAATTAACAATAGATAAAATCTTCATCACCAAGATAAACTTTATTGAAATTTTTACGAGTGAAAATTCTCTTGTACAAATAGATTTTGATACATTTTAAATACTCTGAAGAGTACTAAAAAAAAATAATTTCCTGTGTTAATAGTAACACATGACTTGTATTGATAAACTTAGTATATCATAACTTTGAAATTTATTTCAAAAATCTGTTTGTTTTGATTTTAATTATATTTTTCAACAAAATCGCACTTGCCTCTCTTTCAAAATCAGCGAATCAGATTGCTCATTTTTCTGCCTATTCTGAGCCTGTATAGGGTTTCAAAATATGCTTCCCGTTTGGCGTGAAAACTGACGTTTGAACTCGTTACAACGCAAATTTGTATTTTTATAAAGGTTTTTATTTTAATGATTCTAAATATATGGCTGAATGATTGCCGAATGGCATGAAATTTCCTATAAAAAGTCGTATTTTTTTAATCTAAATATTATATATATATATATATATATATATATATATATATATATATATATATATATATATATATATATATATATATATATATATATATATATATATATATATATATATATATATATATAGATATATATATATATATATATACATATATATATATATATTGCTGTTGTATGATTTAGTATTAAAAATACTAAACTCTTGATTGCTGTAGAGTGCTCAATATTTAAGAAAATATATATTTTTTCAAAAACAGAGCATTTTATAATTATAATTAAATTTTAGAAAAAACAACTTTTAATGGAACTTAAAGTTTCATGCCTATCAGCAATCATCCGCCATGAAGTACAAAAAGTTTTGTACTTCATGGCTGATGATTGGCCGATAGGCATGAAACTTTAAGTTCCATTAAAAGTTGTTTTTTCTAAAATTTAATTATAATTATATATATATATATATATATATATATATATATATATATATATATATATATATATATATATATATATATATATATATATATATATATATATATATATATATATATATATATATATATATATATATATGTAAATTATGTTAATGTATTTTACAAATAGAGTGCTCAATGTTCTTAAAGAACAGAGCAATAATAAATTAGTAAAAAACACTTATCTAACTTTTATCTTCTACTTTAAGTTTCACCATTGCTGGATCATCAGGAAGAGTTTCATCATCAGGATCATCAGGAACTCTTCCTGATGATCCAGCAATGGTGAAAGTTAAAGTAGAAGATAAAAGTTAGATAAGTGTTTTTTACTAATTTATATATAAATATATATATATATATATATATATATATATATATATATATATATATATATATATATATATATATATATATAAAATATTTAGATTAAAAAAATATGTGTGTGTGTGTGTTAATTCACCTCCCCAGGACCTTCCCTGTCCTGGGTAGGTGTATATAAGTCAAGGGAGAATATATTTATCAAAAAGGCTAATTTAATTGTGGTTACAACCCTCTCTTAACCTTGACAAACAAGGTCGCTGCGCAGAAAAACAAGTGGAGTGCGGTACTACCAGGGAGGTGATGGGGATCGAACTCGGAACTTCTCGCTTATGAAGCAAGAGCTCTACCACTACTCCACTACGGCATGTATTTTATTTTATTGTATACATCGACTAACTTAAGTAATACTGTTTAAGAGTCTCCCCATACATCGACTAACTTAAATAATATTGTTTAAGAATCTCGCCATAAAACTACCTTTTAGTTAATTTTTAAAATAGATTACTTACAATCTCCTTATTTTACCTGTTTAAAGTTTATTCTTCCTTACTTTGAGCTTGATTGATTTTCATTGTGTTCAAATTTATCATACATATTCATCATACCTTATTTGCATTATCGATTTAATTTTAATCGGAAAGAATAAAGTTGTAAAAGTTAAAGTTAACATTTTAGATTTTGCTATGAGTTCATTTGCTTGCTGCTATGTTAACATTATCCAGTTATATAGACTGTTATGTTTTAACTACTGAGACAGTTTTGAAAAGATACATTTTAATGATTAAATATAATTGCTACTAATTTATTAAAGAGTGAAACGAATGATGATATTTAGAAAATAAGTTTTAGCAAATAATTATTAAATTGGATACTTTCTGTTTAAAAAAATATTTTGTGTAAATATCTTGAGTTATTTACAGATTGCACATCATCGAATTTTGTTAATATTTTGAGTAAATTTTATTTAAAACAAATTTACCTTTTGTCCTTATTATTTCTTAATCTATACATACCCAGTGGACACGCGTCGTTCGGGGGACGTCCAGACGTCCGTATGACGTCTGACGAACATCCCCCGGACGACGTAATAAACAAAAAAGATTGTGGTAAACTTTGTATTATACATAATAAACAAGGAAGATTGTGGTCAAGAAAGATTGTGGTCAATCTATACTACAAAGAAAATGTTTTAAATGAAAATCTGAAAAAGCTGTCTAATGTTCCTAGTACAAATGCGCTGTTTGTATTTACAAATAATTTAGTTGATCGTAATTTCACTTTGCGCAAAGGGCGCCTAAAATAGAAAAACAAAAGAACCATTTAAAAAGATCCTTTTAGAAAAAGAAACTCTGATCACAGAAAAGGTTTGGAAGAAAAGTAGCAAGAGGTTGTATATAAAAAGAAACTTCTATATCTTATACAACTTTTTGTATAAGATATGGAAGTATTCTTATATTATATAAGATATGGTATTGAGATAAGGATCCACTCTATTTGTAATAACTCTATGATTACAAATAGAGAGAATGAAGTGAATCTCTTTATGATCTTTATTAAGTTGAAGTAAATGATTAAAATTAATGTTGCGCTGGTTTCAACTAGAATCAACAAATTTTTTGAGAAATTTATGCTGATATTACCTACGCAGCAAAATCCGAGATTCTAGATCAATAATTTTTGTTCTTATTTTAAGAACTTGATTCTTGTTTTAGGAACTTGATTCTTATTTTAAGAACTTGATTCTTATTTTAAGAACTTGATTCTTATTTTAAGAACTTGATTCTTATTTTAAGAACTTGATTCTTATTTTAAGAACTTGATTCTTGTTTTAAGAACTTGATTCTTGTTTTAAGAACTTGATTCTTGTTTTAAGAACTTGATTCTTATTTTAAGAACTTGATTCTTATTTTAAGAACTTGATTCTTATTTTAAGAACTTGATTCTTAAAAGATAAATACTTTATTTTAAAAAAATATTAAAAGATAAATACTTAACTATACTTATATATATTTACTTAACTATATATAATATATAACTATATTAAATATATTTAAGGTGATACCTCTTATATATGTATGTATATATATATATATATAGATATATATATAAATATATATATATATATATATATATATATATATATATATATATATCAAAGGCCTTTCCTTTTTTGAGGCATACTTTAAAAAAGCATTAAATTTTTAATGGGACCCTTAAATTCAGTGAAATTAAAGCCACTAAAATTCCCCTCCTGTTCCCTCTCCTCCACTACCTGATAGGCTCTGCGTTCATGACTTTATGTAATCAAATAGTCTAGTTGAATTTGTATTCAATAAGTGCGATTTTCATATCTGTGAATCTGCATAAATCTAATCTAGTATAAATGTGAATCTTTTGTAAGGGCGAAGTAGTTGGAAAATAATATAAGTGTTAAGTGCAGGCATAAGTGCAAACATGCATAAGTGCAATTTGGTTTGAAGAGCTCCAAAGCTGTGCACTTTTTTATAATAAATGAATAAAGCAAAAATGAATATACTGCCAAGCGACGTATCAAGGAATTTTTGTAGGACAGTGCGTAGGTTCAGGTCTGCCCCCCCCCCCAACCTATTAGGGCCCAAAAATCTCAAAAACATTTAATTAGGCACGGTGGATGCGTTATGGTGCGCACATGCCAGAAGTTTTTATAAATATCAGAGATTTTAAAATGGCTGCGGTTCTTCGCCACATAATCTTTTTTTTATGGCAACTGTTTTTTTAAGTTTATTTTTGTAAAAATTTATGTTGCAACCATATTATTGATTTGACTCAATAAATAAATGTCTTTTTTTTATTAGTAAATAAATAAAATTGAGGCTAAAGTGAGCGAACAATCCAAAATGTGGACTGTACATATGTTTTTTTTAAATTTAATAACATGGCATGTTATAGTATAACAGTTATACGTAAGCATGTTTTACATAAGCATGATACAAAATGTTTTACATAAGCATGTTACATGCTTATGTAAAACATTTATATTTCTGGTTTATATATTGCTATTGGATGTTGTTGTTGTAATATTGAGTGATTTTTTTATTTTTTTTGAAATAAACTTTGAGAATTTTTAACTGCACAAATTAAAAGTTTTTTTTTTCATTATTATTAGTTTTTTTATATTTGACTATTTTTTAGTTGTTGCTTAAATTTAATTTTGTTGTAAAAGTGTATTTTAAAATTAGGTGTATAAAAATGTAATAAAGATCAAAAGAGCTTTCTGTTTATATATATAAACCATATATATGGTTAGGTTTTTATGGCTATTGTTATTTTTTTGATTTAGGAAAACTTTTTAAACCCTTTTTTAGAGAAAGTATCGATATATGGTAAATAATTTATTATACTCATAAATAGATTCGCCTCCTTTTTTGTAGTATGCCTTGTTGTTTGTACCTTGTTTGTATTAATATACATACATATATATATATATATATATATATATATATATATATATATATATATATATATATATATATATATATATATATATATATGTATATATATATATATATATATATATATATATATATATATATATATATATATATATGTATATTAATACAAACAAGGTACAAACAACAAGGCATACTACAAAAAAATATATATATATATATATATATATATATATATATATATATATATATATATATATATATATAAATATTATATACAGGGCTTGTGATGAAGCGAGCGCGATCGCGCTCCGCTCGTAAAACGCGCTCGTAAACGGTATTTACAAACGTTCTAGGCGCGATAAACAACGCTCGTTCAGCTTATAACGAGCGTATGAAATAACGCTCGTCCAATAGTTCGGGATTATTTTTTTATTTTCATAAAATATTTAAAAAAGATTTTTTATTAAAGATATACTATTATCAAAGCACTAATATAAAATATAAAAAGCACTACGTCGTTCTCTTTTGCACTAACGTAATGAATGAGCAGTTTGAAGTCGTTAATAGTCACTAATTTCTATTATGGAATGTGCACGTGGAAACACCGTGTGAATACAAAAATGCGCAAATAAAATAAGAATAAAAAATTAGAAAACCACTATAAGAAAATTAAAACTTTATTTTTAATCTATTTAGAGTATTTTTAATCTTGTGAAAATATCAAGTAAGATTTATTTGATTTATTGTTTGTAATATTCCACACATCGTTTATAATAAAAATAAATATTAATAATAGAGTAATTTTTAAAATTAGTTTTTGTTTATAGTATAGGTTTTTTTATTAACTATTATTTATTTTAACTCAAATTTAAAACGATTCTGTTGTTTAGAATGTTCGCAATCGCATTCGAAAAGGAAACAAAGTAATAACGTCAACATTTATTAAATGGAAAGTTTTATTCTAATTTATTATTATTTCAAATTATTCTTGTGTTATTTTTTTAAGGTTAAAAAAACGTAATTTAAAAAAGAAATTTTAGAAAAAAATTAAATAATTAATTTGAATAAAAAATATCAAAAAATATAAAAACCATTAACCGTTAATTAAGTTTACCGCGTAACATTTTAAAATGCATATATCAAAACAACGAATCAAAACACTAAATTATACTTCAATACTAAATCAATTAGAAGTTGCGTTTTTGTTTGATATTATTTTTTTATTAATATAAATAGTTAAAAATAAAATCGCGATCTGACAATATACAAGAAGTTTAGAAGTATAAAAATCTACATCGTTGAAGTAGTTTCATGAGTGTGATACTAATTCAAACATTTTTTGACGAAAGAATTATGTAACAAATAAAAAAAGATATAAAAAAATAAAAAGCTTTTTATGAGCATCGCCTTCAGCAATTTTCATGATCGCGCTCGCCGACGTTATTTCGAGCGCATATAATCACGCTCGATGAAAACATTTTCTAATTTTACGAGCGCGATTTAACACGCTTGACGATTTTCTTCATCACAAGCCCTGTATATATATATATATATATATATATATATATTATATATATATATATATATATATATATATTATATATATATATATATATATATATATATATATATATAAATATATATATACATATATATATATTTATATATATATATATATATATATATATATATATATATATATATATATTATATATATATATATATATATATATATATATATATATATATATATATATATATATATATATATATATATATATATATATATATATATATATATATATATATATATAGTTTCAGTGAAATACCCTATAAACTACTTATCAACTTATCCTTTACTTTCTATCCAAAATTATCAAAAAATTAAATTGTCTATCTGTTTAGGGTCATACGCAAGTTACCATACCTCTCTCAATCTGTAATTTTTTTTACTTCTATAAAAAGTTCTCGTTATTATCTTCAATCTTTTAGTAACCTTAAATTATATATCTTTAATCGTTGTTTAGTTAGTGCGACCATAAATCACAAACTAATGCATAAAATCATGGAACAATTTACCATATTTTATTCATGAAATAATTTTTTTTATATATTCAATTTAAATCACTAAACTATATTAAAACTCGTCCTTATGCCTTTTTTTGGAGAGACTGTTTGTCAAATGTTGGGCTCATTGTGGGTTATTATTATTATTGCTTTTGATATGATTATATGTAATATAAATATTATTATAGCATTTTTTTACGATTACTCATATCATTATTGCTTATTGTTATTGTTTATAATATTGCTATTTTAATATTGTTATTGCAAATTTTTTTTAGATTAGTACTAGTATTATTTCTAAATATTGATGTTTTCTTTTTAGCAATTGCAAGTTTCCAAATATACACAATGTAATGTAAGTAAAGAAAACATTACTTTTTAATTAGTAAATTTAATATTAATAATTAATTTTGTTTGTTTTTTACATTTTATCTAATTAATTGCCCCATAACAAAGTTATTAGAAATTGGATGCTAAATTTACTCAAAAAAGGACTTAGGTAAATAAATGTTTAGTTGACAGAGTTGATAGAAATCGCAAATTCTTTCTAAATTGAGTAGTTATTTTTTCAAAACTTTAATGTCCTAATGGGTTATTCTATAAGTATCCTCTGCTTTTTAAAATTGTTTGTATGCTTTTCTTTTATTATTGTTTAATTCAGATTGTTGGCGAGATAGCTTGTGTATTAAAGTCTTCTGTCACAGTTGACTCAGTGAGGGTAAGCTTGGCTTAAGAAATTGACACACTTACATTCTGGAATACTTGAGTTGGTAGTTAATTAAGAAATTAAGAAATTTTAAGAATTAAGAAAACTAAAGTGGACAATAAATTGCCGACCTTAAACTGTTGCAGATTGACATCAGATTACATTTGGCAAACATAAAACCATTTTCACAAAGGTTTCTCCATAAAAGATGAAAACGAGGTCAGGGTTATTCCCAAATGAAATTCTGAGAAAAAAAAAGACTAAAGCTGGACTATATTATTTTAGAAAATGCTGTAAGTATATACATAATATATATATATATATATATATATATATATATATATATATATATATATATATACAGTTTTTTTTGTTTTTTTTTTGTTTTTTTTTGTTTTTTTGTATATATATATATATATATATATATATATATATATATATATATATATATATATATATATATATATACAGTTTTTTTTGTTTTTTTTTTGTTTTTTTTTGTTTTTTTGTTATTTCACCTCCCCAAGGCCCAGAAGGCCACTACAGATGAGGAGGCTACTTAATTGTGGTTATAACCCTCTCTCAACTCTATAAAACCGAAACACGAACCTTGACGAACAAGGCCGCTGCGCGGAGAAACAAGTTGAGCGCGGTACTACCAGGGACGTGGTGGGGATCGAACTCGGAACCTCTCGCTTATGAAGCGAGCGCTCTACCACTACACCACTACCGCATATATATATATATATATATATATATATATATATATATATATATATATATATATATATACCGCATATATATATATATATATATGTGTGTGTGTTTGTGTGTGTATATATATATATATATATATATATATATATATATATATATATATTTATATATATATATATATATATATACGCATATATATACATATATATATAGATATATAGATATAGATATGTATAAATATATATACATATATATATAAACACATATATATATACATATATATACACACACACATATATATATATATATATATATATATATTATATATATCAGCCCTCGGGATCAGGGTCAGCATTCAGCAGTGTCAACCTAACTGCCAACGTAAAAGGTGTTTGAGATTTCTATGTTTTATGGTAGGATCTTTGTATTAAATTTTTCTTGCCGACCTCTTAAAGATTGAGGTTGGCAAAATATTGCTGACCTCATTTTTCCTAATTTTGAGGTTTGATATATCTACTATAGCATATTTATGTAAGCATTTGCTCACTTTTTTTGCTTATCTAAATCGATATGGCTTTTTTGGGGAAAAAAAGGAAAAAGCGAAGAATAATGAATAAAAACATTGCTGCCCCATGCAAAAACCTCAATCAATGTAGCAGCATTCCACTGCTAGTCAAGGTATTTGTCAGTCGATGTATGTACTGAAGCCCCCAGCAGCAGGCTATTTGAGTATGATGTCGCACTGCTCACCTAAATCAGCATGTATATATATTTATATATATATATATATATATATATATATATATATATATATATATATATATATATATATATATATATATCAAAGTAAGGATTTCTAAAATTTTAACATGTGAAAAGATGTTAATGTTAAATTTTAGATTTGAGTTTGTTAAATTTATTTTTAGATAAAATAAATCCTTATCATAACAGACGATGGAGACGAGGCAATCCTTATGCATGGCGAAAAAATTATTTTACGAAGTATTTCATTTTCTGACGCCGTGATTGGACTTATTGGAATACACTATGTAATGGACATGGATTATGACGCCCATGTCATGACGGCATACACAATTTACATTATATTTTACACTTAAATTCTATTTTATTTAAAGATAAAAGCTCAACAGAAACTCGTTTGAGTCAGATATGTAGCCTATGCACAGTGGGCCAGTAGGTGGACAAAATGGGAAAAATTTTAGTTGTCTAATCTTGAAAACCTATTTAATTTTAGTATCTACATATATTAGGAGAAATCTATTGATAATTTATTTATATTAAATCCCTTAGTTACCAGGACTCTAAGCATTTGAATATTGAGATAAAATAAAAAAAATAAAAAATTATAAATAAGTAATTAACGGTGACATCAACGTTGTGTTATATTTCAATTACATCTACGTTTTTGAAACAAAAAATTAGTACATGTTATTCTAGAGTATTTAGAGATAAGAAAAACCAATGTGTGAAATAAATTTGTCATAGCATGTTATCTCAGTTATACTTTGAAAATCACAGATTAAAAAAAAAAATTTCTTAAGAAACTTATTTTTTGCCGCACAATAACTAATAATTACCACAATTTGCCATGTGTTGTCTTATATTTATTTGAGCTATATGATGCTTCAATCGAGTTTTAATTGATTGCTCGTCCCCTTTAATCCCCGTTCAGATTTTATGTATGTTTTAACTTGGTTGCTATGGTACTAAATTTTGCATAGCAACAACTCATTTTTACATTAACGTTGTTTTAACAGTATTTTACTTGCGCTAAATACACAATATTGGGGGTATGTATTAAAATGAGATTCAGAATTCTTATGAGGTTAACTTTTTTTGGTTACTATGGATACCTTACTTTGCATAACATAGCAACAACATATTTTCGGTAGTTGTTAGTAATTTAATTACTAACACTGACAGTAATTTAATTACTTTTAATTTTAATTACTAACACTTGTAGTAACTTAACTACTAACAAGTATTAGTAGTCCAGGCGGCATATATATTATAACATTTTACTTTTAAATACAAAATACTTGTTACAATAATTATTTAGATATGGTTTTGTTAAACTTAGACATTCATAATTTTCTCCAAAAAAACAATCTTAGTATTTCAAAACAAAATATTACTGAAGATATATTAAAATTTATTCAGCCAAAATTTGCTGATTTTAAAGACGTTGATTTTAGACATGCTGTTCAACAATTTGTTTACTTGTATAAAAAAAAGTGGAAATCTGCAAACTATACTGTGAAAAATTTTGAAAAGAAGTTTGTGAACTGGCTTAATGAATATTTAATTGTCAGAAAAAAAGACAATGAACCAACTGCAAGTAGACGTGGTCGAAAACCAGTTGCATTTGATAATAGTTCTAATAAAACTAAAAAACGGCGTGTATCTTGTTTAATTGAATCTCATTCATCCAATGAATTATTTTTTGCTGCTAATAAAAAATTTAGAGATGAATCTGTTGTTATTGCTGCCAAGAATGTTTTAAATATATCAAATACAGATAAAGCAACTAAATATTCAGCAGACGAAGCACTGGCTTTAATAATTGATGCAAGTCTGACAAAAGCTTCCTATCAATTGATTAGAAGCGGAGCCTTGGAGAAAGAATATAACATCTTCCCCGCTTACAATGATGTCAGAGATGCAAAATTGAAATGTTATCCTGCAAACATAACAGTGGAGGACTATTCAGCTTCAGTTCCTTTAAAAGATTTAATGACTCATACTTTGCAAAGAATCTGTGCAGTTCAGGAACCTGTGCTAAGGCACTTGATATTGAACGACAAAGCAATAAAAACAATGACACTAACGTGTAAGGCTGGTTTTGATGGTGCTACTGGCCAAAGCATTTATAAACAAGTTTTATCAGAACCCGACATTAACAGAGATTTAAAGCGTGAAGAATCATTATTTATTACTTGAAATCAAAAGCCGTCCTCCACAGCCTATTGTAGACCCATAAGATTTGCATACAAAATGGAATCCAAGGAATCTGTGATTGAAGAAGATCAGTACATTAAAAGTGAGATAGAAAGCTTGGGTATGATTTTATTAGAGGTTTGCGGATCTTCTATTGAAGTGAATTGTATTATTGAACTTACAATGATTGATGGGAAGGTTCAAACAATATTATCTGAAAAAAATAACTCATACCAATGCTGTTCAGTGTGTGGTGTCTCTCCAAAAAATATGAATAGTCTTGATATCCTTAATATAGATTATACTAACAGAGAGCTTATATTCAAGTAACATCTAGACTACCATCATCAATGTCTCCATTGATGATGGTAGTCTAGATGTTACTTGAATATAAGCTTCATCTAATACGCACAAGCATCTTTCTTTTACATTTTTAATTTTCATAATAGAGTCAATGCTATGAATGCAATTTTGTAAAAAAGAATCACATTCTTTTATAAATTTAGCACCAAAGTCAACCTTACATATCCTCTTCTTATTGCTGTTAAAATCATAAATTCTATGATTAAGGCTCATTTGAAACAAATTCATTTGTTTATAAAGGTCACACGGATTAGCTTTTGTTTGCTAAAAGAGACTATTCATTCTTTCAAATTTCTGAACAACTGGTGTTATAAAGTGAAAAAATAAAAAAAATTTCAACATCTGACAACATTTCTTTTAAAAGTCTTGCTTTAAATCTGGACCTAGAATTTGAAGGTGATAGTTCAGCACAAATAAAGTAAGCTTTAAGCTCTTCCCAATTCATTAAAATATTAAACATCACTTTTCCACGAGCAAGCCACCTTGTAAAGGAATATTTTTCAAATGGAAGAGGAGCATATCGAGCTTTCTCAGATTCCGTAGCAGCATTTATTACATTATACAAATCGATGTAATTTTCACGTCTTAATGAGCTATTACGAAACCAATAGGGTATTTCTGATAATGAAAATGCAATATTAAAAGGCAATTTAGACACTGCGTTTTCAATGCGCAATGCTAATGAATGACAGATGCACTTAAGCTGAACACAGTTAGGTGAAACATCTTTGATTCTTGTCCAAACAGAATTATTACATCCTGTCATGTCTAATGCACCATCTGTAGCAAATCCAATACAATTAGCAAAACTCTGACCACATTTTTTAATTTCTTCATCAAGCAAGTGAAATATATTTTCTCCTGTAGTCTCATGGACTAGAATTAATCCCATAAATTTCGTCACAATTTCATTTTTTAAAACACTAAAAAAACGAACTAAAATGCACAAATGTTTGTTTGCTGAAATGCCAGTAGACTCGTCTATTATTAAGGCATATTTTTTGTTTCTAAAGTCTTTATCAACATCATCTCTCAATGAAAGAGAAATAACATTTTTTATAGCTTTTAAATAATTTTTTATTTATTTTTTGTTTTTTGTTTTTTTTTTGTTTTAGGTGCCCCAAGAAGTCCTAACGGTCTTGTCAATGAGCACCGCGGAAGTGCATTTAACCAGGAAGTTCACGCCTCCTTCCATACCGTGACGCAAAAATATGTCCAGAGCTCGTTTCGAACCTGGATTTCCTGCTTATACAGCAAGTGCTCTAACCACTGCGTCACGGCCGCACCCGATCATCAATCCCATACAGTAAGTTCTATGGATTTTTGCGTCACGGCCGCACTCGATTATCAATCCCATACATTTAGTTCTATGGATTTTTACATGTTCAAGTAAACTTCTACGTCCATAAACAACAAAAACTTCATTTAAGTGATCAACAGTACGCACAGCACAGTGGCAAGTCATAGTTAACGCGATGCGAAGTTCAGCTTTTTTTATATCTTCTGCTAAATTTATATTGGTGAAATTCTCAATTAATGGAGTACTTTGTTTGAGTTTCAAAGATTTGTTATGTTTGACAAGATTGGTCATTTTGGGTTTAATAAGATTCACGGATTTGGCCACCAAGTGGCCAATCTGGCAACCCTGTCGCGAATCCGTATTTTTAACTGGGGGCGGACAATGTTACGGATATATAAAAAAACGGCTGAAAAAATAAGCAAGCTACATTATTTTCAGTTAATTTATTAAATTTAAAAGGAACTGTTCCAATGCACAAAGTGTCTAATGCAGTGTTTATTAAATATCATATAATTTTAATAAAACAAAAAAAATAATGAAAAACAACATTTTTCAGAATAATGAATGAATTTTATTTAAAAACGAAATCACAAAAGAAAAATAAACAACCTTAAAAATAATGCAAAAAAAGCTTTTAAAATAATCATCAACTATTAGAAAATGTTATGAAAAATGTACATAGCAATATTTTTTAATGCTTCACTGATAATTTAAAAACCTTTAATGCAGGTTACTTAGAGGACTTAGGTGAAATAAACAAACAATAATTTTTAAGAAATATGTTTGACAATATAACACCATGTTTCTTTAGCATGTTCAAGTTATAAATATCTGATATCATTATAAATATATTGCCCAACAACTATCTGCATGTCTTTTTTTTCTCAATTTCAAAAATAATGTAACAAAAAAAAACCTACTGGACACAGCAATCCAGAGGTACACTTAATCCACCTCTGTCCATAGTTTTTGTGTAGTCTCCATACAACCGAAAATAAAATGCAGTGTCAGTCAACAATTCATTTTCACTGACATCGTCTTTTCTTGTAACATAGCCTGCAATATAAAACAGAGCCATTTTTTTACTCAGTGGCAAAGATGCTTCTAGTTCAGGCAATTGATTAATTATATCACAAGATTCTTCACTTCTAAAATAGCCACATTTTTGACATAAATGTTCAATATCAGTAGTGTAATCTGAAACATCAACTTTTAATTCCAATAACAGTTTAGCTTTTTCAATGTTTGATTTTTCGACAACATTTTGAATAGTTATAAAATATGTTCCGCCTGAACCTTGTCTAAACATACTGAATGCTTTTTCAATATAATCTGTTGAGAACTCTCCTAACATAACGTAAATGAAATTGTTTTTTAACAAATATTTACACATCTCTAATAAACCATAACAAGTATGCCAAATTGAAGTACCTGTATCTCTAGTTGAGGATTTTATTCTACACCCTTGTTTACCACTCATTTTAAGAGCCATATCTCCGAAATCAAGTAAACATTGCAAATTTATATCTAGTTCTTCCGAAACAACTCTTTTACGAGAATCTAAAAATTGAGTATCACCGTAAATTTCTTTTACACTAACTATTTTCCAGAATTTAGTAACTTTTTTCTAAAAAACAAATGGTTTCATTCATATTACAAGGGTAGATAACTTTTGAATAAGTTTTGAGAGCAGCTATAGTTTCATCACAACACTTTTAAACAGTGTGATACATTTTGTCTTTCAATGGGTTTTGTATGTATAGCTACAAAATTTAGTCTAGATAGTTTCATAGTTTCCTCAACATCCAGGAATACAGCACTTTTTAACCATTTTGTGACTATCAACTGCTCTCAAATCGAAACTATAAGACTAATTTTAACATTGTCCGCCCGCAGTCCAAAATACGGATTCGCGACGGGAAGGCCTGTAATAAGTATCGCCTTGATTTAGTTATAATGAATATTTAGTATAATGTCTATTTTCGAAATTTTATTGACTTTTTAAATAATTTATACTAATAATATTTTTTCAAAATGTTGTTTATGTAAATAATAATGTACATATACATGTACATATACATCTTGTAAATATATATTTATATATAATTAAATGTTGTATATGTAAATGTAACTATATTCTGGTCAAGTTGTATATAAGTTATGCATACTATATATAATTTGTATATACATTTAAGATTTGTTATTAGCAAGAAAGAATGCGAGCAATAAAACTGGTAGGTCTTTGCAAATGGTGGACGTATTTTATTAACGGTAAAAAAATAAAAATAAATGAATAAAGAAAAACAGATATTTTTATATATAAATTTTCATAAAAACTTTAAATTACAAAGTTTTTGTGACAAATAATCGTATATAAAAAAAAGGTACTTCTTTCATATAAAATGAAAGTTATCCATATTAATAAACGGTGTAGAAAAAAAACTAAAAATAACCATGTAATAAAATAAACTCTAAAACACTGATACATCTTATTAATATCACAACATGTTCATTGAAACTGAGACTAAGACACGTTTTTTTTTTTTAATAATTAAAAAAAATTTAAACAACATTCAAAATAACTGTTTTTGTTTTATTGTATTTATTAAATTAATTTTAATGTTAACAGTACTCCCAATCTTGATGTTCTTTTGGACGGCATGCAATTGGACACTTTTGAAATATTCCAGGTGTGCCTCTGACTTGTCCAATAAATTCTCCACTTACGTCTCTTTGTGTGGGAAAAGATTCACTTATTTTGTTACTATGACACAAATAAGAATCGTGTATAAATAGATTCTCGTGAATGAGCGGCAAAACATGTCGAGTTATAATATTTTGATCATCTCCTTTGTTTGCTTCTACCTTATTGATCGGATTACGATGCATGCTATTTTTAATGCAAAGTTTGGCTACTTTGATTCCTAGCTCTCGGTTAAGTTCATTCCTATAGCACCACATACCGCCCAAAATTGGTATATCATGTTGAGGATGATCTTTCATGGCATATACCAGCTTACCTGATTTCAGCCAAACTCTTACAGCATCTGATTCTCTTTCTAAAATTTTCGAGTCCAAGTCTCTTATACACGCAATATCCACAGTTGAATCTGCTACTATTAAAAACCTCCATACCATTCCATTAATGCTCTCTAGATCGACAACATTACTAACATTAAAAAACTCTATATTTTGATAACGCTTAGTTAAGTTCATAACATTATCTAATGATATGGAGTATTTGTCATGATAAACTCGAATTGTCCATTTTTTATATAAGGTATTGTTTGCTGCTTCTTTTGCAACATGTTCAACATTTTTCCCATATCTTTCCCAGTTATTTCCAAATAATGAGTAAGACAAAACATTTGTTTTTGATAGATTTTGGTTGTCATAATAAATATCCAAATTAGATGAAGCATTTGTTTTTGATATATTTTGGTTATCATTATAAATATCCAAATAGAAATTATGTGTAAAGTTCTGGATAAAAAATTCCTTAAGTTTTATTTTTTCAATTATGAAAGTTATTTGATAAGCATAGTAAGTTAATATCAATAAACAAAGAATAATTGTTATCCTAAATAATTTTTTCGTCTTCAAACATTCCATACTCTCCTTTTTCATTGAAAAAAAAAATATGTATAAAAATAATATAAAGCACAAAATTTATTACAATGTTATTATTTTCAATTTTAATAATCATTATTATATATTTTTAGTTTTTTTATAATTTTATTAAGTGAGGACACAAATTAGATTTTATCATTCTTTAAAAAAAACTATGTTTTTATTTTTTTTTGCTGTTTTTATTATTTAATTTCTTTTAATGACTTTTTTTTGGGGCTTAGCACTGTGGAGTGTACATACATCCACTGACTTAACTAGGTAGAACAAGCAGGTAATGTACATATACCGACTGACTTGAATTGGGCGAAAATGCAAGAAGTGCAAATACATTGACTTAATTAAATAGGTAGAACATGCAAGGAATGTCTCTATATTGACTGAGGGTTTTAATTTGGCAGGCAATCTTTCAAGTAAATATATATATATATATATATATATATATATATATATATATATATATATATATATATATATATATATATATGTATATATAAAATTACGTTACGTCGTTAGATTACACATTTTCATTACATCTTAATGTAATGCTTGCAAAAAATACAGATATAGGTACAAATAAAAATTTTTTTATTATTATTACTATTAACTATTTCTTTATATTTATTATTTTATATATACATATACATAAATATATATATATATATATATATATATATATATATATATATATATACACATATATATAAATATATATATATATATATATATATATATATATATATATATATATATATATATATATATATATATATATATATATATATATAACAACAACAACAAAAACAACCAGCCTTTTATTTTCCGTAAATTGTTTTTACAATAGTTTTGTTAATAACAATAATAATAGTAATAATAATAATAAATGCTTTGATAATATAAGATAAAAAAAAATTAATACAAATTATAGTAATAATAACTATGTTTACAATAATTGCAATGAAAAAATAATAACAATAACTAATATTATAATGGTAGTTATGAGCATAAAATTATTTTAAATAATATGGTAATGATTTATTAGGATGGTGTTACTCATACAGAAATCTGTAGTGACACCAATTTTTAAACATAATATAAGTAATAATAAGGAAAGACATACATTAAAACATATGGACCGTAATCACATAGATTAAAGCACATAGAACATACATTAAAACAAACATGTATAAACCATAATTTGCAAGTTTTAATGATAAAAAAATGAAAAAAATAAACAAAAAGTACTGATGATAATTGTAGTAGCGACGAAAAGAAAATTAAAAAAATATTTTAATCGTAAGGATAATATGTCTATAAGTGAGATCAAAAAGTTTTTCAGAATTTTTTTAAATTGATATTGTTTAAGATGGAGTAAAGGTATTTTAGGATATAGTTTTTTGGAGTCAAATGTATGCAAGGCTCCTGCTCCATTCACAGATGCACTGATAAACAATAGAGAATTACCATACTTCTGGGTTTTAAAAGATGGTACTGATTGTATTGGTATTATAATGGTATTGATAATAATGGTATTGATATTATATTGATCATATTGATTATAATGGTATTGACTGGTTGTTTATCTATTATATTAAATTAAAATAATACAAAAACTCTCGGACGTAAAACAGTGCTCAATATTACTATAATAGAGCAATAAATATTTCAATTTTGTTTAAACAAAAAACAACATTATTAATAATACTTAAAGTTTCGTGCCATACACGGCAATCATCGGCTATTAACTACATAAAAAAACAACGTTTGAAAAAACCGTTTAAAAACAAACTCTTTTACGAATGAATTAAAAAGGAATTAAAAATTTCGGTAGAACGTTTTCTAACGCAATAAAAGATGTAACTATATAGTCTCCGGTATCAACGAGGACAGTAGAAATTTGTTGGAATGTCGACATTTAGATAATATTTCGTCTTTTTTATTAAGCAGGTTGTTTTCTTTTTTGTAAAAATTATAAATTTCTCATGAAAGCAGAGGTTACAAATTTTTGGATGTTGTTTTAATAGGTTTCAGCGTTTTATAATTTTCCACTTTATTGTGTGCTTTATGTTTCTTTCTTTTAAACTCCAAATCTCCTTAGAAGGCTCGGTACCATTTCTGTATTTCACAGCATTAAAAGATTTTAAATGGTTTGCGATTCTAAGTTTGAATGGTGTCTCGCTGATACCGAAATATATTTTTTCTTTTTGCTTAGAATGAAGATTTTCATCAATCACAGTAACCTGATAAACAATATTACTTAATAAACACTGATTGTTCAATGGGCGAGCAGTCTTTGTAATGCAGTTGCAAGTTCTTGCATTCAAATTTGTATCTCTGTGCAAAATCTTGTGGCTAAGTGAACTAATTATAGACTTTACGTTTTGCATACAGCTATAACTAAATTTGGTTGAATTTCTGTTTAATATTTTGTAAAATTTATAAGTTACTGGAAAGTGCAGATCAATTAATGCAAGTAAACGACTGCCTACTTTTGTTTCCACATTCTGACTGCCGGGTATGAAATATGACCGGGTATGGCACGAAACTTTAAGTACTAATAATAATGCTGTTTTTCATTTAAACAAAATTTAAATAAATAAATATATATATATATATATTTATATATATATATATATATATATATATATATATATATATATATATATATATATATATATATATATATATATATATATATATGTATATATATATATATATATATATATATATATATATATATATATATATATATATATATATATATATATATTTATATATATATATATATATATATATATTTATATATATATATAAATATATATATATATATATATATATATATATATAATATATATATATATATATATATATATATACAAATATATATATATATGTATATATATATATATATATATATATATATATATTATTAAAGTTTACATTACATTATTTACATATAAGCTAATTGTTAAAATATTATTTGTTACAAGAATAAAAAATAAATAATGTATTTTATAATTTTAAATATTGTAAAGCACCAAATTTGTAATAACATTTATAATTGTTTATGCGACGCAATGATTGCATATAGCTGACCAACAGAGTCTAACATTTACGTAAACCTGGGAGATGTGATAATAAAAACAGATTGTAGATGGTGTCGTTGAATAAAAAATAAAAAATGTATGGAAATATTAAATGAGTGGTATGATATTTGTAGAGTTGAAGAATATAGTTCAGAGGCAGGATAGAAACAACTAACGCTCTAGTCACTCTGTGTGTAGATCATATGCATCAAAGAACAAATTTGTAATTTACTGATATTTGAGACTGTTTATGTTTACAAGTGTGATGGTGTTGTGCATTAGTATGTTCTGTTCAATCGTCTGTTATAGTCTCGTTATATTTTCGTCCACTTTTAAATTGGGTGAATAGAAAGCTAAACACACTCACTTCTTAGCACATCAGAACCAGACGTAAGACATTAGGAATAGATTTTAATTGATCGAATGGACACATTAGTCACCGTAAGCAACAAGCCTTCACTCTTAGCCAAAAAAGCTAGGAACCTTTACAAGTGTGAAATTATGTGCTGTGAATTGAGACTTTAGATCCGAGCACATATTCAGCGAGCTCTGGTTCGACGTGCATCGTGGAGCTTCCGAATGAACGTGTGCGTGAATATCAGCGTAGTCATTAGGTTTTTGAGCGCCGTAGCCACATCCAGCGGAAAAACCAAATGTTCGTTTTGTCATTGTGGTGTACATTGGAAGAAGACAAGGCTCACTAGCTACAATTTTATAATAGTTTATATGACACAATGATTGCAAAAAGTGACGAACAGAGCCGTCCAGTTAGACCTGGAGATGTGAAAATAGATTCAGGTTGTAGATAATCTCACTCGGTAAGAATCAGCAATGAATGTAAAGACTATTTAGTAGGAGGAATAAAATTTCACAAATAAGTGAACGGGGGAACCATAACTCATGCTCTAGTTATCCTTAGTTAATGATAAAACACGGCCTATGAGTTAGCAAGTCTTCATAAATCCGTTGGTGTAATTATGGTTCGCGTGACTTAAAATATCGTACAATTAATCAATTAAATACAATTGAGTAAAATAATAGATAAAATAGTAAGGAAAATAATGATGAATTTGGTTCGAATAAAATAAAAAAAGAATGTGCGTCTCCTTTATGGTTTAAACTCTGAGCCTTCCGTCCCTGACACAGCGCATTAATCCATTAATCTACAGAGTCAATATGTATATGTAAAAAAATAAAGTTTAAGAATGTGGCAAAACGCATAATCATAACACAACAAAAATAAATTAAAAACTGATTACTACCTGTGTAACAGCAGGATATGTGAATATCGATAATACTAAAAATATATAATATAAACCTAACAAAGCACTAAAACTCATGGTACCATTATAACCAATTAGATGTAGTGAATAAATGGTGATCTTCCTCCTACGAAATGCACTGCAGTAACCAATAAAGTTTTGGAGAGCCCGAGACCTTCACAAACGCCACTCTTCAGGGGTGTGTCCTTGAAACAGATTACACCGCGTGCACTCGACGTCATGCTAGTCAATATCGCAATATAATAGGCCTTCACTACAAAAGCCGAACATTCGAAATTGTATCCAAGTTTTTAATACAACTCCATTCTTAGAGATCTCGTGAAGTTGGTGAGGGTACGCGTGGTGTGGCATAAATAAATATATCAATAGCTAGACACATAAATGCATTAACTAGAAGAGACAAACGTATACACATGCAAGTATTTTCTTGTATTATATTATTTTTATTCGTTAATATAGTGAATTTTATTTTTTATTTGATTTTTTTTTAGTTGCTGTATCTTTTTTATTATTTATTTGTTATGCATATATTATCTGATACTATACTGTTTATCAGTACATTATCTATTTAATAATTTTAATACTAGTCATTAACACTATCAGTACATTATCTATTTAATAATTTTAATACTAGTTGAGACCGAGGCCAGTTGGCAGCAGAGGTAAGTTGACGAATTGCGTTTATCTTCAGAGCCTTTCTTCCGAAAGTGACAAAATATCTCCCTTGCGCATGCGAGATATTAGGATTGATGTGTTTTTTGGACAAAAACGAAACTTTTGGAATATCGCTTCCTTTTTACTTTACAAAGAAAATAGTTAGTCGTATGAAAAAAAAATTGTTTTAAAAACTCTAGTCACAATTGGTTCACTATTCCAATCAGACTTTTCTTTAATAGTTGCCGTTTTTTAGGATCCATAGACTGTTTATTGAAAAAAAGGCTTTTGGGCACAATTTTCACGGGGTAAGTTGGCTCATAGCATTTACTGAGGAAAAAAACATATATTTTTATAAAATTATACGTATATTTTTATTGAATTTTTTTTTTTTTTTTCAACTTTTAACATTATTGAAAAATTTATTATAATTAAAAAAAAAAATTTTTTTTAGGTCTTTTTTTTACAGATAAAAAGTGGGCTACTGTTTTGGCTGTTATACGCACTAATATTTGCTTCCAGCTAAAAGAAATATTAAATTTTTGGCTTAAAATTGTTGCCAAAAAAAATAGTACAAAAATTTTAATAAATTTTGAATTTAATAGTACATTATTAATCATTTTTATAGCCTGCATTAACTTAATATAAACTTATAGCCTGCATTAACATAACTTACCTCGGGATGGGGTAAGATGTTTTTTTTTTGTTTTTTTTTGAGGCCCCAAAAGGGCCCTAAGAAAATCTTTTTATAAAGAACGCAAGTTAAAAATGTTACCTAAACTCATACTCTTTAAGACTAACTGACTTTTGCTTCATTCAAACAAAAACTTAAAAAAATTATATTTTTAATTGAAAATATTTTGATTAATTTTTAATTGTTTTTTTGTTTGTTTGTTTGTTCGCTGTTGTTCTATTTTGTATATCTTATTTATTTTTTATTCTTGGCTTTTTAAAATTTTATCTTGGTTTTTACATGTTTTTGCATAAAGTTGTATTATTATTATTATTTCACTTAAGACAGTATTTTTATCAAAATTTAACCATATATTGTAAAGGGCTTCGTGACAAGATCCACATGATCTTCTAGAAATCCTGTCGTTACTAATGTAAAAATTGTAAAATATAATTGGTTATTGTAATATTTTTAAACGGCAAAATATTAAAGAAAAAAAAAAAAAAAAAAAGACCGCGCTTTAATATTTACAAAAAATTTTGCCGTTAGGGCTACAGAGCACAAAGTGTAAAAACAGAGGCAACTAGCGTGTCCCCCGTCTTTCCTATATATTTTTTAAAATTATTAAATAATTGTTATTATATACCTTATTATTATATTATATACTATATGTATTTATTATTGATTTATACCATACTTTCATATATTATTGTTTTGTTTTTAACTTATATCTTTACATTAAGTACCATTATAAGTTCTGCAGTAAAGCAGTAGCCAATATTCGAAAAGCCATTTTATGTGATTGTTGTTCTTCTTGGGTTCATGCTGAATGCAACTTAATCAATAAGTTTTTATATAATCTTCTTGTCAAAGACTCTTCTGACTGGTATTGTAGTGACTGCATAATTAAGAATATGCCACTTAGCACACTTTCGGACGTAACCAACTAATACCTTAAATTCTTTGGAAAGTCAAATACTGAAACCACAGTACACTTTGTAACCCCCTCAAATTGAATGGGGACTTATACATGGTCATAATTTTTGAACTCTGAGAGATAATACTATGAAACTTAAAAATTTATATAAAATATAAGTCTAGTTTAGAATAGTACAAAAAATATTTTATTAACTTGCTGCCTCTCACGTTTGGGGTGGGGGAGGGTGGAGGGATGAAGTTAAAGGGCTTTGTTCCAAGCCTCCAATCATCGCAATTTTTTGAAAAGCATTATTTGACATAAGCATAAACATGCATTTGTTTGGAGTTTGCTCAATGTCTGGAAGTTAGTTATCTCAGACACCAAACAATCCTGAATCCGTCACTGATTATTACACTGATCAACAAATAAAATTTTTGTTGTGCATATCTTGTTAACTAGGTGGTTTTTTAAAACAAATTAAATATGCTGATTTCAAATATGCAAACCATTTTTCACCATCACGTCAAGTTGTAAAGATATTTGGGTTCAAATCTTTAGTATTTAAGGTAAAGTCCCTAATATTGTCGAAAAAAAAGTTATTCAAAAGTATGTCAACCTGGGTCTCAAAAGAAGCGTATTTTCATAGAGATTTTAAAAATGTTATTCGTTTGTAATAAAAATAATTATTGTTTGTATTATATCTAAATAACATTCTGTTGAAATTTTTTTAAGAGTCTTTAGCATTTTTTTACATAATTTTTTTGCCGATAAATTTTAAGGAAAAATATTTATGTTTTCTAAAATCTCTATGAAAATACGCTTCTTTTGAGACACAGGTTGACATACTTTTGAATAACTTTTTTTTCAACAATATTAGGGACTTTACCTTAAATACTAAAGATTTGAACCCAAATATCTTTACAACTTGACGTGATGGTGAAAAATGGTTTGCATATTTGAAATCAGCATATTTAATTTGTTTTAAAAAACCACCTAGTTAACAAGATATGCACAATAAAATTTTATTTGTTGATCAGTGTTATTACTACAACGTAAAAAAACTCCGTAGTATTTATCAGACTTTATCCGTTCTTATGTTACGGAGAAAATCCGCTTTCGATAAATTACGGTCTTTTACCAATACTTATAAGACTTTTGAAATAACTACATCATTTTATATGATTTTGTCGTATTTATGATTAGAAGAAGTTATGTAACTTTAAATTACGGACTTGAACCCTATGCTAGTGACTCGCATAGTCCGCTATATAGACGGGTTGCTTTGTTTACATTTTTAAGCGCACGCGCAAAAAACGACAGGAAAAACTTGTATATACACATAACACATATAAATAATATTTATATGTATATATAAATATACAGTACTGTATATTTAAATACACATATAAATATTGTTTATATGTGTTATGTGTATATAAATATACAGTAGTATATAGTATATATATAAATATGTAGTAGCATATAATATATATATAAATATATATATATTTTGTATATACACAAATAAATATTATTTATATGTGTATACATATATATATTTTATATATACGTAAATATATATATATATATATATATATATATATATATATATATATATATATATATATATATATATTAATGGATCAGAAAAAATAATCTACAATATTTTAAAAAATTTGGATATTTATTAGGTATATAAAATGTTTTATGAAATAAATTTTGTCAATGAATCATTTTGGTCATCTTTCCAAAACTCTAAGCTGTTTCTATATTAATAGAGAATTTCATTTAAAAAATACCCATTCCATAACAATTTTATTTTTTAATTCCATCTGGATTTGCACTTAGGATAATCAACATCAATGTACAAACCTGAGACAGAAATGGAAAGATTTATTTGTTGTAGAGACATCGCATTCAAAAATTTATATTTTGCAATTACTTTCCATTTTTAGATTATAGTCTGTTGGAATATAGCAAACAATTTCAGAATATTACACTATTTGATTTATAAAGACTTGTGAGGGGTTATCAATATTTGCATTGTACCCCATTTTATGAACAGTTTCAGTATTTTATAAACAGATGCAGTCCAGCCCTGTGGATTTTTCAAGAGTGTTTTTCCTTTAAGTTTTAGAAAAAAATTAGTATTAAGTTGATTTTGATGAAATTTCACAAACAATTTGAATAAAATTTTTGATTTTTCTGTAATTTTATCTTGGCTTTCGTTAATAAGCAATCGCTCATAATGAGCAGTAATTGGTTTAGCTCAAACTTTAGAAGCAAAGTAAAGCTCATTTTCATATGCAGCGTCTGTTTCATTACAGTCTCTGTTTCATCAATTTACCAACTAATAATTTTAAAAACAACAGCTTTCAATGCTAATTTATGTAAACTTTTTTTTATAACTTTTTTCTATAACTTAGCTTGGACCCAGCCTGGGTTGATAGAAGTATAAATTATTAGTAGTATATCTTGTTAATTTTAAATTTATTTTACTTTTAAAAGTTGGAAAAGTATTTTTTGATACTGGTTAACAAAATTTGACACATTTTAACGCGCTAGTTCCACTATAGTGCGAGACTTTTTCTATTCACATAGTTTACTTGTACAAACTTCACACTATAACTATAGCTTACTTTGCTTTAGCTCCAATGTTTTGCCTGTCGTTTTTTGCGCACGCGCTTTAGAATGTAAACAAAGAAACCCGTCTATTGGATCCTAAAGTACCGTCGACATCTGCGTCCATTTTCTGATCCGTTTTTACAAAATGCTTTTTTGGCACGTCAGTGCTTCAAGCATTGTTTGATAGATCAGCCACTTTCAGTCACATTGTTTGTTTCATTTTACCAACAAGAAGGATCTCTAAGCATCAGTAAATTTTTATTTTTGTGTATCCGTAGCCATTTTGGTGTTTTTTCCCTTTTTAAATAAAATTTAAGTTTTGTTTTTTAAATAAAATTTATCTATTGACCGTACATATCTGATTTTAACCATACACCTAGCAAATTCGTTTTTCTATGTTAGTTTAAAATTGTATTACAATCAGTTTAGTCAACAATATAAAATTTTTAAGCACAAATCTACATGTTGCCATTGTCGGCCGACTACCAATTATCGATAATGAGATCGTTTTTTTAAAAAAAGTAAAACTAAGGAGCCATGATACTAGTCTAGACTCTAGATTACTCTAGAACTAGATCCATTTCTATCTGTTAAAATGTGAACTTATTATAATTGTAAGTTATTAGATCTAGAATGTAGATTATTCTAGATCTAGATTGGAAAATTAGACTTAGTGACTTAGACTTTATTACTTTATAAGTTTATTCAGTGAACTTAAGTGACTAGTTTAGACAGTAGTGACATAGTCTTAGAACTTTTAATTGTTGATTGATCTATTCTAGACTCTAGAATCTGTGGCTATATATATATTATTATATTATATAAAATTAAAACTGCCACTGGAAAAGAAGGATCTGTAGTGTCTTTTCTGTACAACCTTTCAAAAGTTAGGTAACTATATCTAATTTATATATTCTTTGTTTTGCTAACCTTTTTAAATAACAAATATGATGTATGGTACTATAAAAAAATATAACACAAAATATATATACTATATATATATACTATGTGTTATATATATATAATATATATATTATGTGTTATATTTTTTATATATAATATATATATATATATATATATATATATATATATATATATATATATATATATATATATTTATTTATTTCTAAAAGTAAAACAAATTGAAAACTATTTTTAGATATAGCTTCAAAAGTGAACCAGCAACATTCAAGTCTTTCTTGAGAGAACATGGAGTTGCTCCAGGAATCTTTCTGCGCTATGTTGGAAACAGGGTACTTGTAATTTTTCACATGGCTGGAGTTGCTATATTCCATCTACAGCTGCTAAAGTCATTTCTTCAGAAGTAAGAGTTTTATTTTTACAAATTATTGATAGAGCTTCAAAAATATAATTCAAAATCAAGTTGACATTTTGAAATATTAACTTTCAGACACAACAAAAATGCTGTGAGTAAAGCTCTTTTTAGTGACATCGATAAAGATGGCATCATCTTTCAGCTGCAAGCTCTAGGATTGATTGGAAAAGTAACTACAGGCCCGTGGATGAAACTAGTTTATGGCAATGTATTGCAGAAATCTAATCTTGAACTGGTATTTTTTTTTTTTTTTTTTAATAATAGTAGTTAAAACTTATTTTTAGTAAAATTGATCACATTTAATTGTTGTCTTTCTATCTTTGTTGCTTATAATTATTTTAGCATAGGAATATTGTGTACCCTTTTTCATTTATTTTTACATTTCATTAAATTTAGGTACCCATGTTCCAGATTTGTCATCAAAGAATCACCCAGATGAAACAAAGTTCCAATGATTTTTTTGTCAACAGATCTAAATATTTTTCGCAAAAATTAGTGTTTGACAAGGTGCACAAGTCATTGCTGAAAACAACTGATATAACACTCCTCAACAAAATAACATCAACTCTTCTGAGTTCTATTGAGTGTGTTATTCATAGACAATTGCACAATTATATATCTTGTCTTCTATCTAACCCTACTGAGAAAATATTGAAGGACACACTATCAGCACCTGCCAACAATATGCATGCAGAACGTGCTCTTGGCATGACAGACTGTCTACTTAGAAAAGCCCCCAATGCCACTATTGGATATCTAGATTCAAAAGTTAAAGCAAAACTGAATCACACTCTTCAGTGGATTGAATCCAAACCAGAAGATATTCAAAGAAACCTAATACAATTTTCTATCACTAGAGGATCACAGATCCGAAAAGCAGGAGTGCTTGAAAGTAAAGGGATAGATGATAACATTAAAACAAGACGGATTGAAGCATCTCAAAAGGCTAACAAGGCATTCAGGCAGAAACTGGAACGAGACGTTAAAAAAGTCTTGCTAAATAATGCCTCTGTTGGTAATGAAATGTTTATAAAAGTTGCCCCAAACCAGAAACCTTTTCTTAAAATAATGTTAAGCAATCAAAGTATGACTAGTCATTTGTTTAATCATGAATGGGAACTAGACAATCGACAGGACAAAATTTTTTATTGGCGAATATTAACAGAAAGGCAAAAAGACAAGAGAACTGTGTATGTTACATCTTACTGGGGTTTCGACGAGGACTCATCAGAGGATTTCGACATTTTTATTGAGTCAATTATTGCTGACATAATACTAGGCAAACTATTTTTTGAAGTTTATTTAACTGTTATTGTTTATGTAAGAAAAAAATTTTCATGTTCTTTTGCTACTTATAAGTTTAAATTCATCTCTTGAAACTGTTCATTTTGATGTTTTTTTTTACCTAT